>NC_083691.1:34601810-34909741 GCF_033118175.1 Dama dama
CAAACTCCACCAGAAATGATCCCTTCCCCTGAAGAACCCTCCTGTGGGTCTCCTATCTGAGCCAGCCTCTTTGATATGCTTTGTCTTATTTTTTGCAATCTACGCCAGTGAAAAATGGAGGATGGATGCATGGGCCCCTATCAGAACTTCCTAGGGCATTATTTCAAAATCTACTCCTCTCCTCCCAGTGCTGAGAATTATTAACAGATAGGACTTCCTGAGGGGAGGAATTTGAATTTGAAGTTTATTAGAATTTTAGTCTGTCCCTATGAGGATATTGAATACTCTGGGATGTCTTTGTTTTGTTGTACTCTTTTTCATCAATAAGAAATCATTGGTTTGCTGTTGTGTGGTGGTATTTCCAAGTGTTATGAATTACCCTAAGGTATCTGACTTTGGTCTTTTGCTTTTGGTTTGAGTATGGGAGTGAATGGGCTTCCCTGGTGACTCAGGGGGTAAAGAATCCGCCTACAAGGCAGGAGACCCAGGTTTGATCCCTGAGTTGGGAAGATCCCCTGGAGGAGGGAATGGCTACCCACTCCAGTATTCTTGCCTGAGAATCTCCATGGACAGAGGAGCCTGGAGGGCTACAGTCCATAAGGTAGCGAAGAGTTAGACTTGACTGAGCAACTAACACTTTCACTTTCAAGGGGAGGAGGGGAAATTAAACACTGGTATTTTCAAAAAGCTCCTGAGATGATTGACAGCAAACCTACAGCACCTTGTGTGAAAGGCACTGATGTAAACCCCACAGCGCTTCACAACCCAGCTCCAGCCCCTCAGCTGCACCACTTGTTTTATGGTCTTACCTGCCCTCTCCCATTCCTCAGGATCTGAACCACATTCCTAAGACTGAGCCTGGGGGCCTGGCGTAACATATGGACAAATCAGGGTTGCATATGTGGGACTCTTGGTCTGGCTTGGGAGCCCTCTCAAGAGGATGAAGCAATCATTTCCTACCCTTCTCCAGCTATTGATGTGAATGGACCTCTCTTCCCTCTCTTTCTGGAAGTCTCTGCACTACTGAAAAACCGCTCACCTTCTGCCCACTCACATCCTGCTCTGAGTGAACTATCCCTGCATCAAAGCAGATTACAGCCAGTGCCAGGGCCCACCCCCTCCTCACCTCCTCTTCTCACAACCCTGTCCCAGAACTGGTCTACCAAACCAGCCCTGACCTCTAAGTTGTTCTGTGTGGTTGTTCCAGCCAGGTCTTAGACATCAGACCGAGATGGTGACTCAAGGTAAGCCAAAGTCTTTGAGCTTTCATTCCCACATCTATACAGGGAAACATACTGACCTCACAGGACTTTTAGGGGGATTAAGTGTGACAATGTCAGTAAAAATTCCCAGCACAGGGTAGGAACCACCCCCACCCACGCCCCTGGAAGCCTTTTTTTCTGACGAAGGAGCAATGCCTGTCACCTGGGCATGGGGACACTGGTTCTCCCAGCCAGTTTGGGTTCTATCCTAACAGAAACATCACTACTAGAAGTATCCCAGTGTCACTAGAGTTTGGGATTACTCCGGCTTGCTCTCTGGATGGCTTGTTCAAACCTGCACTGCTGTACCAGAGGCTTCTTTTGAGCAACTAGAGGGTCATTCTTTGAGTTGGAGGCACTGTTACACCACACTTGGCAAAACAGAAAAGTGCTGTGCTAATGGTTGAGCAGGCTGTCCTGGAAGACCAGGGGATGAAAAAGAGGGGTGCAGGCTTCTAGGGATTCCAGTGCAGGAAAGAGGGGGGTGAAAAGAGCGTGTTCTTGCACAGCATGGTAGCTTTCAAGTAAAAAATCAGAGGGAAGGGGAGGGAGTGGGGAGGGAGGTGTGGGGCTGGAAGGAGTGTAGACGAAGAATCCTAAGTCTCCATTCAAGTCCTAGTTTTGCTAAATGCAATGCAGCCTTTCTAGTTCTCAACTTCCTCAACCACAAAGTGAGTGAGATCAAAACAATTGTATCTTTTTAAAAAAGTTCCCAGCACATACATGTTCATGCCCTTATTTTCTGTCTCCTGCCCTTACATTCTCTATCCTTTGGTCTGGAGCCAACTTCTTAGTAACAGATCTCCAGAAGCCATGAACTATCCTCAGCATCCCCCCACCACTTTATGAGATCAGAGGTATCAGAGCCTCCCTCACTCTCCATCTGCCACTCCAGCCTTTGTTTCACATTTGGGGCTTGGGTCTGCCTGTAAATTAGAACTAGAATTGCTTCATGCCTATTGCTTCAGATAGTGGAAAACACTGATAGATGTTTTCTGCCATGCCAAGTTAGAATCCTCAATGGCTTTTCCCATAAACTTTGTTATATGTAATTGGTGGTTGGAGTCCATATTACCATGGATACTCTTCTACAGTTACATGAAGGATTAAATTGACTTTGCAGATGGATCTGGGATTTAACCACCACTTGTACCACAGTCTCTGTGGGAAAATATATTATGTGTTCCAAACAATTGACCTTTTGGAGTTGATCCAGTTCCTAAATTGGGGACAGCCTGTACCATATTATGTTACATTTTGGATTTCAGTTTTGTGTCCTAGAATCAAAGATTTGTTAGAGCTGGAAGAAGTTTTGGATATCTAATGGGGCTAATTTTGTGGGTAATGAAGCCAAGATTCAGAAAGATGGAGAGATTTATTTAAGGTTATTCAGCTACTTTGGTCTCCCACCTTCAAACCAATGCCTTTCCCACTATCCAAATCATTTTGTGGTCATTTTCGCAAACAGCCATTAAACCACTTGAAAGTTGAGAAGATCATGCCCTCTTCAGTGCAGTATCAAATGTACCAAATAGTTCATAAATACTGAATGAATTCATCATTCACTTTGCTTTGGAGGTCTATTTGCTGTAAGATGTCTTCAAATAACAACATGAGGACATTTGAATTAAGAATGTATTAATAGTATACTAGATTTGGTTTAAATCAAGATAACTCAAAAATAACTTTAGAAAAAAAATCTCAAAGCAAACAACCCTCAAAAATATTCTATTTAACTAGTGTTTCCTATATAAAAGGGTCTATTTAGGGTTGGATATCACTCCAATAACTACTTTTCACAGCTCACAGGCACATCTGGTTTTAGTTTTAGGAAATACATGCCATTAATTTTAATGTGGTCTTAAGGGAGAGTCACTCATTTTATAACTACATTAAAAAACTTAATAACCCTTTGTTTTATTTATGAAAGCCAACTGAAACAGAGACTAACATCATTTGGATACACTAAATGAGGTGAGCTACCATCATTAGAAACAAAACATTTAAACTGTTTTATTTGAAACAATCTTTCCATTTGGTATACTTTTCCTCCAGCACACACAATGAGCTATTTCTTGAATATCCTTGAATGAGCAAGATGGGAGAGCCTGAGAGAGAAACTATCTTACATATGTAGATATTGTGGCTTTATTGTAACAAACTATGGCATGACCTAAATAGACAGCTGGTCCTGTAATCTAATTGCAAGAAGAAAAAAGAGCCACAGATCAACTCTTCAAATATTAAACAGCTATCCTTTGTGATTGTTGCCCAACCGACTTTGTCTTATAGTTAACTGTTCTATGCAGCCAGTTAACTCCTTCAATTCATAGGCATTTACTTTGTGATCACAAAGGATATACCAGAGAGTTACTTTAAGAGACAGCACTCCACACACAGAGAGAGTTAGAAGTCGGGAAGGGGAAGGTTTGAGACCAAGGGTGGGGGAAGAGGCATTTTGTTATACCTGGCTTTATAATTTGGAGGGCTAAAATGACTGAGGACATGCCTTATGACTTAAATGATCACTTTGGTGCTTGATTATTCTCTCAAATGTGTATTGAGATGAAACCAAAAGTAAATCCTAAGCAAAATTCTTGGTCCTGCCTGGGTGTACACCGAAGCTTGGCTCTGTACTGACAGAGGTAGCCTCCTACCGATGCATGTGTCTTGGCCTGGTTTCTCAATATCCTTGAAGTAAGCTGACTACAAAAGCCTGTGATATTTGATTACAGAATGGCTGCCCTCAAGGTGTGTCTAGTAAAATTTAGAACTTACTGCCATTTAAGACTTACTCAAGACTTAATTGAGAGGAATCATATTCATGGAAGAACAGCTTGATGCATGTCGATTCATTCATTTATAAGCTATCTTGGATTAGTCAAGGCAACAAAAGTCTATATGTCACTATCACAACCTTCATACTTCGCTACCTAAACCTACTCAGCTTCACAACCTATTGGCTATTGACCAATATCAAGAGGCATATAAAACATCCCTATGAAAGTCTGTGCTGTGTTTACTAAAAGGAATCATGAGGCTACTGCTCACTGTGTTCCAAAGTGCCTTCTTTGAGGACAATCCACAGGGACATCTCTCTGGTCTCAGTACAGTGATAGCTGGGTTTCTCTGAGCACTGGTCTAGCCCAGGCAATTCTTGTCAGTAAGTACAAATAAGATCATGATTTTATTAAGACCCTAAATCATGATTCTCCAAGTCCTTTACAATCAGGAAGTCCAATTTCCCTCCACAGACATTTCTGGAATTACCCAAGGATATTAACATGCATGTTGTTACTCCTAAGCCCAGTGGCATGGTGGTAAATGTTGAACAACTAGTTTTCTAGCAGAAAAAAGCTCTGGACTTATAGCATGCACTGATTTCCTTGGTGTAAATATTCCTCCCACCTTGGCCAACATAATGTCACTGAAAGTAGAGTTGGAAAGTGATGCATAATAGCATTTCATTATATAGTATTTCCACCTTACAGATACATGTTAACAACCTTTAGACTATACAAAATAGTAAGATGTAGCAACATAAATAGAATGTGATGAATCCTGAGTAATCATTACCTTTGTCTGTGCTATATTTATTGTAAGTCTATATAATTTACTTTTAAAATAGTGATTGTTTAACAACTGGCTTGCAAAATTCCCTGAAAGTTTAACAACTGGCTCTGACACACCACAGTCTAAAGCTCTACTGGGCTGGGAGTCTAGCTAGTGGTTTGCCCTTTAGTCTGTTATTAATAGATTAACAATCCTGGTCTCACCAGGAGGAGGACCTTAGCCTCATCCTTTTTCTAAGTCTGGCCACATGTCCAGAAAGAAAGGCAGGCAGTTTCCTGCATGCAATCAGGACCACTATCTGCTAGTCCCCTGCTCTAAAATCTGCTGGTCTCCAGGTTCAGGTGCTCTTCAGAGCCCACCAAATATTGTTAGTGCTCCAACCAACGTCTCCTGTACCACTGGCAGCTTTCTTCTGTCTCTGCTTCTAAGCTGCTGACTTCCCTAACTGGCGATCCCATTCTGCCCACAGGTCACTGCTCAGACTCAGGCCAAGAAATTTGTCAGTGTCATTATGTGCTAAGTGAGGTTTCTTTCTCTTTGGGACCTACCTACCCTTGATCCTCACAGTGGCTCCAACTGCCTCTATTGCTGCTGCTGCCTGCAGCACTCTCTATTCTGGTCTCCAGATCTCCACCTCTTACCTCTTCCTCTGTCCTCAATGTCTTGCCTACATTTTAAGGTCTAAATTAACTTTGAAAACTGAGATTTACATCAATGTGGCATGAAAAGTCACTTAACAAAGTAGGATGAAATGGAAGTGAAGCATGACCAGTTTTATAAAATAGGCATTCATCTATCTCTTCCCTGCTTTAAGAAAGCTTACTTTATGCAACTTTGACTTTATGAAAGACCTACATGAGTATCTTTTTCTGCTAACTGAAAGAAATCTAAAGAGGACTTTAATTTTTACAAAAATGTGAGAAGCAAAAATAGTGTTTAGCCTTAGTTCTGCAGTGGGCTGTGACAGAGGCAGTGCTCACACCAAGCATCACCAAGCTCTTTCCCTGGGAACTATACTCAGCATCATCTCAGAATCTGGCTGCCATAACTTTGAATTGTGTCTGTGAGCATCTGTGCTTTATCTGATTTATTTTGTGTGTCTGTTAGCAAGATATATCCTAGGGTAATTGCATAAGAATGCTCTACTTTCAGATAGCAGGGGAAACCCACTATATATGTGTATATAGTAAATATATTTATAAAATAATTATATATTATATAAATAAGTATATATATATATATTCAGAAAGGCTTCCTAGGTGGTGCTAGTGATAAACACACACACACGCACACACAAACACAAAAGAACCCATCTGCCAATGGAGGAGACGTAAGAGATGAGGGTTCGATCCCTGGGTTGGGAAGATCCCCTGGAGGAGAGCATGGCAACCCACTCCAGTATTCTTGCCTGGAGAATCCCTATGGATAGAGGAGCCTGGTGGGCTACAGTCCATAGGATTGCAAAGAGTTGGACATGACTGAAGCGACTGAGCACTCATGTGCATTCAGAAAGAAAACAGAAAAGTGGTTATCGATGGCTGGTGAAATTATAGGTGATTTTTATATTTTTTCTTTCTTTTCCAAATTTCCTTTGACCTAAACTAACATGAGGCATAATGTAGTCTTTATTGACCTTATATGACATAGATATTCGTATGATTTTCTTTAAAAAAAAATCAGTTTACAGTGAGCTGTCCCCAAAACTGCAGAAGTATTTAGTAATATATAGTATATACACTGGTCGAACTTCAAAATCTGAAGAAGTCTGATTTTAATTCTCATGTAATATTTTTGGAGGCAGATCCCATAGGAAAGTTGGTTGGGCCACTAGTAATATAGCTCTTTCATTTTCATAATAGTCCCTTCTTACCCAGGATTCTAAGACACTAGAAAATCTGGTGAGGGCAGGGGTGAAGGGCCATCTTCCCATATGTAGGCAGTACTCAGAACCACTCTCCAAGCCCTTCTGACTCCCAGAACTCTGCTGAGACTGGACTCTCTCTGCCCTACTCCACTTGCAGTGATTTTTTTTTTAAGGTGCTCGCTTTCTCTCTGTATAATTCAGTTTCCTTCGGGTGTTCCTAGTCTGTTAAATGTATCTGCATATATTGGACCCTAATTGAGGACAGTGTTCAAAGTTCTCTTTCATGGGGGTTCATTCAAAAAACTAAGATCATGACACCCTCTCCCATCACTTCATGGCAAATAGATGGGGAAAACAATGGAAACAGTGACAGATTTTATTTTCTCAGGCACCAAAATCACTGCAGATAGTGACTGCAGCCATGAAATTAAAAGACGTTTGCTCCTTGGAAGAAAAGCTATGACCAACCTAGACAGCATGTTAAAAAGCAGAGACATTACTTTGCCAACAAAGGTCCATACAGTTAAAGCTACCGTTTTTCCAGGAGTCATGTATGGATGTGAGAGTTGGACCATAAAGAAGGCTGAGTGCTGAAGAATTGATGCTTTTTAACTGTGGTGTTGGGGAAGACTCTAGAGACCCTTGGACTGCGAGGAGATCCAACCAGTCAATCCTAAAGGAAATCAGGCCTGAATTTTCACTGGAAGGACTGATGTTGAAGCTGAAACTCCAATACTTTGGCCATCTGATGCAGAGAGTCGACTCATTGGAAAAGTCCCTGATGCTGACAAAGATTGAAGGCAGGAGAAGGGGATGACAGAGGATGAGATGGTTGGATGGCATCACTGATCCAGTAAACATGAGTTTGAGCAAGCTCTGGGAGATGGTGAAGGACAGGGAAACCTGGCAAGCTGCAGTCCATGGGGTCACAAAGAGTCAAACACGACTGGGCGACTTAACAACAATGGGTCCCATGAAAAGTGGAGGATAAAAAGACACTTATTTAAGTGTTCTAAAGCACTGTTACTCTTAGAGGTTCATGGAGAGATCTGGGAAAGTGGCATCCAAGTCCATAAGCTGGTCTACTCAAATTCCAGATCCAGTTCAGCCAGAACACTTACTCCACTTGCTACTGACTGGTTGCAATTTTCTTTGGACACTAGAAAGCTTAGAACCATACTTGTGACCTATCCCTAGCAAACCAAAAGGACCTTACACGATGCGTTTTGCATACAATACAGCTGGTTTTACCATTCTCTCTCCCTCAGTTTTCTTTTGTGCTATTATTCTCTGTACTTATTTTAATTGATCCTATTGCACATATTTATATAAGCTACTTTAAATCCCTTCTTCTGGAATAAAACAGGTATAAATTAATGTTCGTTAATAAGAGTTTGATGAGGATCCATTCCTTCAGCAATAAGGATAATGAAATAAGAGTCAGCAGCAATAAGAGTCAATGAAACCTACTTCAGACAGAATCACCATAATAGATTGTCACCTGGTCTGTGTTCACCACCAATGCACATGCTAAATCTTGAAATGGAGAGAAAGCCAGACAAAATGGGATTAGGAAATCCTATCTCTATAAATCATCTGAACCATCATAAAATACTTGTTTGGACAATGCTTCACTCCCCCCCTGCCCCCCCCCCCCCCCCCGAAAAACCCCTATGATTTCTGTTCTCAAAGTTTATGATACAGCACACGCACATTTTAAGCATCTCAGCTCACACACTGAGGGGGAGTATATCACAACTGTTGACAGTGCAGACGCTGCTGCTAGATGCATGGGTTTGAATCCCAGATCTGCCACTGAACTGTGGCTAAGTACTTAACCATTCTGTGTTTCAATAAATCTTATCTACAAAGTAACGATAATAATAGTACCTACCTCATTGGGCTGGTGTAAGGATTAAATAACACATGTTCTATAACATTTAAAACTGTGCCAGAGCACATACAGGGATCTCAAAAATGTTAGTTATTATTAGTGATATGAGAGTGGGGGGAGCACTGCCTTGAGCTTGAAACAGCATCTTAAGTTTCTGGATAAACATCTGAGGAATGATTAAAGACTTTGCCTCTGACCACTTCTGAGAACAGGTCAAAAACTCTGGTTTATCTAGATCTTTTGCGTGGCTACTCTTCCCCGTGCTTTTCTAGAGGCAGAATTACGAGATGGAAAGAAGAGGTGGGCAACCATCCTTTCTGAGCTTCAATGTTTCTCTATCCCTCTCCTCTACATACCAGATGTGGCAGAAGCTGAAGGCACAAAGATAAACTGGGTTTACCGTGTAGCTCACAGTCGAGCGTAGGAGATAAATGCAAAGACAATCACACGGTAGAATGATTAAGCAATATAATGAAGGTATTTTTCTTGTTGTTAAATGCACTGTGGAAAACAGTATCCACAGAATTTAAGACGTAAGGTATGTGAAAGAGATCTAAAGAAAGCAGACAGCGGGACCCATGTGAAATATTTTTATTGCTGACCTTCCCAAGGCCCACTTCAATTTATTTCATCCACGGACATTTGGCAACCAACCTTGTGGAACCGTTGGATTACAAAACCCTTTATTTGCAAAGTCAAACTTTTCCAGTAGAATAATCCCTTCTCGTTTTCCAAACGGACAAACCCAGCTTCAAACACGGGTAACAGCAGTCCACGTTTCCCGCTTACTGAAAACGAGGAATTGCTTGCCAAATCGGGGACTGAAACCAAGGAAAGAAAAGCGAGGCGGGAACAGCCACAAGCGCGTCTGCGTAGCGCCGGGGCCCGGCCAGCTGGGAGGAGAGAGGGTCAGCACTGCCTACGCGCGCTCTGCGTAATGGGAGCTTCCCCAGCGCAGCAAACCCTGGGAGCCTCCGGGGCGCCTGCGCAGCCGCTGAGAGTCAGCGCAGTGGACCTGGCGAGGAAGGGCGACGCACCTGCGCGAAGGGGGCGGTGCGGCGCGGCGGGGGCGGCGGCGGGAGAACCGAGTCCAGTGCGATTGCGCGAGGGCAGGCGGCGGAGCCGGGGGCGGGGGAGGCGGGGCCGCGCGGGGAGTACGCCGTGCGCCTGCGCCGGGGGCTGCGTGGCGCGGTGGCGGGGCCGGCCGGTGTGGAGTGAGTGGTGCTGCGGGTGGGGCCGTCGGCGGCGCTGGTGAGCTTTGCGGAGTTGGGCGGTGCCGAGGAGGAGGAGGAGGCGGCGGCGGCGGCGGCGGCGGCTGCGGCGGCGGCTGGGTCTGACGCGGCCCGGTTCGTGGGGGGCTCCGCTTGTTTATTTATTTGTTTATCGTGGGTGCCTCCGAGTGTGTGCGAGCTCCACTGCTGGGTGGGGAGGGGGTGGGGGGAGGGCCCGGGGGAAGGGGGAGTTGGAGCGGGGGTCGAAACGCCGCGTGACTTGTAGGTGAGGGCACGCCGAGCGGTCGCCGCAGACTCCGCCGCCGAGAAGCCCTTGTTCCCGCTGCCGGGAAGGAGCGTCTGGTGCCGACAAGATGGCGGACGGGGAGCTGAACGTGGACAGTCTCATTACCCGATTGCTGGAGGGTGAGTCGGGGCCCGGCGGGCCGCGGGGAGGGCACGCTCTCCTTTACCCCTCCTGGTCCCTCGGGCGCTGGAGCCCGGGGGAGACCGCCCCCCTCGCCGCCCGCTTCCCTGCTTTTCCCGCCCCTAGGCGGCCGCCGAGGTTGAGGGCGAAGAAGCTGGTGGGCCGGGGGAGCGGCCTCCGGGAGAGAGGCCGGGCGAGAGGGGCTGTCCCCGCGGGCGGGCAGTGCCCGGCGGACCTTCGGGGACCCGCTCGGCGGCGCGCGGCCGGGGCGCGGGTTGACCCTTCCCAGGAGGGAGGGGGCCGGGATGCGTGCTCCGATGCATTGTATGCCCGCGGAATGTGTGTTTCTCCTCTGTTCTCTTTGTGCCTTGCCCTTGGCTGCCTCTGGATTTTTGTTCTGGGAGTGAAAAAAAAAATTTTTTTTTAAATCTCCCTGGGAAACCTGTTTGATATGTTCAGCAAATTTTACGTGATCCTACAGGGCGAACTGTTCAGGGATAAGATAACACTAGCGAGAGCCGAGTACCTCCCATGTCTAATTTAGCTTTAAAAAATGGTAAAACAAGTCTGACCGAGCCGAAGAAGCACGCCAGAAATATGTGGACACACGTTTGCTGTAGGGATTGGTTTTCGGATTTGAGAATTTTAACAGGTTTGAGCAGGATTTAATTTCTGCACAAACTTAGAAAAGGTCGATTGTAAAGCCTCTGTTGTGTTTAAAGGGTCTTTACAAGTCTTCGCAGCTTTTGAAGTTTCTGGGCCCTTCTGTTTTTTGTTTTGGATAGTTTTATGTTAGGGTTGGGGATTGAGGGATAAGGAAGAGATGGAGAGGCCAGGATATTACTCAAAGTCCTTCGCGGTCTTCTGCCCGCGAATGCCTTTACCCCCAACATTTGCGTCATCACTAACTGCTTTGTGAATGTGTAGGAAAAAAAATTAACCCATTAAAAAAAAGATTTAGAGTCCTCTCTCTCAGAAACCGTGGCAGGATTACATAGACGTTGTTACTTGCTTTCAAATTTCTTGAAGATAATTGTTTTTCACAGTGAAACAGTATGTACCTACTGTGCTGGAAAAGCATCACAGAAGATTGTATGATTGGGGGGCGGAAGGGAGGGCGCTAGTTCCTTTTTTTGGCTGAAGTGTGAGTATCTCATCAGTTTCTGTGTGTACCGGTTGTGTAACAAACTACAGTATACAGTATATTTGCTCCAGATGTGAAAGTCTTCCAGCAGTGTGAGACTGGGTGTCTTTTAAGACTGACTAGGAAGCAAAGTTTTACCAGGAACTCTTATTTGCTTTTTCCTTTACTATCAAGTTATTCCTGGGAGGCCCCCTGGTGCCTGCAGTCAGTGTTCGCTGTTTAAGACTGTGGATTTTAACAGATGTGAACATTTTGCTGGGTGTGAGACATTTGCTTTGGGGGGAAATTTTTTTTTTTTTAATTATTTGTTGATTGTTCTGAGAGGGAAATGTAGCTGTTTAAAAATTTTAATATCTTGTTAACTTTGGGAGAAGTTTATGCTCACCATGAACTTGGCTTGTAAATTTAAATATTTAAAAATCTGATGCTTGTATCCAACTTCTTCAGTTTTATTTTTCATATACTTCTTTATATACTTTATAGGCATAAGACAAGATAGACTTATGTATTTTTGAATGTTTGATGTGGGTCGTCTTAAGTCATGGTTTTATGATTATACATAAGAAACTTCACTCATGGATTGTTCGAGGTTACTAGGAAAAAGATATGGTGGGGAAAATAGGCTAAGTGTTTGTTTCTGTGAATTTGAATTATATCAATGTTCGGTTCTGGTTTTTGATGATCGTTTTCCAGACATTTTCCCCTTTTAAATTAGCAAGCATTTATTGACCTGCTTTGTGCCAGTCACCAGGAATGCAAAGACAAGACACTGTCTCTTCATTCAGGAAATTCCCAGTTTAAACAAGTGATTTTCAAGCTTTTGCAGCCTGCTCTCTGTCAGTAAAGGGTACCATTACTTGCTTCTTAATCCTGGAAAGTATATTTAGTTTTGACAGTGGCTCCCTGGGATTCTTAAATTCTCCTTTCTCCTTTGCAAAATCTAGACCTGTCCAAAGACATCCAAAACAGACTTGGATTTTCTAGTAAGTAATTGTTTTAGTCTTGAAATAATTTTTTTTAATTCTCCAAATAAAAATCACGTGGTTTTTAGTGACATTACATGCTAATTAAATTTAACTCAAATTCAAGTGAGGTTGCTTAGCAGAATAGCTATAGTTAAATTTTTTCGTTTGTCTTTAGTGTCAAATGAAAGTACAGGACTTGATCAGCAATACTTGATCTCATTTTAAAATGTTGATTGTAGTTCCATAACATAGTCTCGATTTTTTTTTTTCTTTTTATTGCATCAAATTACCAGTCAGCTATAACACTTTTAGTATAAATTTTATGAGTTGCTTTGTGTTTTCTTAGGTGGGCAAATCATGTGAATTTCCAAAGCACCATTTACATTTAATTTTTTTTGTTATTATTTAATGCAAAACAGTATACTAATTTATTGTTTGGACAGTGCATATTCCTCCAATATATTTTCTTGGTTAAGTTTTACTTACTACAAAGCCAGAGATTCCTACCACTCTGTAGTGACCCTGCTACTACATTGTTGTGGGTTTATCATCGTGCTTTTGACTGGTTGTTTAAATTGAAGCTAGTTTCTGTGAATATCCTGAGAAATCCACTAAAAGCTTTTTTACTTTGATGAGCAGTTCCAAAAGGACTTAGGATGGCAGTGGGAGTATAGAGAAATCACCTGGGGAGCTTTATTCAGACTGTCAATGTTGAGTTTAGTTTGGAGGAGTTGAAATAGGATGAGTAGAATCTACTTGTTTGGGAATCTGCTTCCCAGTGGTTAAGACTGTGCTAGCTCTGTTCCCAAATACAGACATGATCCAAGTGTTTAAAAACTGGGCTATATCAGCTGATGATAACTAACATGTGCCCATTATATATATTATATCATATATTTGATTATTATGTATGTGTATCATGTACATTTAAAACTGTGAGTGTCTGGGATATGCTTTTCTGATTATAAAAATAAGCATTCTTATTCTTACAGGAAAGAAATTCTTATATGAAACAGTGAAGAATTAAAACTGAAGTCCTCCCCATAATCCCATGATCCAGAGATAACTTGTTGAAATTTCGATGCATTTTTCTTTCAGATACTTTACATCTTTAGAATATTGTTTATATAGCTTTATGAGTTAATTTTTAAAATTTTTTCTTGCAGTTTTTTTTTTTTTACTTTCCTACAAAGCTAAACTTAATATTATTACAAGATAAATTGTAGAATATTAGTATCATATTAGTAGACTATTAGCAAAAACTTAACATGACAGAATATGATTGTGTTTATATTTTTGGCCCACTGTTTATGAAAATCTTGGGATGTGTGTATTCTTGTTTTGTTTTTAAATCCGTTTTTCACTTAATCACAACTTACCAGATGTCTAAATTTGTGGAACTGCTGTGATCATTTTTAGTTAAGCTGGAAGACTAAGCAAATAGGAAGTTTACCTCTTTTGTGTCCTTTTGAAAGTTAAGCAAAGGACTGGATTTGAAAAATGAAGATTAATGAAACCATATTAAAGCCCCCCCACCCCCCCCTTTTTAAGCTTTATTGTTGTTTTTTTGGCTGCACCATGCAGCTTGTGGAATATTAGTTCCCCAGCCAGGAATTGAATCCTAGTACCCTGCATTGAAAGCACTGTGCCTCCAGTCACTGGATCGCCAGGGAATTCCCAAGTCTCTCCTTTCTCCGTTTTAGATAATATTTTTATTGAGATACAACTCACATACCATGCAATTTCACCTTTTGAATTGTATAATTCAGTGGTTGTATATTCACAGAGTTGTGCAACCCATCAGTCACCACCATCACCGTTAGAAAGTTCTTCCCACCATTCCCAAACACACACCTGTTCCCGTTAGCTGACAAGTCCCTTTTCCCTTCACTCCTCTCCAACACTAGGTTACCCCTAATCTACTTTCTGTGGGTTTTGCCTGTTGTAGACATTTCATGTGAATGAAATAATGCATTATGTGGTCTCTTGTGATTGGCTTCTTTTTAATGTTTTGCAGGTGCATGTATATTTAAGCATGTGTCAGTATTTCGTTCCTTTTATGGCTAAACAATATTTCATTGTATGACTGTACCACATTTTAATTTGTCCGTTTGTCACTTGATGGACATTTGAGTTGTTTCCTGCTTTGGGCTGTTGTGAAAAATATTGTTATGGATGTTTATGTACAAGTGTTTGTGTGGGCATATGTTTTCATTTCCCTTGGGTAATATAACTGGAAGTGGAATTCCTTTGTCAGTGGGTAACTCTGTTTAACCTTTTGAGGAACTGCCAAACTGTTTAAAGCTTCTTTTCTGATTCAGTTGTTTAATTATGACCCAGCAGTCTAAAGGTTAGGCAGTTTGAAGGAAGTGCTAGTTGATCTTGGCAACCTCAGCTTCTACAGGGCAAGTGTTTGTGTCCAAACCCAAGGCCAGGTCTCTTGAAAAAAGCAGGTTGAGGAATAGGGGAGATAGGCTGAAGGTTGCTTTCTCTCCTCTTGCTTCTTTTTAGATGAAAAGCTGGAGAAGGCCTAAAGATGGCTCATTGTTCAGAGATTGAGCGATTAAGTGGTTTTCCTGTTAGTTCCAGATGAGGGAAATTTTGACGGTTTGAAGTAGTAGTCCAGGGTGTTATTATTTTATTTGAAAACAGGGCTTTTCTGATAAATGTCCAAATCCAAGATTAGGATTTATTGGGATTTAGAAATCTGTTTACATTTGAGTCTAGAGACAGGATTATATTAAGATTTAGGATTAGTGAGGAAGATAGTAAATTTTATCAAGTATTTTTTTTCCTCTGTTGTCTTATTATCCACATTTATTGTTTTAATAGAATATCCGTTCCAATATCCTATGTTCTCAAGCAACTCTAACAGGTAAAATAATGCAGCTGTTAAGAATGTCAAAATATTTAGAAATAATGAAAATCTCAGTTTCTGAAACAAAGGTTATCTTAGAAGTCTTGGGCTCTAGGGATGCAAGAAGAAATGGTTTGCAAATGTCAGTAGGCTTAGCATGGTGTGGTGGTGGAGGATATGGATTCACAGTTGAGTCTTCTAGGATTAAATTTTGAGTCAGTACAAATTTATACCCTTGGGCAGCAGTCACTGCTCTGGTGGCTAGAAGTAGTCATTTCAAGGCTTACTGTTTCTGGGAAAATAGAGGATCAGTGAAGACAGGAAGCAGAACGAGATGGAGGTTACAACTCTCCTTTCTTTTTGTAAACTCTCACCTTCCCCCAAGATTGAATATGGTTACCTTTGAAGTCTTAGTTATTAGTAGGTGAAATGCAATTTTTTTTTTTTTTTTTTTTACACCTCATCCTCTATACACTGCACCTCAGATTTTCCTCTGTGAAATAAAATGAAAATGTTTTAATAGAAATTAAGTCCTTATTCCACAATTAGAGGTAGGGGGCTAAAAATGGCAGAAATTCATTCTGAAGTTAAGCATGTGTAAATAGCCAGTAGGCGTTAGCTTGATAGAGGAATTCAGTACCTGGTCTAGGTGGGTACTTGCCATACATAGGGAACGTAGATATAGGACAGGGACAATTGTCCTTTAATCTGCCTGTCCACCTGTATGTAGCAAAGTGATTTATGAGGACATACATAACCTTCCTAATAATCACTGACCTCAGGGCCCTCCCTTCCCAAATTTACCTGCTTCTGTGTAAAGACTAGGTTTATTTTATCATAAAAGAGTTTAAGCCTTGGACTGTTCTCAGACCATGCCTGAGTTCCCATCTAGTCAGTTACCAAACTATTGGTAGAAACATTTTCTTGATTTGAGTGCTTGCCTAACACCATTTTAACTTTTCCCTTAAATATTTTCCCTTAATATTTTCAACATTTAAAGAAATCAAGTTACTTTTCCCCATAAAAGAAATTTAAGGACTGCTATTAATATAGCTTTCTCTAATGTTGTACTTAGCAGTTATGGCTCTTTTATTTTAAGTGGAAAACTGAGAAGGAAACTTTATAGGTACTTTTAGGTTTTTCTGTGATATTTGAATATTTATCAAATAATTGAGCCAAAGTAGTGAAAGAAAATGACTAGGCTTCTGAGTGGAAGTGAAGGATCTAAGTTATATAATGACAGAAAGGAATATATTTTATGAACATCAGACCTTAGCTGCAATTGTTATGTGAATCCTAAATAATAAAATCAGGTGTACATTTGTTTACTCAAGGTATATCTAAGTATTGATACATACTGATACTTGTTAAAGATACAGGTTCTGCATGTGTTACAATTTCACCTTATCCCCAGTTTCTTCTGTATTTTGAGGATGATAATAGGTACCTGCTTCATAATGTATCTGTAAAACTTAAACTGGTAAAACACTTTGAACATAATAAAAGCTCCGAAAATGTTAGTGTTCTTGTTTAGTGTAAACCTGAGCCAAGATGAAGTAAGAAAGGGCTTCTTAATGTTGGTGAGCCCTGGACCCTCTCCACAGTAATTTTTGAGAAGGCTTATTTCTAGTGAGGATCTAACAGATGTGCGTTGTTTGTTGCATACAACCACACATAGTACTGCTTGTATGTGTAAAACATTTCTTTCCTATTACTGTTATTTGGCATTTATAATCTGGTTTGACATGTTAATGTTGCTACTGAGGGGGAGAGATATTTCTAGGCAGAATAAAGTGGTGAAAGGTGATTTAAGGAGGTTTGGTATTTGCTTTCTTTTGATTAAGGGCTAGAGAGCAGTGGATTTCAAACTTTGAATCTTGAGACTACTTTATACTCATAAAAAGAACTGAGGACAAGAATTTTCGTGTGAGTTGTTTATCAGTACTGTTAGAAATTAAAACTAAGAACTTCAAATTTTGATAACCTGTTCACTTTACATATGTAGAGTTTGCTTTCTGCAACAAAAATATTAGGGATCAGCACATTTATTTAATGTCTAGCTTTGTAGAAGACAGCAGAATTCTCATACCTGCTTTGCTTCAGTTTGTTTTGGTAACATTGTTTTGGTTGAAGTATATGAAAAAAATCTGTACTTTTACAGATAAAGTGGAAAAGAAAGGAGTATTTTTAAAGCATTTATAGATAATGGTGGATATTCTTTAATAGTATAATAGAAATTGACAAGTGGTAATTTCTTAAAGTTTAGTTGTAGAATCTGAAATGTTCTCTTACATCAAAATTCATTGATCTATCTTGCATTTTAAATGGATCTTACACATGATTTTGTAACATGCATTGTTTATTTTAAGGTGATTTATGCAGATGTTCCAAGTTGACACATTTTATACAACATTAAAGAATCACATTTGTTAATTTAGAATAAGGTATCAGACAAGTCCTTAAGTATGAAGAAGCTGTCAAATTCATGGTGCTGGATACAAAGTTTCCAAAATTTTAATTTTTCACTAGCAACAAATGCTGTCAATTGTTTCATTTGAAATGACAGGCTCACTTTGTTCATTTTCAAGCATATCTGTTAAATATCTTGAGTGAGTCACCACAGTTTGTTAGTTGTGCTTTCAGCAAAAGAGATGTTCTGTGGGAAAAAAGGTAGCTAGATCACTTTGGTACTTCAACAGTCACTCTAGAGCTTTTCTTGAAGACAGCCATTGTACTTGAATATGCAACAGGGATGCTTCATGGATACTTTACATTTCTTCATGCAGAATATTAGAAAGATGTATACTTAGTGGTGGAGATTTAATAAAATTCATCATTTTTACTGCTTAAGGGCATTTTAGATTGAAACTGGATCTTTCTGTTTCACTGTAAGTGCATGACAGTTTAGTGCCACTGACTTGGTTTCTGCTCAGGTGCCTGCGTTTTAATCATCATTGTTTTCACCATGCATACGTCAATGCAGTGAAAAAGAGGATCACACTCTGAGAACCCACAGGTCTACGGCACTTCCTTCTATTCCTGAAATGTCTAGCCTGCCCCTGTACCTGTTAAGTTTTCTTCTTTATTCTTTTTTCATTATCTGTTTGTTTACTAGTGTACCTGAAATGATACAGCAATTCACAGACCCCTCAGAGAAATCATGAAAGCTCTGGGCCTTCTTTGAAAAATATGCATGTTTATATACACAGTATTACAGACAGGGGGGTTATAGAACTCCTGAAGGCCATCTGTAGACTCAAATCACATTAATTATTACTATCAGGCAAACTTAAGATAAATTAAAATTATGGCAGCTGCCTAGTTCTTTAATTTAAAACCAGAATTCCACATTCTAGCCAATTGTAAAAATTTTACGTTTTTAAGTTAACTTTGCTGTTTAGTATGTAACATTGAATGAATCATTTTAGTAGGGTAGAAATTAAAATATTAAAGGTTAATGAAGATTACTAAGATTTCATGGGGCAAGTATAGTAGTGGAATTATTCTCTTGACATTCTGTTTCAGAGAAGAGTTATTAGTAAAAACTTGCTGGAAAAAATAGCATGTTGTCATTGAAAAATAAAATTTAGCCTACACACAACACAGACATACATATCACACACCGTTTGTAATTTAAGAGACAAACTTGCATTGAAAAGACTTTTAAAAGAATTTGAAGTATAGTGATTGAGTATAATTTTTTGCAGTCATGAGAAGAAGGGACTTCTTTTAGGGGAGAAGACAACATTTTGCTTAATTGAGATTCAAAGTTGGTGTTCTGTATCATCAAAGTCAACTGGAAGTGTTCATCTCCTGTTGATCTATAATGAGATTTTATGTATTTTATCTTGGAAGTTGTCTTAACACAGACAGGTAGGTAGTGCCAAAACTGTCAATCCACAAGCATATGGTTTTAGTTAAGTGATTTTAGTCATCACTTGGAAGGTATTCATAGGATTTTATTAGTTCTCTCTTTATATTTGTGTTTTAGCATCACAGATTAATCAATTCCAGTGAAAGGTTAGGTGGAAGCTCCTCACCTGCACAAGTAAATGAATTTTGATATATTTTGCATTAGCACTAAGATCTGATGAATGCTGTTAGAACTGTGGTTTGAGCTTAGAAAATAGTATTCAGTGCAAAACCGGGAGGGAGTAAAAATCTCACTTGCTTTAACTTTTGGCAGCCCTGAAACTGTATAAAGCAACCTGACATTTGCTTGTGACCCAGGCAACATTGGTTGTTAAAGTGACTTAGCATAGTATATGTTTCACATAGAAGGTTTTTTGTTTTTGGGGGTTTTTTGCATTTTAATTTTAGGTTTTAATTGAGAAACATTATTAGGTTTGTAATAAAATCTAATTTATCAAACCTACTCTCTGTTTGATAGTAGTGCTTGGGGGTTACTCTTCCCATTCAGAAAAATTTCAGTATCAGCCCTAAGCCTTAAAAAAAAAAAAAAAAAATCAGTAAAACTTCATCACTACTGAACTACTGAACTGTTCTGTGGTAGGGCAAGTCAGAATATTCAGCTTTTGTTTGTCACAAACATTTGTGGAACTGACAGTGGTTAGGTTTATGAGAGCTAATGAAGTATATACCATTGGTATTGCTGGTTCAACAGTGTGATTAGAATCTTTCCACTCAGTAACTGCACCATAAATTTTAAATAGCTTCGATTTTTACAGGCTTTTTAAAATTATCCAACTAAGTCATTTTCTGCTCCATGCGTAGTTTTACTTCCATCATTGTTTTGGGTTTGTTTGTTGGCTTCTTTGGGGAAAAAAATTTTGTTTTAGGCCACACAGTGTGGACTGTGCATCTTAGTTCCCCCACCAGGGTTTAAACTACATCGCTCCCCACCCCCACGCCACTCCCTGCTGTGGAAGCATGGAGTATTAACCACTGAACCTCCAGGGAAGTCCCTCTTTGAAAATATTCTTGCCTGTGGTTGTTCCACTCATACTGTTCATAGAGGTTAACTTTTCCATCATTTCAAATTCAGTATTGGCTCCTCAAATAAGCAACAAATAAGTATTGGCAATATCTGTGAACTATCTGTGAACTCATCAAGAGCCAACAAAACCACTCAAAAAAAATTTTTTTTTAACTGATTATTGATGTTGCTTCCAATGTTGTCAACTCTTCAAGAGCTGTTTTTATAGAAAGACTTCAGTAAATATAGTTTGGGGACATGTTTCTTTGGCTTTTCCAAACAAACATGATTTAATTAAGTCACCACTAGTAAATGGCTTTCCTTGCTTGCTAATACATTAATCAGTTGGAAACTTACTTTCATTGCAGCCTCATTTCTATTCTTGTGAAGAAATTCTGCTGTGATGAGATTCCATCTAAATTTTTTAAAAAACTTCTGTTACTTTCCTGTGAGTTGGGAGTGTTGTGATGAGTGCTCAGTTTCCTAATGTTAACACATATTTTATTTTAGCTGGAAAGTCATGAATATAATGCCTGGTAGTCTCATTCAGTAACAAAATAACCTACACTCCATTATGCCTTAGACATTCACATTCCACTTTTCTTCCTTTGACATGATGAGTATGCATTAGAAATAAAAGTAAAATAAAATGGCACTCAAGACATTGTTGAGTTACAGCTGTCTCTCTGCATTTCTGGAACCTTGGGAAACGATGCAGAGCCATGCGGGTAACCCGTGTAGTTGCTGCCGCAGCTACTCACCTCTGCCATTGGAGCGTGAGAGTACCTGTAGGTGTTGATGATACGTAAATGAATTAGAGTGGTTCTGTTCCAGTAAAACTTCATTTATGGATGCTAACATTTGAATTTCATGTAATTTTTATGTGTCACAAAGTATTATTTTTTTCCCACCTCCCCCACCAATTGGTATTAAAAATATATAAAGGACCAAATTTGACCTTGGACCTTAGTGTTTTCCCCCCTTTCAGTTGTAAACATGATTTTGCAGAAAGATTGCTTTATCAGGAGTCAGGATACCTTGGTGCTCACACCTAAGTTGCATGACTGATTCATTGACATAATGTATGGGGTTATGGTGCTTAATGTCTAGTCCTTGGCAAGGTATTTCTCAAAATTCTTTATAAAATCATATGAATTTCTAGTATATACCCAATAATCATATTTTGTGTACTTACTATTTTCACTTGAGCAGAGGATTTTGATCTTTAAGAGAAAAGAAGTTCACCAGTCACTCCTAGAGGCATAGGGGAATAGACTCCAAATAAAAAGTGGCAATCTTACTGGACTAAAGAGGAGAGGTGGAAGTCTGGGGCAACTAAAGCAGTTGAAACTTAAGTCCTAAAGAGAAGAGAATCACATAGACTCTAACCTCAGAATCTGTAGTCGAGTCCCCCTAAAGTCATTGACTTCTAAGATACACACATGCAAGAGAAGATTCTAAGAAACCCAGAAGAATCTGAGCAGAGATTCCAGTGTTGTCCAGTACCCGCGTGGCAAAAGTTGAAGTTCAGACTTAACAAAGTAAGAGAGACTATATTGTACGCTGAGTTTTCCATTGAGACCTCCATTATGGCCAAGATTGAGGGCAAAATGAAATAGACCAACCCTCAAGAAAATGTGGGTGCATTATTGACACGCTTTCTGCTGCTAAAGGAAACAACCCTCTATGGAGAAGATGTCATAAAAAAACTAGTACAATTACTCATCCATTATCAAGTATTTCATTCAGTGAAATAGTACAGGAATGCTAACATGATCAATTGACCCAAAAAAAAAAAAGGAAAAAAAGGTATAAATCCACCTTATATAATTCATATATTAGAAATGTCACACAGACTTTAAGATAACTGATTTAATGTGCTCAAAGTAAAGAGGAAAGGAAAAATTTTATCAGAGACCTGGAAACTATAACCAAAAAAATATGTTAACTAGAATTAAGAATTTGGTAGTTGTGTTTACATACCAGCAATTAGAAACAGCAGAATAGAGGAGTAGTAAACTAGGGAAAAATAGTTGCGTGGAAATTCTGCAGTGCTGAGAGAGAAAAAATAAAGGGGGGATACAGAAAGAAGGCAACGGAAGACACTGGAAAAGTTTAACATGTCACCTCACACCTGTCAGAATGGCTGTTATCAAAAAGAGAACAAATAACAAGTGTTGGCAAGGATATGGATGAAAGGAAACGCTGGTGCACTGTTGGGGGTGGGGAGTAAATTGATGTGGCCACTACAGAAAACAGAATGGAGGTTCCTCAAAATATTAGAAACGGAACTACTGTAGGATCCAGCAGTTCCACTTCTGGGTATATATCTAAAGAAAATAGAAACACTCATTTGGAAAGACACATGCACCTCTGTGTTCTTTGCAGCATTATTTACAATAGCCAAAATGTGGAAACAGTCTAAGTGCCCTTTATCCAGTGAATGGATAAAGAATATATGGTGTGTGTGTTTGTGTTGTGGACTATTAGCCATAAAAAAGAATGAAATCTTGTCATTAGTGACAACAGAAATGGACCTAGACAGTATTTTGCTAAGTGAAGTAAGTCAGACAAACAAAGACAAATACTAGATGATTTCACTTGCATGTGGAAGCTAAAATAACAGAACAGGTGAACAAACGAAACAGAAACACAGTCATAGAACAAACAGATGGTGCCAGGGAGTGGGGGCTAAGAGAAATAGATGAGGAAGGTTAAGAGGTGCAAACCTCTCGGTTGAAAAATAAATGAGTCAAGAGTGTGAAATGTACAGTTTGGGGAATACAGTCAGTACCTTTCTGTGGTGACAGATGGCAACTAAACTTACAGTGATCATTTTGAAATGTATAGAAATATAGAATCACTCACTGTGTTGCACCAGGAACTAACACTGTTGTAGGTCAAGTGTACTTCAAAAACAAACTTGTAGGAAACAAAGATCAGATTTGTGGTTACCAGAGGAGGGGAGTCGATTGAAGGTAGTCAGAAGGTACAAACTTCCAGTTATGAGATACATACTGGGTATGTAATATACAACATGATAGTTATAATCAACACTGCTGTATCTTATATATGAAAGCTGTTCAGAGAGTAGATCCCAGGGAGTTGCCTGGTGGCCCAGGGCTTAGGACTCTGCACTTTCACTGCAGAGTGCCCAGGTTCAGTCCCTGATGGGGTACCTAAGATCCCACAAGCTCCATGCATAGCCATAAAAGAGAAAGAGGGGAACCTGGGAGTTCTTATTACAAGAGAAAAAAAGCTTTTTTTCTGTTTTATTTTGTTTCTATGTGAGATGATGGCTATTCGCTAAACTTAATAGTGATAATCATTTTGTGGTATTCTCCTTAAACTTATACAGAGGTGTATGCCAATTATATCTCAATAGAATTGGAAGGAAAAAAAAATTTAAATTGGGAGAAAAAGAATTTTGACCTTTATTCCAAAGCATACACAAAATTAATTTAAGGTAGATTATTGAATGATTTAGGCTAAACAATAAAGTATCTAAAAGGTTTAAAAGGAAACATAAGGAAATACTTCAGAATTTCTTGAACCTGATGTAAGACACACACCCAAAAAAAAATTTAAGATGGATTTAAATACATTAACATATATCAGTTTATTAAAGGTAACATTAAGAGAATAAAATTTTCTTGGGCTCCAAAATCACTGCAGATAGTGACTGCAGCCATGAAATTAAAAGACACTTACTCCTTGGAAGAAAAGCTATGACCAACCTGGAAAGCATATTAAAAAGCAGAGACATTGCTGACGAAGGTCCACCTAGTTAAAGCTATGGTTTTTTCAGTCGTCGTGTATGGATGTGAGAGTTGGACCATAAAGAAAGCTGAGTGCAGAAGAATTGATGCTTTTGAACTGTGATGTTGGAGAAGACTCTTGGGAGTCCCTTGGACTGCAAGGAGATCCAACCAGTCCATCCTAAAGGAAATCAGTCCTGAATATTCATTGGAAGGACTGATGCTGAAGCTGAAACACCAATAGTTTGGTCACCTGATGCAAAGAACTGACTCATTGGAAAAGACCCTGATGCTGGGAAAGATTGAAGGCAGGAGAAGAAAGGGACAACAGAGGATGAGGTGATTGGATGGCATCATTGACTTGATGGACATGAGTTTGAGCAAGCTCCAGGAGTTGGTGGACAGGGAAGCCTGGCATGCTACAGTCCATGGGTCGCAAAGAGTCCGATGCGACTGAGCAACTGAACTGAAACTGGGAGAAGATACTTACAATATATCCAACAAAGAATTCATCTGGAATATGTAAAGAATTCCTACAAATCAATTAAGTCCAGTTTTAAAGAATGAACAAAAGACTTAAAATGAACTTCACACAAAAAAAGGATGTCCCAGTGGCCTATTGAGCATAATGCAAACCAAAATCTCACTGAATATCACTACACCCAACAAATTGACTAAAATTGTTGACAAAGAGGTAGAGCAGCATTGCTGGTGGGACTGTAAATTGGTTTAACCACTCTAGGAAACTGGTGGATGTGCTTCTTAATAAAGCTGTCTTCCTGTGACCCAGCAATCCTCCTGTTATATGTATACCAAGAGAAATATGCATGAATATTCATAGCATTCATAATAGCGTCAAACAGGAAATGACCCAAATAGAGTAGATAAATATATTTTGGTGTATTCGTATGAGAAAATACTTCAAATGGCTGCTAAATACAACATGCATGAATCTCACAGATGACAGCGAACAAAAGAGTGTATACTATTTATAAATTTATATTATAAATTTCCATTTACCTAAAATTCAAAAACAGGTTAGACTAATCTATTCTGAAAGAAATAAGAATAGTAACCTGGGGCATTATCATTGAATGGTTAGGGTTTAAGGGAGCCTTGGGCTGCTGGAAGTATTCTGTGTCTTGATCTGGGTGGTGGTTACCTAGGTGTATAAATTGTACTTTATATAAATAGCTCAATCGATTTTTAAATGGTAATAGTACAGTAAATATTTGCTGTAACAAAATTTTCACCTGGCTTGCACTTTTCACCTGCTGAAAAAAATTTTTTTTTTCTGGGAAATTTTTGACTAAAAAATTTTATGTGGTGGACTAGAAAGAGTATTGACTTTTGAGTTTGAAGACCTTGTTCTCAATTCCTTTCTGCTGCTTTTTACTCCTCTAGTAATCTTGTGCAAATTACTTTAATCTCTTTCTGTTATTGTAGAATGTAGGTAGTAACTTCCCTTTTTAATTCCCGGGAAACCAAAGGATTAAATGAGATGATCGATGTGAAGTTGCTTTGCACTAAATTAATTATGCAGATATATAGTATCTTCATAATTTAAAGACACTTGGGTCTAAGTTCATAAACCCAAATTCTGTAATTCCTCATGAATATTGTGATAATGATCTAGTTCCCTTGTGTAACAGATTGCCTTGATTTATTCCTTTTTATCAGATAACTGAGAATTTTGAAGTGTTCTTGGAAGTCTTGGAGTCTGCACTGGTGGGAGCATTGAAAGACAGTGGGATTGCCCTGAGCCATCTACCGTATTCTCCCAATTATTTTGCTGATGTAGTCCTAAAATTTGGTCACGTGTCAGAAGCTTAGCCTTTGGAAGAACCTTTAGCTTCTCTAAACTTCATCAACTTTTAGAAGTGATTGATTATGAAAGTTGCTGTTTTATTTGCCTGTGGAGGGTAGGGGAGCTATTACCAATTACAATTTTAAGAAAGTACTGATTGCAAGGTATCTCCTAACTTTTAGAGATACTAATTGGGGGGAAAAAAAAAAGCATGCAGTGAAACACAAGAGGTTTTGGCAAATTTTTAGTTGTGGATTAGCATGACTTAAAAGTTGAAGCATTTTTAGCCCTGTAAAAATGTTAGTTGAAGTGTACCTAATAGTAACTTAAATTACTTACATGGGAGGCCAGAATTAAAGATGGAGCTTACAGAGGAAATAAAGCAAATATGAGATAAAATATTCACCACTGGAATTTAAACACTTTAACACATCAAAGTGACCCACACTAGTCTTAATTTGCTTGATAATCAGTCATCAAATTAAAACTAAATTTTGATAACCAAGAAGTGTTTTATTACTACAGAATCGCAGCAGAAATTGTGGAAACTTCTATGAGAGCCCAAAATACTTTGTCTTGTCCATTGCTGTTATCTCTAAATACTTTCAGGTGTGTGCTTGTCATCTGAAAACCCCCAGAAACCTTTAATCCTTCAAGGAGAATACTTTTTACCTCCTAAAACTAAAATAGATAGGTATTTGATGCACTGATGGTAAAACCTTTTTTGTAATCATCATTTCCCACATTTAAGTTTTTGTACCAAGATTAATAATTGTTCCTATTGCAGGACGTTGAATCTAAGCTAGTATTTTAGATACTTAGCAGAAGATAAAAAGTTGTGTCTTTCTTCATCTTTAAAAAATTCAAATGTTTACAGAAAGTAGGTAATTGATTGAGAACTAGTACTTACTGTAGAAATAAGGCTAAGTTCCCATAGTAAAAGCAGTTTTGATCATTGTTTGAATTTCAGAAATGGTCTCACTGTCATATTTGCTTAAAACACATTTCAACTTTGTCTCTATGTTATATTACTATATTAATAGATTATATATATGAATAGGCTTTTGCAGGGTTAGAGGCTTTTTTTTTTTTTTTTCTTTTTTAGCCTCTTTCAACCTGACAAAGGAATCAGCAATTTTTAGCCAGAAATGTATGGACTAAAATGTAAATGTGAAGTCATGGGGGTATATAAAAATGTAGTCTCTGTTTTCTTTAATAAATGCTTTTTCAAAGTAAGATTGGCAGCTCGCAGTGTATTTAAAGAGAAAGAGCCAGTAGGGAAGGTAATAATGAGAGGGAATGATTACAAGTTCAGTTCAACATGGCAAGGGCTTCCCTTGTGGCTCAGCTGGTAAAGAATCCGCCTGCAATGCGGGAGACCTGGGTTTGATATCCCTGGGTTGGGGAGATCCCCTGGAGAAAGGAAAGGCTACCCACTCCAGTATTCCAGCCTGGAGAATTCCATGGATGACTGAGCGACTTTCACTTCATTTTCAATAGGGCAAATAAGGGAATTCTCCATGGACCATTCCTCCCCACTCCATCCCAGAAGTTACTGGGAACCGTATTAATTAATGAGTTTTAGTCACTTGAGCTGCAAAGCCTCAAGTTGACCACTGGAGAACAAAGAAGACCACATTTCCATGGCAGCAGCCTTAAGGAGCATTGGAAACCAGCAACAGTGAAGATAGAAGCCAGAGATCATGGGATAACCTACTATTAGCCATGGAACACAACATGGTATCTGGTAGTTTGCTGCTTATGTGAATCTTCTGATATTCAGAATATAGGCATGACTCCTATTTTTAGAATTAATATTTTATGGATAAATTTTAGAAAACTGACCATTTTATTTACTGTTTACCAGTACGAGGATGTCGTCCAGGAAAAATTGTACAGATGACTGAAGCAGAAGTTCGGGGATTATGTATCAAGTCTCGGGAGATCTTTCTCAGCCAGCCTATTCTTTTGGAATTGGAAGCACCACTGAAAATTTGTGGTATGTAAATGGGTAAAGTTGGAAACAATCTCTTTTGAATCCACTACACTGAAGATGAGTTAGAGAAAACATCTAAAAAGTTTTGTGAAAAAAAGGTTTGCTAGGTTTTATTACATACAATTGTAGAAGTTGAGACTTTCAGAAAATGACAAGTTAGCGATGAGAAGAAAACGTTGATTATATATACAGCAGATTAAAAGATTGCTGGTCACACTGTACAAAGAGTTCTTAAAAATAAGAAAAAGACAATACAATAAAAAAAATTGAGTGGGAGCAGATTGTAGAAGAGATTCAAATGACCAGTAAACATAAGATCCTCAGACTCACTAGTAATCAGTGAGATGCAACTTAAAAACAAATCTGGGACTCTGATGAAATTGGGGGAAAAATGTCAAAAATTGTTACCTATTGTTATCAAGGATATGGATTCGAGTACACAGGTATAGAATTTTGGGTGTCGATATGGCAGTATCATGGTCTTCTAACTTAGTTTTGATTGTTTTTGTTTATTTTGAAGATTATATAACTATACAATTTGTATTTGATCTTTTCAAGTCTTACAGTGGCTTTTGGCCAAAGGCAAAAACTTAAACCTTAAGTTGACATATCGTTGCAATCAGAAAAACTGTTGGCACAGAAAAGCATTTTTCTATAGTTTATGAAACCGTAGGATGTAGTATATATAATGTATTGTACTGACTTTTGGTTTCATAATGCAGTTTTTCTTTTAGTAGTTGTTAGTATTTATCACATAGCTTTTATGAACTTAACCAGCAGCTTTTGAAGAGATAGTTGAAATTGTGTGGAAATGATCAGTCCCTTCTATGAATTTAAATGAAGCAATTTAAAAGTCATCTTAAAATTTAAGTGACTCAATAGTCTCAACAAGATAGTCTTTACATGCTTTCATACAGAAATAATTTGCAAGTAATAGAAGTTATTTATACTAAATATTTCTTAAGTTTTTGCTGTTCGCTCACTACTAGGCATAAAAAAAGCGGACCTAAGTTAAATTACCAGATAATGAACATAACTGTATTAGTATATAACAAATTACCCCCAAAGTTTATGACTTAACAACATTACTTTATCATGTCACAGTGTCTGTGGGGTAAAAATTCAGGCAGAGCTTAGCTGGATCCTCTGGTTTTGAGTCTCTCACAAGACTACCGTCAAGATGCCATCTGGGCCTGTAATCATCTCAAGGCTCAATTGTGAAACGATTCAGTTCCTTATGGGCCAGTGGACTGAAGACCTCAGTTCCTAATGAGCTGTTGGCCCATGGCCTCCTTTAGTTCTTTATTAGGTGTGCTTCTCCATAAGGCAGCTTCATCATCGAGCATGAGAGAAGGCAAGAGAAAGTGCAAGCAAGATGGGAAGCTAAAATCTTTTGTTGTAACCCAGTTTCAGAAGTGACAGGCCATCTCACTTTTGCTGTATCTTCTTCGTTAGAAGTAAGTCACTTGTTAGAGCCCGCATTCAGGAGAGAGAATTACATAAGGGTATAAACATTGAGAATGATTTCATAGAAGCTGCTTTACCACAGTAACTGTAAACTTTCTGAAACTGGCTTTTTCTGTTTTTAGGAGATATTCATGGACAGTATACAGATTTACTGCGATTATTTGAATATGGGGGTTTCCCCCCAGAAGCCAACTATCTTTTCTTAGGAGATTATGTGGACAGAGGAAAGCAGTCTTTGGAAACAATCTGCTTGCTGTTGGCTTATAAAATCAAATATCCAGAAAACTTCTTTCTCTTAAGAGGAAACCATGAGTGTGCTAGCATCAATCGCATTTATGGATTCTATGATGAATGTAAGTAAAAATAAAAGCATTTCTTTTTAATTGGAAAATTCTCTAATAGTTTTCTGTTTCAGAAAAGTTCTTTCAGGAGTTTTAAAAAAATATGATCAAGCAGAAGCCCAAGAAGAGAGGCTTTCATGGAAGAGGAACCTGAAACTGGGAAACATGTTATTAGTTAAATAGGTTCCTTAGGATCTCCTCGGTCATGTTGTTTCAGGTTGACTGCAGCTTACTCAGCTGAAAGGCCCTCTTATAATTAGTTTATGTAGTAAAAATATCCAAGTGGAACAGAGGTCACTATAGTTAGTAAGTAGCCTGTTTCTAGTCTCCATTAAGGTTTTAGTTTTCTTGTGATATGATAAAAACTCTTATTGAGCCTGTGTCACAAAAAAATATTGAGAAGTTCTATGAAATTATTTAAATTTGAAGTTTATTAGAATTTTAATCTGTACCTATAAGGATGTTGTGTACTCTGGGATGTCCTTATTTTGTTTTACTCTTTTTCATCAATAAGAAATCACTGGTTTGCTGTTGTATTTCGAAGTGTTACAGATGACCCCGTTACATTTGACTTTGGTCTTTTTGCTTTTGGTTAGGTTATGGAAGTGAGTGGGCTTCCCTAGGTTGGGAAGATCCCCTGAAGAAGGGAATGGCAACCCACTTAAGTATTCTTGCTTGGAGAATTCCATGGATAGAGGAGCCTGGCAGGCTGCAGTCCATGGGGTCGCAAAGAGTTGACGCTACTGAGCAACTAACTTAACAGAGTGAATGAACCTATGTTTGATTAATTAAAAGTTAGAACCAATTAACAATGATTTTCAAATGGAATTTTTTTTTCAGTGCTGAATTCTCCATTAGAATCTATTTTTACTTTTTTCCATCCTTAATTATGGTAGAGCTATTAGAACCCCTGTCTCTTTGATTCATGTAATCATTCATTTGACAAACTTTTGAGGATGTATTATATGCCAGCTACTATTCTAAATACTAGGAATGCAGCAGTGCTCAAGGGAGATGGTGTCTATTCTTATGGAGTTTACATTCTAGTCGGAATGATTTTATATTGCATTTTTATTTCTAAGGTGTAGTGTATGGTTTCAGTTTTTTAAATCAGACCAGTAGACAGGAAGTGGATTGTAGTACACCACGCTATAAGCTATATCAGAAATAGAGGTGTATTATTAAAGGATAAAATATGGACTTGAATACTTTGAAGGATAGAAAAGAAATCAAATGAAATGTATGTGAGAGCAGCTTGTAAACATTTTCAGTTATGCTTGTTCATTGAGAGAAAGGTTATGGCGTAAAGGTTATGGCATAGGAAATGAGGGCTTTGTGTCGTTTATTCCTCCCCTTGGTTAGTTGTTGCAACTTACTACCAAATTCAGAAAACTCAGTAACTCAGAAAAGGTGAACATGCATTTAAGATTGTCTTCATTGTAGTTCTTTATGTTAGACTACAGGAAAATTATAGCCTTTGTGTCTCTATTTATCCTTGCTATGGTGCCAAGTAGAAATTTACTCAAAAGTTAAGCACCTGGAAATTCTCCTTTCTTGGCAGCAAGTTTATACCGTGTTACCAATGCATTAGAGTTAAAACGGACAGTCTCCAGAGGCACACTTTTTACTTCTGCTTACTTATTTGGCTAGGTGTTTAACATGTTGAATGGAAAAAATTAATAACCTGTTAGATTGTTTAGAGTTGCTATATTATAGTGATCTTAAAAGGCAAAAATGTTTGATTTGTTTCATAAAACACCTGGCAAAATCTTTTTAGTCTTCATAATTTTACTGAAAGTGCTGAATGTTTATTATATGTATTACCCTAAAAGTATACAAGTGACATTCATTATAGAAAAAAACAAGTGCTAGGTGAAACAAAGAAAATTGAAATCATGTGTAAGTCTGTGGCTGTGAGAATAACTAATGAGAACAGTTTTAGATTTGTTCTGTTTGCTTGTCCGTTTTTTAGGCAAACGAAGATTTAATATTAAGTTGTGGAAGACCTTCACTGATTGTTTCAACTGTCTGCCTATAGCTGCCATTGTGGATGAGAAGATCTTCTGTTGTCATGGAGGTAGACTAGTAAATCTGCCTTATGGACTTTTCTTCTTCTTCGTTCTGTATTTAGAAAGGGCCTATGTTTATTGAGGTGCTGTGGGAAGACAAAGCAGTGCTAGTTTGAAAACTCAAGTGATTAAAACTGTTTTAAACATAGCCAAAAACATCTTTTAATAACTAGAAATTTGTGGTTATTTATACATAATGAAAATGCAGATTTAGTATTTGTCTTTAAAGAATTTCATATATGAGGAGGATGACCAGAGTTTTGTTTGAAAAAAATGTCTTTCCTTTGCCTCAGTTTTGACAGAAAAATATTAGTGAAAATGCGAGCATCATGACTATTTTCCTGTCTCTATTAAATGCCTTTCATCAGAATCCACATATAATTGAGTTTAATATTCTCACATGCCAAGAGTTCTAGGTTTTATGTACTGCTTTATGTCTGCTTTAGTCCTAAAAGTAATAATGGAATGATAAACATATGACAGTTTATTCGAAAAACTAACATGTGTCTAGCAGTTGGCCGGATACTGTGAAAATATGTAGTTAGTGTATGATCTGGCTATCTTGATTTTAAAACCTGTTGATAAAACATATTTTCAAACCAGATAATTGAGTAATGAAAGGAATTTATGTCCGTGTACTTGCTGACAGTAATTATAATGAAAAATCAGGAAAGGAGAGAATTGTTGGGCAAACATTTATGAAAGCTTGGGTTTTGGAGATGAAAAGGACGTGAGTGTCTTCTAGTTGAAGGACTATGTGAGGGCTGGCCCAACTAGAATGTCAAATACATATTGGAGAATGATGGGATCAGATTTTGGAGATGTGAGCACTGGGCAAAGGAGTTTGTTGAATGGTTTAATAACCACATTGGGTTTTTTGCAAAGGGAGATAACTTAATAAAAATAGTTTTTCATCAGTGTGCAGGAAGAATTAAGGTAGAAAAATGCTAAAAGATAGATGCATGTGTCTTAGCCTGAGGTAATAAGTTGTTTATTTTTAGATAGAACATAATTTACTATGTTAGTTGAAACATTGTACAGTAAACACTAGACATTTAGGAAATGTTTACGATTAAGTGGTAAGAAGAAGTGGCCAAACTTCTTAGTAGGAAGGACTAGAATTGAGTGCCTTCCTGTGAAGGGCAAGGAGTGGTTGGAAAGAAAGAAAAGTGGTAGGATTTTTTTCCTTGAAAAATCTTCTTAAATGAAAAGGAGTTTTATTTCTCTGGTAGGGAAAAATAGGGACGACCTAATCATAATGTCCTTTTATATCAAGGTGGAATTCTATTTAATAACCCAGTGTTTTAAAGATAACATTGAAAGGAATGCTTGAAAGTATCTTTAATTTCACGTAGTGAATCTACTTTGATTAAATGCTTTTTATTTGGAGTGAAAATTTTTTAGATATCAGTACTGTGAGTCTTGTTTTCATTTATAGGACTGTCCCCAGACCTGCAATCTATGGAGCAGATACGGAGAATTATGAGACCCACTGATGTCCCTGATACAGGTTAAGTATATAGAGAAGTTTAATCTTTTTTGTGTGTGTGTGGTCACACCATGCAGCATGTAAAATCTTAGTTCACCAACCAGAGATCAAACCTGTGCCCCCTACATGGGGAGCACCTGAGAAGTCCGTTAATCAATTTTTAATGTAAAATGTTGGCATATTTGAATTTTATTATATTTAATGAACATAGGACTGTATTGTGTAATAATAAATAGAGCTTTGTTTTAGTAGTCAATAAGCTAACTACAGATTACTTGGAATAATACAAAGTATTTCACTCTCCACTAATTCCCCATAGTACAGAAGTTTTAGATTTTATTATAACTGTAATATGGTTCTGTCAAACTTATGTTTTGCCTAAGATCTTGCTATTTTTTGCTCTGTGTACTAAAGCATACTGAGAGCATAATGATATCACTCAGAATGCTACTCATGACTAAACATCAACCATATAAACAGTTGTACAGATCCTCTTTTATCAGTAAGCCACTGACATATTGCAGTACATTGTCTCCTAACAGAGTAACACTGTTTTTGTGTTGATTATTTTTAAAAAAATGCATTTTCCCAGATTTTGATTGTAATTTAGAATATATTTGACTAATAGAAGCTAGTACTTAAGTAATAATAGAGTATTTATTTAAAATAAGGTACAATACAAATTTCAAGTGATTACATCTTGAGAGTTCCTGTTGATGGTATAGTTCAGGCATAAATCAGTTTCAAAGATCGCATGTTAGATTTCTCTTTGCATTTTAATGGGAAGTTTTTGAGATGCCATGAAGTGGCCATTTGGAGCTTTCATATTGTCTGTCATATTTAGACATTTATTTTCTAAATTAATATTGTTGAAACAATAGCCTAATGATTATAATACTTATTCATTAGGGCTTGGACTATAAACATTAAACCTTCACTCTCAGATTCTTGTCTTGATTCCGTTAAGGTTGAAGAACTCCACATTGTTGTTGCTAATGATTATTTGATTTTGTATGCATCCAGGCTGTTGCATTTTCCAGATAGTCCTGAAAGCCAACTACATTCTAGTTATTTTGTCATATAAAAATTATAAATAGTATCTTAACCTCGTCACTGCTGCTTTTGTGGAAACAGACTGGGAACTATGAGCATTACAGAGCTGTGTGTGTATTTAAAGAATCAGCTTCTGATTCTTTAGAAACCCGAAAGAGCTTGTAAATTGAGACCATCCTAGTGGATTTATTATACTGGTGGGTTTCTTATGACAGGAGCTTAGGAAATGATGGTAGAAATTAAGTACATTGCCACCATTTGTACAGTATGTTTCAGATACTTCCCCTACCAAGATAAGCTATGTTGTGATTCAAAATTAAGATCTCCTTTTGTTATAAGCTGTATTAGTATATGGATTATTGAAAAAAAATCTTTGACACCAACTCATTCTAAAACAGTCTTCCCTTAGCATTTATTCATTGTACTTGAAGCTTAACCATTTCCTACTTCTAGGTTAATTCTTAACCCTTTCAGGAGATCTACTATTTTAATCTCTTGTTTTGACAATACCTTTCCAATACTTAACTGCTCATTCCTTCTGCTTGCGTATTAAATGTTTGATTTCTCAGAGTAGATTTATTGGTCTTCTTGATATTCCCAAGATGGTCTCAGTCCCTCCTAAGATTTAAGCTACCATTAGAATGATGAAGATGATGACCAACTCCTGGAGTTTACTCAGACTCATGTCCATTGAGTCAGTGATGTCATCGAACCATTACATCCTCTGTCATGCCCTTCTCCTCCTGCCTTCAATTTTTCCCAGCATCAGGGTCTTTTCAAATGAGTCAGTTCTTTGCATCAGGTGGCCAAACTATTGGAGCTTCAGCTTTAGCATCAGTCTTTCCAGTGAATATTCAGGACTGATCTCCTTTAGGATGGACTGGTTAGATCTCCTTGCAGTCCACGGGACTCTCAAGAGTCTTCTCCGACACCACAGTTCAGAGGCATCAATTCTTCGACACTCAGCTTTCTTATAAGTCCAACTCTCACATCCATACATGACTACTGGAAAAACCGTAGCTTTCACTGGACAGACCTTTGCTGGCAAAGTAATGTCTCTGCTTTTTAATATGCGTCTAGGTTGGTCATAGCTTTTCTTCTAAGGAGCAAGCATCTTTTAATTTCATGGCTGCAGTCACTATCTGCAGTGATTTTGGAGCCCTAAAAAATAAAGTCAGCCACTGTTTCCCCATCTGTTTGCTGTGAGGTGATGGGACCGGATGCCATGATCTTAGTTTTCTGAATGTTGAGTTTTAAGCCAAGTTTTTCACTCTTCTCTTTCACTTTCATCAAGAGGTTCTTTAGTTCTTCACTTTCTGCCATAAGGGTGGTGTTATCTGCATATCTGAGGTTATTGATATTTCTCCCGGCAATCTTGATTCCAGCTTGTGTTCATCCTCATCCATCCCAGAGTTTCTCATGATGTACTCTGCATATAAGTTAAGTAAGCAGGGTGACAATACACAGCCTTGATGTACTCCTTCCCCTATTTGGAACCAGTCTGTTATTCCATGTCCAGTTCTAACTGTTGCTTCCTGACCTGCATACAGATTTCTTAAGAGGCAGGTCAGATGGTCTGGTATTCCCCTGTCTTTAAGAATTTTCCAGAGTTTGTTGTGGTCCACACAGACTTTGGCATAGTCAATAAAGCAGAAGTAGATGTTTTTCTGGAACTCTCTTGCTTTTTCGATGATCCGGCAGATGTTGGCAATTTGATCTCTTGTTCCTCTGCCTTTTCTAAATTCATCTTGAGCATCTGCAAGTTCAAGATTCACGTACTATTGAATCCTGGCTTGGAGAATTTTGAACATTGCTGTGCTCGTGTGTGAGATGAGTGCAACTGTGCAGTAGTTTGAACATTCTTTGGCATTGCCTTTCTTTGGGATTGGAATGAAAACTGACCTTTTCAGTACTCTGGCCACTGCTGAGTTTTCCAAATTTGCTGGCATATTGAGTGCAGCACTTTGACGGCATCGTATTTTAGGATTTGAAAGAGCTCAACTGGAATTCCATCACCTCCACTAGCTTTGTTTGTAGTGATGCTTCCTAAGGCCCACTTGACTTCATATTCCAGGAGTTTGCTCATACTCAATGTCCATTGAGTCAGTGATGCCTTCCAACCATCTCATCCGCTGTGACTAATATTTAAATATTTTTAGCTCTATTTTTTTTTAAGCCTGAAACATTACTGTAAAGTCAAGGATTTGATCTGATTTTGTTCCTCCATACCCTATTTAAATCTTCCAGGCTTTTGTAGAAAATGTTTTCTTCCCTCAAATCAAATTGATTTCTTCCCTCAAATCAAGTGTAGTTACGATGAAATCTCAGTTGGATTCACAGAATTAGACAAACTGATTCAGAGGTTTATATATAGAAGAACAAAGGATTAAAAGTAACCAAGACAGTCCTGAAGAAAATTATTGAGTGGGTATAGGCCTACTAAATGGAAAGATTTATTTAAAAGCTCTAGTGTATTGATGTCTCAGTGATAAAGTAGATTAATGGAATAGATTATAGCACCAGAAGCAGGATCGGTAGCTCTGTGAGGAAAGGATGAAATTATTCAGGAAATGCTGCTGAGTCAATTGGTATCCATACAGAGAGACTATAGACAAAAGATGAAGAGCCTTTTCCAATGTCATGTTTAGAGCATTCCGTTCATATATTTCTTACCTGTTTCAAGGGCCGGGGGGTACTACCTTAAGCCAGGCAACATTGTATGTGTGGTTACTTTAACAAAAAATGGCTGAGTTTTATAGGCTGGGATACTAGGGGCAATGATTGGCAGTATTTATTGAAAGGTAGAAGGACAGGAGAAGAACTGTGATGTAGCTATACTTTATAAATTCTGTCTTTTCATTGCTGTGTTTTTATCGTTTAAAGGTTTGCTCTGTGATTTGCTGTGGTCTGACCCAGATAAGGATGTGCAAGGGTGGGGAGAAAATGATCGCGGTGTTTCCTTCACTTTTGGAGCTGATGTAGTCAGTAAATTTCTGAATCGTCATGATTTAGACTTGATTTGTCGAGCTCATCAGGTATGAGATACAAAACTTTTTGGATGTTTTGGTATTTATTAACCTCATCCAGGTCTATGTCTTTTTGCTTGTTTGTTGTTTTTGTTGTTGTTGTTTTTTTTTTTTTTTTGAGAAAATTGAGATCTAAAAAAGCTAATTATTACAAGGAAAACAGAAGAGTTACTTAAATCCTATATCATGATTTCACAATTAATAACCTAATGATTAGTTAACTCTTTCTTACCCTCTAAGAGGAAAGATTTCAAAGGAATATATTTTTGTAGTGTATGGCAATACTAACAAATTGTTCAATGCTTGTCTGCAACCTTCTAGAAATATTTGATCCCATTTTAATATGATAGTTACATATTATAGATAACAAATACATTGTGTGGATTTTTATAAGAACAAACCACACTCTAAAAAGACATTTTTTAAATCATTGGAAAGATTTGATTATAGACTGTGTGTTAGATACCAAGGAGTCATTGTTAATTGTTTTAGCTGCGATGAATTGTATTGTTATGTAAGAACGATGTCCATATTTTTCAGAAATGCATGCTCAAGTATGTAGTGATAAGATGTTTTGTTTTAAAATACATCAGAAAAAGGAGCAGGAGATAGATGAAATAAATGTAGAAAAGTCTGTCTTGGTATTTATTGAATCAGGGTGGTAAGTAAATATCCAGTCCTCATGCTGTCTAGAACATAACTGATTTGAAATACACTGAAAAGCATTTTTAAAAATCTTTTTCAGCTGCTCTTACATATTTTAAATTTGTAAATATTTAAAGATTCCTTGTTTATTAAGGTAAACTTTATTGAGTTATTTATATGCTATATATACTTATATAGTTTTTTTCTGCAGCTTTGTGCCCCATAAACCTTGACTGCTTCACACATGTCTTTATGTGATCCTATGTGATAACACAGATGACAGGCTTCTCATTTTCTATACATGTTGTATATCACATGCCCTTTTTTCTGTTAAAATTTTCTAGTTCAATTGAATGAAGTCATATCCCCAAATTCTTTGCTTTTGGCAAAGTTGTCTTTTAATCAGTGAGCATTATGTTTATATGAGATTTCTTGTTGTGTTGTTCAGTCGCTGAATTGTGTCCAACTCTGTGACTCCGCGGACTGCAGCACACCAGACTCCTCTGTCCTCCACTGTCTCCCAGAGTTTGCTCAGATTCATGTCCATTTAGTTGGTGATGCTGTCTAACCATCTCATCCTTTGCTTCTCTCTTTTGCCTTCAATCTTCCCAGCATAAGTCTTTTCCAGTGAGTCAGCTGCTTGCATCAAGTGGCCAAAGTATTGGATGCTGAAGCTCCAATAAAAGAGCTTCTAAGGAATATTCAGGGTTGATTCCTTTAAGATTGACTGGTTTGATCTTCCAGTCAGGGGACTCTCAAGAGTCTTCTCTAGTACCACAATTCCAAAGCATCAATTCTGCAGCGCTCAGCCTTCTCTGCTTTTTGATATTCTATCTAGGTTTGTCATCACTTTCCTTCCAAGGAGCAAGTGTCTTAACTTCATGGCTGCAGTGATTTTGGAGAAAATAAAATCTGTCACTGCTTCTACTTTTTCCCCTCCTATTTCCCGTGCAGTGATGGATGCCATGGTTGTTTTCTAGACACCTCCAAATCCTGTTCTGCTTATTTTCAAGCCTGTTACCTCTAAAATTAAGAGACTTATGATGGGAAACAACACAAAGTTTCCTTTTAAAAAAAAAAACAAAAAAAAACTGTTCTTTTGGTAAATATGTGAATAAATAAACATATGAACAAGCAAACTAAGAACTAAAAGGACGTATTGAATGCCAGGCAGTATGCTGAGCTGGAATCAATAAGATGGCCAAGATCTTAACAGAAAAGGTTAATACCTAAATTTTACCGTGAAGTAATAACAACAGGAGCATGTGCCTGATACCTAGGTAGGAATTATATAAAAATGTAGATGGTTGTGGAAGTGCTTTCTCCAAGTATTATAGGATAATTTTGCTTAATCATAGTATACATAAAAGACTTCAAAATATATTTTTACCTGTTCTGTAAATAAATAGAAAATATTTACATGTCATTGCCTACCTCTCAAAGTTGTAGATCTGAGAAACATAAATTGTTTAATTCACTGAGGAATTGACAACAGATTCTAGAAATCATCTTAAATCATTAAGGGAAAGAGTTATATACATAAAAATCTATAGGCAGCTAATTTGTAGTAGCACGATCTATGTAAATTAAGCTCAGCTTAGTAAAGTTTTCAATGTTTGTAATACTAATAGGAAATTAGAAAGTAGATGAAGAAAAATGTTCATAACATAATCTTTTATTATCTGATTATTGTTCATTGAATTAAGGATTTTATATTTGGACCATAATGTCATCATCTAAGAAGTATTTGTTATCTCAACTCCCTTTAGACACTGTTCCTATTAGCATATGGAGAATGGTAGAACACTTGAAATGGTATTTTTAAACTTCAGTAATCATAAATTTATTTCATTTAAGCTAAATTCTTGTCTTTATAGAAAAGGAAAGCCAATTTTAATGTTCTCAGGTAAGTTTAAGAATAAAAATCAGGCTTCCCAAACCAAATAAGGGTTTGTATTTTTTCAAGTCTTTGTCACATTCATCTTAATTAGTACTGATGGCTGAAAATTTTAAAAGATACATAAATGTTTTTTCCTTTTGACTTTTTCACTGCCAGGTTGTGGAAGATGGATATGAATTCTTTGCTAAGCGACAATTGGTAACCCTGTTTTCAGCCCCAAATTATTGTGGAGAGTTTGATAATGCTGGTGGAATGATGAGTGTGGATGAAACTTTGATGTGTTCGTTTCAGGTATGCTATATGTGTGCTTTGGTTTGTTTCTTCTTTTTTGTTCTCTTTTTAAATATAAATTTTTAACAACTGGAAATCTTTTTATTTGAAGTATAGTTGATTTAGAATATTGAATTAGTTTCTGGTGTACAGCAAAGTGTTACATATTCTTTTTTATATTCTTTTCCATTGTGATTTGTTACAGTATATTGAATAGAGTTCCTTGTGCTGTACAGTAGGACCTTGTTATTTAATATAGTAGTTTGTATCCCAAACTCCTAATTTATCCCTCCCCTACTCTTTTTCCCCTTTGGTAACTATAAGTTAACATATAGAAATCTAATTTAAAACTACTGTCAGAAGAATTTTCTTTCAGATTTTTGTTCTTTCCTTGAGCAAGTATAGGAAAACAGTTTTATTCAGAAGTAATTATCACTGTTGGACTCCCTATAGATTTCTATTTTCCTTCACAAATACTCCAGTCTTTCAGGTATATATCTCAGAGTCTTAGGAAACCTAAGTCATGTCAGTCATTCTTGATAGCATGTGTTTAAATTGGTAAATTCCTGTATGAATCCTTAGGTAGTGGCTTCGCTACTAAAAGAATGTGAATTCAGATTTTGTTTTCTTTTGCAAGATGAATGGATGGGACAGGTGTTGAGGAGAAAGAGTTTATGAACTCTGATGAAAATGATGTAGAATATTTACCTAGAAAAACCTTCTGAATCTTAAACTATCCATTTGTGACTATAGAAACATTTACATTTTAAAAAGAGACCAGCTTTAGCATGCTACTTAATCATTCTTGATTCATGGACTAAAATAACTTAATTTTTTGTCCTTAACACACTATATTTCTCTTTAAAAATGTAAGAGGGGTTTCCATTACTATCAGCTAATACAATTGAATGCCAAATGTTTGATTTCTCATTCAGAATTTAAATGCAGTAACCAGGCCATATCCTTCAACATTTGCCATAATGGAATTGTATTAATAGTTTGTTGTGTGTGTGTGTGTGTGTGTGTGTTATACCAGGCCATATCCTTCAACATTTGCCATAATAGAATTGTATTAATAGTTTGGTGTGTGTGTGTGTGTGTTATACCAGGCCATATCCTTCAACATTTGCCATAATGGAATTGTATTAATAGTTTGTTGTGTGTGTGTGTGTGTGTGTGTGTGTGTGTGTGTGTGTTATACCAGGCCATATCCTTCAACATTTGCCATAATGGAATTGTATTAATAGTTTGTTGTGTGTGTGTGTGTGTGTGTGTGTGTTATACCAGGCCATATCCTTCAACATTTGCCATAATGGAATTGTATTAATAGTTTGGTGTGTGTGTGTGTGTGTGTGTTATACCAGGCCATATCCTTCAACATTTGCCATAATGGAATTGTATTAATAGTTTGGGGTGTGTGTGTGTGTGTGTGTGTGTGTGTGTGTGTGTGTTTTCCCCGTATAACCAAAGTATTGCTGGGGATGTGGAGAAGTTGGAACCTTATATATTGATAGTGGGAATGGAAAATGGTGCAGCCACTTTGGAAAATAGTTTGTCAGTTCCTGAAAAAGTTAAACATAAAGTTTCTGTATGACCCAGCATTTCCACTCCTAGGTATATACCTGAAAGAATTGAAAACAGTACTCAAATACATGTATATATACATATTAATAGGAACGTTATTTATAATAACCAAAGGTAGAAACAACCCAAATATTCATCAGCTAAAGAATGAATAAACAAAATGTGGAGTATCTGTAAAATGGTATATTGTTTGGCAATTAAAAGTAATAAAGTACACATACATGCTACATTAAAATCATTATCTCAGTGAAAGAAGCCAGTCACAATAGCACAAATTGTCTGGTTTCATTTATTTAAAATAGCCAGAAAAGACAGTTCAATAGAGGAAAGTAAAGTAGTGATTGCTTAGAGTTGAAGGGGGTTAGGGCAGTCAATAATGGAAATAAAGAGTGAGTGAGTGCTTTTGGGAACAAGGTTTCTTCTTGGAGTGACAAACATGTTCTAGTGTTAGATTATACCAGTGGTTTCATAGTTGTAAATATGTTAAAAATTGTTGTCTTTCTACATTTTAAATGGTGAACTTTATGATACATACTAAATATAGCTTTTTTTAAATGAAAGATCTGTATACACATAATAAATGAAGATTGAAGAATGTGTGACTAATTACCCTCTAAATAAGTAGAAGAATTATGATGAGAACCTGGGTCTTTTGACTTAGTGTTTTTTCCTCATCACAGAGATACACTAGTTTGATTTTTTATACTTAGATCTAAGGATTGAATAGTTGATGGGTTTTGTGTACTTGAGCTTTTGTCACTAAATTGTCAATGAAATGACCAATAATAGTAATACTCAGATATTCAGACATTTGTACTTTTTATTTATTTTTTGATACTTTTTAAATGTGAGAAATGATTGTAAAACTTTGCTATTTTTTTCCTACAATTTTACATTTGATGTCATTTATCGAGAAGCCTACTATGTAACAATACTTTCCTTAAACTTATTGTACTTGAAAAAGGTAACATTGTTATTAAATTATTTACTTTAAGATATTGAAACCATCTGAAAAGAAAGCTAAGTACCAATATGGTGGACTGAATTCAGGACGTCCTGTCACTCCACCTCGAACAGCTAATCCACCGAAGAAAAGGTGAAGAAAGGAACTCTGTAAAGAAACCATCAGATTTGTTAAGGACATACTTCATAATCTTTAAGTGTGCACTGTAAAACCATCCAGCCATTTGACACCCTTTATGATGTCACACCTTTAACTTAAGGAGACGGGTAAAGGATCTTAAATTTTTTTCTAATAGAAAGATGTGCTACACTGTATTGTAATAAGTATACTCTGTTATAATATTCAACAAAGTTAAATCCAAATTCAGAATTACCCATTAAAGTTACATCTTCACGTATCACAGTTTTTAAAGCTGAAAAGCATCCCAGTTAAACTAGATGTGATAGTTAAACCAGACGAAAGCATGATGATCCATCTGTGTAATGTGGTTTTAGTGTTGCTTGGTTGTTTAATTATTTTGGGCTTGTTTTGTTTTTGTTTGTTTTTGCTGAAATAATGGCAAATTCTTTAAATTTTTTCCCCAAACATTTTAAAAACTGCAGTGTGGGAAGATTTTTGAAGACATTCATCAACTATTAATTTTCCATTGCTTATTTACTTATGTACCTGTTTGATCTTACTAAGAAAACTTATGCCTCATTACAGTAAAAAGGAATTTAGAGATATTTTTAAAAATATGCAAACTGTCCAATTGAGTGATTTAATCAGTTTGGGCAACCGTTACAGCTGATAGTGAATATTTTGCTTCATACAGAAATTGCCACTGATTTGAGTTTGTGCACTCTAATTTTAACTTATTGATGCTCTATTGTGCAGTAGCATTTCATTTAACTTTAAGATAAGGCTCATTTAGTATACCCAACTAGTTGGTAATGTGATTATGTGGTATCTTGGCTTTAGGTTTTAATTCGCACGAAACACCTTTTTGGCATGCTTAACTTTCTGGTAACACCCTCACCTGCATTGGTTTTGTTTTTTGGGGTTTTTTTTTTTTGTTCTTGTTTTTTTTTTAGATCCACAGAACATGAGAATCCTTTTTTGACAAGCCTTGGAAAGCTGACACTATTTTTTCTCCCTCTGTACGAAGGATGTATTTATATGAATGCTGGTCAGTGGGACATTTGTCAACCATGGGTATTGGGTGCTTGACTGTCTAATATTGCCATGTGAATGTTGTATACGATTGTAAGGCTTGTGTCACTAAAGATTTTTATTCTGATTTTTCATGATCAAAATTCATATGATATTGTATAGACATGCTTTGTAGTGAACTATAGTAGCAATAATTTCTGTACATGATCAAGGGTTTATTGCAGCATTTCTTTTCCTGTTCTCTTTTTTTTAAGGGTAGTATTAACAAATGACAGGAGTAGAAGAGTCAACATAAAGATTTTAGGAGAACTTAACAGGATACTGATTTGTAATTCTTTGGGTGCAACACTTTTGGATGTGATTCTAAAAGCTATTATTGAGCATTGTCAAATTTGTAAGCTTCATAGGGATGGACATCATATTTATAAATGCCCTCCTATAAGTGCTACCATAGATGTGAAATTCTTGACCTTAATATCGTCTTGAAAATGTAAATTGAGAATTCTATTAACTTACATCTTAAGAATTGGCGTATTGTATTACTGCAGGAGATTTGATTTTCAGCACAGTGCAAAGTTCTATCAAATGCATATGTCTTTTTTTTTTCTAATTTCATTTTGTTTTAAAGCACATTTTAAATGTAGTTTTCTCATTAGTAAAAGTTGTCTAATTGATATGAAGCCTGACTGGTTATTTTAGTCCTTTTTTTTCCTTTACAGCAAAACATTTAAACACATTTTATTCAAATAGATTTTTGATATCTTTTATGCTGAATTGTTTCTTTATAAAGATTGTTCATATACTGCTTATGATATATTAGGTCAAACAGGCTTTTATCTAATGTGATTTAAATATCTTTCCAACTGAAGAGTAAGTTGAACAATTTTTAATAGAATTTTAGATGTACTCTTGGTAGTCACAGTGTGGGGTCTAGAAAATAAGCCTTTGGGAGGAAGCAGGGCAGTCTTCTATTAATTTTAGTATTAGTCAAAATACATTAATTTGAATCCTGTATACTGAGTTTTTATAATGATTTAGTCAGGTTAATACTGAATAGTCACTAATTAAGCAAATTAATATTGGTCATTGAATTTGAAGAATGAAAATTTATCACATTTTAAAATTATTCAGTCTTCAAACCATTTTTAACAGCTTCTTTTCATATACTGTGTTCATTACAAATATTATTTGCTTGGTAACACTGTTACTTGAAATAAATAAAACTTTGTTTCTTAGGAGAAGAGTATTTAAAATTCTAGTGTCACTAATTTCTATTGTTATTCCCTGTCACTAATTTATGTCATTTTTCCTCTCTGAATTTTAATGATTTTCTGTATTCAAATTTATCTTTATTCTAAATGTCATGACATTCAAAGTCACTGAACACACTAGATAACTGAGATAATGTGATGGATCACATGGATTATGTTGGTCAGTTTCTGTTCTTGAATGGAAAGAATCAACTACAAATATTTGAAGCTTTAGCATTCACTATTTTAACTTTGCCTAGGGACCAGTTTTAATCTTGATCAGAGCAAGACTGGTTTGTTCAAAATGTTGGGTCAAAATACCTGCAAGCAGAATTTTAAAGATTAAAAAAAGTGACTAATTGGAAATATGAGAGGTTATAGGCCTTTTTAAAAAATTCATATGAGGGAAAACCGGGAGCATCTTGAGATGTCTCTTAAGAATATGTAAAAGTATATTATTAATATAGTGAGCCCAAGAACTTAAATATATCTCCATTTATAAGTTCAGATACATTCCTTTTTCTCTTTGGCAACTGTAACTTTTGAACCAATAAAACACCGAAATTTTTTTCTTTCACATTCTAAAAATGTGTTTAGTTTAGGAAAATAGGCAGGCTTACTCTACTCTTGCTACCGTGACTTAATCCACATCTTCTGTTCCTTGTAAATCCATCCATGAATAAAAACTGCCTGAAAAGATACTTAACAGCCTCACTGTACCAGTTGCCTGACATAGAAATACTGTGTCCCTCTTTGTTAATAGAGTTTAGGGTTTTATAACTTCCCCAAACAGCTAAAAAGTGGTTAAAAGGAGTGTAAAGTGACAGCATACCTTGCAAAGTGAACACTAGTTAAGTAAGACATAAGTTGATTCCATGTAAGTACATACTTTAAAATTTTATTACCTTTATTCTCTTTATGTTTCAACAAAAGTGAAATTTAGATGCAATGTAGAAATTTTGATCTCTTGTTCAAGTTTTACCTATACATTTGAATGCCAGAATTTCTAAATAAATCCATTGATCAGAAAAAATTTTTAAGTCAAAACTTACTTTCTTCAGCTACCACCTCTTCTTACATTGGTTGACTTATTAAATCATAAAATTATTTAATTTCTCATTGTTTCTTTCTTTACAGGTGGTCAGTGTTTTATTAAACCTTATTTTTACATTGTGTTTAGTTGCTTAGTCATGTTCAGCTGTGACCCCCAAGGACTCTAGCGCTCCAGGCTCCTCTGTCCATGGGATTTTCCAGGCAAGAATATTGGAGTGGGGTGCAATTTCCTTCTCCAGGGGATGTCCCCCACCGGGGATTGAAGGTGGATTCTTTACTGTCTGAGCCACCAGGGAAACACATTTTTTATTCTACTTTATTCTTAAGTAGCCATAAATCTTTGCTTTTTTCCTCTTAGGGATCTTTGCCAATTAATGTTACAAAATCTTAACTTGTAACACACGTTATTTGGGGTATCAGTAGTGTGGAAGGTTATAAGTGTGTTGTGTGGTCTGTGTTGTACATATGTGAAACAGAGTGATAATAAACTTCCTGAAGCTCATAGACTCAGCATTTCTTTGATACTGTGTACAAAAAGGTGGGAACCTAAGGTCTCTCCCTAGAGGCTTTCTGTTAAGCCTGGCCTGAGCTCACCAAGTAAGATAATGAATTAATTTTTGCAGCTTTCTAAAGCTGAGTAATTCAGTGGATGTACAGGCCAAAAAATCTTCTGAGAGAGCAGTGAGACTACAACTAAGCATCTGAAATTATCATATTATTATTCTAATTATAATTATTACTAGTTATGAAAATAGTGTGCCTTTTAGTATACTAATTTATAGTCTTACCATGTATAAACAGGGAGTTTTGACAAAGTCACAAAGACTTAATATAGAGCAGCAATAAAGAAGTAGTCCAGAGAAGTCCTTACTATATGTAACAAGTTTAATTGGAATAACTTGTTATATGTAACAATAATAAATAATAATAGATCTTCTAATATATTTCTTGGGGGGAAAAGAGCAGAGGAAACGAAACTGGGGTGGTGTTGATATAAGGTAACCTTATATCAGGCTACCCTCCAATATGTAATTCTCAAACTGATACTGGCACCGTTTGAAAATGCTTTCACTCACCAACAAGTTATTAACAAACTGAAACCTATCCTACCATTCTTGGGCAAACACGAGCTCTGTCTCTATAGCTTTCAGTATAGTAAGGATTCCTGAAAAGGCAGGTGTGAGGGGTGGAGTCACCTTAAGCATATTCTGGTAGAACTCAGGAAGTTACTCAGTACTTCAGAAAAACTTATGTGAGGCCCAGGGCCCCATTCTTGGCGCATGTATCTGTTACGCAGTATATGCCTTAAGTTTTAGAAACAAATCCCTGTCCAACAGGATAATTGCCCTCAGGTTTTGTAGCCCATCTTAGTTGGGCTTGGTCATGCCACTGAAAATCAAATTATCTGCTGTACAGATCCATTAGTATGTTGGGTATTCTACAGAAAGTTCTTTTTGGTCCTTAGAAGCCTTTGGGTCTGATATGATGTGATATGAAGTCACTCGGTTGTATCCGACTCTTTGCGACCCCGTGGACTGTAGCCCACCAGGCTTCTCTGTCCATGGGATTCTTCAGGCAAGAATATTGGAGTGGATTGCCATTTCCTCAGTCTAATTGTATGTGACTAGAATATAAACACATATGGACCAGAGATTTTTGTCTCTTGTTCGCTGATGTGTCTACAGCTCCTATATGCCTGGCACATAGTACGGATGCAGATGTTGGTTTAATGAATGACAAATGAGTTTCAAAAATTACTGGTTTTGTTTTGACACTTTGATCTTTTGGAGAAATTAGTCAAAAATAGTTCCAGTTTTTATTCTCATCTAACTGCTTTTTCTGTCTTACAGGAATGCTGGAATAGTCTCAGGAGAAAATTGATTTGGGTCTGTATGGCAAAAATAGTCTGTTGTCAGAACTATAATCCTTATTTGGTAAAACATTGGTAAATAATGAGAAGTCAATGTTCAGTTGGTTGAAGGAACATTTCTCAGCTAGTTGCTGACAGGCACATTGTGGAGGTTGTCTCTTGTTCAGTATCAAACTTTTCAATATCTTTATGGTTACTTTCTTGCCTCCCCTTTGCTGCATTTTATTTAGGTTTTATTTTATTGACCTTAAAGTCATCTTTGTTGTGAGCCACTTCAAACATTTTTAGGAAGGTGATGTAGTTTGTGTGACACTTTGTCTTTCAAAAGTCAACCTAGTAAATGAACACTTAACACTTAAAACCAGGAATCAAAACTTGAAAGTGAACAGGCTGTTGGCTCAATTTAACAAATAAGGATTATGTCATAAGTAGAAGCTAGAATGAGGAGAAATAAAAATAGATATTTTCATTACTGGACAAAAAAGTGAGGTACAGTGGAGAAAACTGGAGAGAAGTTTTCTCTTTGATTACTGCTCAATGCTAAATACTTCTGAAGAGTTTTTAACCTCTACCATATAAAAGAGCAATTAGCCATACTTGGTCATAGTACAAAATTCCAGGAAGCGAATTTTGCCCAGCTTGAATCAGTGGCTGGACCTTGAGGTTAATCTTTGTCATACAAAGTCTGAAAACATGACGGTAAGATGTCGACAAATGGAAACTCTTACATAAAATTAGTACATACAGCTCCTTGGCAAATGAATTTAGTTAGCATTGATAATCTTGCTTAGTTGAAAATGTGCATACTCTAAAAGCCAACAATTTCACTTTAAAGCATTTATAGAAAAACTCCATGTGTGCCCTGTGGGGCATACATATATAAACAGAAGTAGTATTCAAAATATTTGACTTTAATACATGTGCACTGATCAGTCAACCAACCAACTAATCAGAGCCTGTGCAAGCTATAAATAACTTAAGTGGCCTTACAGACAGCACACCAGAAAACCAGGTCTGTGTATGGGAATACTCATATCAGTCATAGCAAAAAATAACCCAAATGACTTGACAGGAGCATTGATTCATTACGGTATATTTATAGAACAATCCTATACAGAATGAAAATGATTCACTGTCATGCATTAGCATGTCTAAGTCTTAAAAGTATGGAGAATAAAGAGAATGTTAAGTTTTCAAACAATATTTATGCTTGGGAATATGGTAAATCTAAAAAAAATGGAATGGGGGAATTCCCTGGCAGTCCAGTGGTTAGGCTTTTAGAGCCCCTGGGAGGAGGAGGGGTATGGAGTGGGAAAAACAGAAGTCACCTCTTCAGGGAAGTAAGGGGAGGGAGGAGGAGTATACAGAATCTCAACAGTATTATGTTCTATTCCTTGGGTCTTAGGTTTCATGCTTTTTTTGGTGGGTAGTGGTTTCTTGAGTGTTTATTTTATACTTGGCTTGCATATATATTACTAATATTTTTGTACATATCAAATATTTCATTTTTTAAATTTGTATGCAATCCCATTTATGTAAAAGATGCCTGGATTTTGATTTAAAATGGGAGACATCCAGCTCTACCTTTCACTTAAACACTGTGGAGACACTGTAAAACCTTAACTGGCCTGATTTCAATTTTGTTGTCTTAGGGAAAAGGCCCAAGGAAAGGGAGTGAGATGAGTGAATGGCCGGTTAGTGGAGCAATCAAAACACATTTATAGATGGGCTTTTATGGGCTCCCTTTATGGCACCTCAAAATAATTAGTAACATCAAAGATCACTGATGATGGGTCACCATAACAAATATAATGAAAATATTTGAAATATTGCAAGAATTACCAAAATGTGACAGAGACATAATGTGAGAAAATGCTGCTGGAAAACCTGTGCTAACAGACTGGCACAGGTCTGTTAGGGTTGTCACAAACCTTCAATCTGTAAAAAAGAAAATGTAGTATCTGCAAGCAGCATGCCTGTAGTAGACATTCAGTGTTCAGTAAACATTCTATACCCAAGGCTGGAAACTAGTAATCACAGTAAACCCTGATACCTTGGGGGAAAAAGAACCACCAGAGAAAGCAGGATGAGACTTCAAGCAGTGTTTTTTCAAGAGAATCAGTATTTAAGGTTTTCACAGCCAATTTGTTTCTTGGTTCATTCGAGAAAATGTCCAAGATGCTTAAAATGAAAAATGAGTTCCCAGATTGTATCCTCTTACATGTAGGTGGTTTTTGCCATCCTCTAACTGGGTGAGAGCCCAAGAAAGAAGGGAACTAAATAATCGTTCTTCAGAATTGCTGACTGAGGAACTAATTGCTAGGAAGTACCATAAATAGGGGGCTTCCCAGGCTGCTCAGTAATAAAGAATCTGCCTGCAGGAGATCTGGTTTCCATCCCTGGGTCGGGAAGATCCCCTGGAGTAGCAAATGGCAACCCACTCCAGTATTCTTGCCTGGAGAATACCATGGATAGAAGAGCCTGGCGGGCTACACAGTCCATGGAGTCACAAAGAGTTGGACAGGACTGAGCTTGCATGCACCACAAAGTAGGCAAGGCCAAATTCCTTTTTAAGTGTACATGAAATTAGAAGCAGTGGCTGACTTTATTTTAAGGGGCTCCAAAATCACTGCAGATAGTGACTGCAGCCATGAAATTAAAAGACGCTTACTCCTTGGGAGGAAAGTTGTGACCAACCTAGACAGCATATTACAAAGCAGAGACATTACTTTGCCAGCAAAGTTCTGTCTAGTGAAAGCTACGGTTTTTCCAGTAGTCATGTATGGATGTGAGAGTTGGACTATAAGAAAGCTGAGTGTTGAAGAATTGATGCTTTTGAACTGTGGTGTTGGAGAAGACATGAGAGTCCCTTGGACTGCAAGGAGATCCAACCAGTCCATCCTAAAAGGAGATCAGTCCTGGGTGTTCATTGGAAGGACTGATACTGAAGCTGAAACTCCAATACTTTGGCCACCTGATGCAAAGAGTCGACTCATTGGAAAAGACCCTGATGCTGGGAAAGATTGAAGGAGAAGAGCACGACAGATGATGAGATTGTTGGATGGCATCACCGACTCAATGGACATGAACTTGGGCAAATTCTGGGAGATAGGGACAGGGAAGCCTGGTGTGCTGCAGTCCATGGGGTCGCAAAGAGTCAAGACACGAGTTCGCTACTGAATAGCAACAACAGTGGTGGTAACTGAAAAATCTAGAAGCAATGCAAATATCAAAACGATTTAAATTTGGCCCATCCATTCTGGAGTAGTATGCAGTCATTCGAAATACTTAGAAAACTGCAGCAACGTGATATATCAAAGGGGTGAGGAAGCAGGTTATAAATTAGAAGGGAAGAGGAAAAGCTGTCAGGGACAAAATTAAATGCTATGAAGAATCCTTTTACTTATTCATTGAACAAACATTAAGCACCTTACATCCTAGGCACCAGGCCAAAGGCTAGAATGCCGCCAAAACGAAAAGGTTCCTGTAGAAGAACAAGAGATTTAACAGGATAGAAGAACCCCTTCTCACAGTGAGCCACAGTATTCATACATTTTTCAGTTTAAGTTGCCTTTTCCTCTGTTTCTGTAATTATTTTAACGTAGCAGCAATTTATAATTACTGCTGCAAAGTTCCTCTCTGATTCTTCGTCCTCCCGCTATCGATGTCTCCGTTTTTCGCGTACCTGCCAGCGTATATGCTTGGTGCGGTGGGGCAGAATTCCCGACACAGCGGTGCCTCTCCGTCTCGCTGGAGGGAAGATAAATGGCTCTAATCCAGACCTGACTTTGGTATGTGCCCAGGAGAAAGGCGTTGAGTTAGAAGGCAAGAAGAGGCCTGGTAAGGTCCCGCCTTTTTACCAGGCCCTTTCGGGGAGCGGAACAAGAAAAGGTAACGGTAAAAGGTCGGCAGGCGTCGCGCGTAGCCTAGGGCTAGCCCCGCCTCAAGGGGCGGGCTCAGGGCGCTGATTGGCCTGCGTCGGCTTCGCTCGGGTTGGCGGGAGGTCTCGGGGCCGGCGGTGCCGCGGTGGAGCGAGCTGCGAGTAACCGTCTGAGGCGTAGGGCGTCCGGGAAAGGCTGGCCGCCGGTCCGGCCCTTGCTCACCAGCCTCAGGTTTCCGCAGGTACCCTCCGCTCGCTCTCCGGCTTCGGGCCTCGCCGGCGACTCTACAGTTTTGGTTGTGCCTGGCCCCTCCGCCCCCTCTTGCCTCCAACCCCGCAGGTCTAAATGTGTGAGGCTATGGCGGCGGCGTCTCGACCCCTTCCTCACACACTTCCGCCCTTGAGTTTCTTCAGGTGCCGGTGGGTAGGTGGAGGCGTCGCGGTAGGACTGCGCAGAGCCGGGAGGAGAGGGGTGGAGGACGACAGTGTAGTAGAGAGACGAGGCAGGGCGCGCCCCTCGGCCGTGTTTGTTGGTGTTTGCCGCACTTTGCTCACCGGCTCAGCTGGTTGTGCTCACTCGTCGGCGGGGGAGAGGACTAAGGAGACCAAGGCTCGTCCCCAAGGGCTCGCCGTGCCCTCTCCTCAGCGGGCGCTGGCCCCTTCGGAAAGGAAGGCCTTTAGGAAAGAGCTCGCGCCTCCCCGCAGCCGGCCCGTCTTTATACAGCTGAGCGCGGGATAGCAGTGTTTTTAATTCATCCTGCCTCTTGTTTCCCATTAAACGCATCTTTTTTTTCCAGGAGCATCTGCACCAGAATCCTGAGACCTGAGTTGCTGTATCTCAGGGCTATGCCCTTAGCCCATTTATCACATTTACAAATGTCCTTTCCTAACATTTGCAGTACGACTGTAGGCCAGCTAGCTTCAGTTAAAAAAAAAAAAAAATTTTTTTAACTTTAGAAGTAATTGAAAGCCTGTCTATTTACAGACTTTATTCTATATCATAAACACATTAAAATATACCTATGGTGCCTGTTACCAGTGAAATTTTAACATTTAAATTACGTTTATTAGTTGAGGTGAAATTTGGTTATCTGTCATATTGGGACTCTTCAAAGACACTCTTCTGTAAAAAAGATACAATAATAGTGCTGCCATAGGTTTAGTTTTTGCCAAACATTCAGCACTGTGCTTTATTCATATGGTTCCTTTCCTCATTAACCCTCCAAAATATGTATTGTAACAATACCTGATAATAGGTAACTTTAAATGAATACTTACTATGTACCAGCTTCTAAAAAAAAATAAGTGCTTTTATTATTTCAATATCACAAGCGAGAAAAGAAAGACTCCAAGAAGTTAAATAACCTAAGATCATATCACTGGTGAGAATCAGGTCTTAATCCAGGTCTCTTGTCCAGTATTTTAACATTTATTCTCAACCAGTTCTGTCCCTTTGCCTTCATTCATACTTTAAAATCCTGTCCTATAGTATGGAGATTCCTTTAAAAATTAGGAATAAACCACCATATGACCCAGCAATCCCTTTCCTAGATATACCCTGAGTGAATGAAGTAGCTCAGTCGCTTCCAACTCTTTGCAACCCGGTGGACTGTAGCCTACCAGGCTCCTCCCTCCATGGGATTCTTCAGGCAAGAATACTGCAGTGGGTTGCCATTTCCTTCTCTAGGATATCTTCCCAACCCAGGGATCGAACCTGCATTGCAGGCAGACGCTTTAACCACTGAGCCACCAGGGAAACCTGAGGAAACCAAAATTGAAATAGACACATGTATCCTAGTGTTCATTTACAATAGCTAGAACATGGAAGCAACCTAAATGTCCATTGACAGATGAATGGATAAAGAAGTTGTGGTACATATATGTAAGGGAATATTACTCAGCCATAAAGAGGAATACATTTGAGTCAGTTCTAATGAGGTGGATGAACCTAGAGCTTATTATACAGAATGAAGTAAGTTGGAAAGAGAAAGATAAATATCGTATACTAATGCATATATGGAATCTAGAAAGTGGGACCAAAGAATTTATTTGCAGGGCAGCACTGGAGAAGCAGACATAGAGAACAGACTTACAGACACAAAGGAGAGGAGAGGGTGAGATGTATAGAGAGAGTAACATGGAAACTTACATTATCATATGTAAAATAGCCAAAGGGAATTTGCTGTCTGTCTCAGGAAACTGGAACAGGGCCTCTGTATCAACCTAGTGGGATAGGATGGGGAGGGAGATGGGAGAGAAGTTCAAGAGGGAGGGGATATATGTGTACCTATGGCTGATTCATGTTGAGGTTTGACAGAAAACAAAATTCTGTAAAGTAATTATCCTTCAATTAATAATATTTAAAAAAGAATTATAAAAAAATTATCCTCTGTCTTAAAAAGAACTCTCATTTGACTATTGCCATTCTCTTAGTATGTCTAAATGAAGCAAAAATAGAAGTTACCTAAAGTTGGAATTTGACCAAAAATGTATCACTGATAACTTCTCTCCTTAAGTTCCTTCTCCATAACTCTCTTGCCAGTGTTTGCTTATTAATCTCAATGAATCTCTATTGGGGAATTTCCTCCTGTTTCTGTTTTCTCAATTTTTATATGAAGCAGAATAATGTAAAATGTGATCATTATTTTTTTGATAGAAAATTTGCGTTCTGTTTCACCATATATCCCAGGTTGTTTTAATAAAGCAACACTATTTTAAGTTACTTAACATTAAGTAAAAGTGACATCCTGGGAGAAGTGCCACAGTTATTCTATTTTCTGGCACATCTATCCCCCACTCCCTAAGCCTAGCCCTCACACCCCAATGTGAGAAGCATGACTAGTTTTTTTCCATCTAGATTGTAAGGCTGCTCTTTCTTTGGGGGAAAAAAAAAGATACAGATGAGGATCTAGGAGGAAAGAGGAGTGGAGAGGAGGGAAGCAAAGTAGAGGAGAAGGAATTATATGTAAAAGTAATTGAATATAATTTACTCTGCCTAGTTCTTCATAATCTAACCCTGTGCTGTCTAATATGGGTAGCTACTAGCCATATGCGCTTATTAAACAGTTGAAATGTGGCAGGTGCAACTGAAGAATTTTTACTTTACAATTAAATATTGAAGGAATATAAAATATTTTTCCCTTACCTCCAGATCATTGTTTTGGCAAGACTATATTTCACTCATTGTTGCAAATTTTAGCATTCAAAATTGAGATATAAGTATAATACACACCAGATTTCAAAGACTTAGTATAAAAGAAGAATATAAAATGTCTTAGTTTTTATATTGATTACATGCCAAAATTATATTTTGGATATACTCAGTTACATGAAGTATATTTGTAAAATTAAATTGACTTGCTTATTTGTGCTTTTTAAATGTGGCTTTAGAAATACAAAGTTATATATGTGGCTCACTTTATATTGGACAATTCTGATCTAGCCTCACTATATCCAATTTTATTTTCCATTCCTTCCTTCAGCAGGGAAGTTTCTGAGGATCAGGAAGGAGAATCTGTACCTAACTCACTGAACATCGAGGGAGGCACGACTGCCTGGGTACCTGTGAGTTATGGATTCAGAGATTCTCATTAGGGTCTTAAAGTAGTTTGCTGCTTTGGCTATTCATACCATTTCCTATTACCCTATAAATACTTTAATCATAAAAGTAATACTAGTAATTATGTGAACTAATTACCATCAAAATAATAGTGATTATGCATATCATTAAATATTGATGGATTAACTTTCAATTTTTATTAGTCTATAGCAGTTTACATTCATATACACTGGTAATCAGCCACACAAATAGCATAGTCATACACTCACAACTTTAGAAATTAAAGTGATCAATTTATGAGAATCCCGCAATGCATGCATTTCTTTGCTAGAATTGTTTTTAACTTTTCAAAAGTATCAATAAACATTTGTTGAATCAGTGAGTTTTATAACATAATCATGAATTAACCAGTTAGGAAATGTTTGTGTGTATGTGAGATTGCTTTTTAACATAATAATGATATTGATAATAACTTAGTTCTCAAAACAGTTTGCCTTTATTCTATAAAATATTTGAGATGACAATAATCGTATGATAAAATTATGTCAATACAAGCAGAAAAAAAATTATCAGGAAAAAAGAATACCACAAATAGATTATAAACTCAGCACAGTTTCTATAATTAACTTTAAAATTTGGTTTTTAGTTCCCTAGTAGTCAAAGCAAAATAGTTTGCAGTATCTTATTATTTGGGAATAGAGGCATACCAGACCCAAAAGAAATATAGCTTTTCTTGACATGAACAAGAGTGTGATAAATAACTATGTGTTTTATTTTTAACAGGAATCGTGGGAAACCAAAATGAGACATAATCAGCTGTGTTGTGAGACACCACCTACTGTCACTGTACATGTAAAATCAGGGTCAAATAGATTTCATCAGCCTAAAAAACCCATTACCCTGAAGCGTCCTATTTTTAAAGATAGTTGGCCAGCATCTGAAAAAAATGCACATAATAGCAACAAGTCTAAACGCCCCAAAGGACCCTGTCTAGTTATACAGCGTCAGGAAATGACTGCTTTCTTTAAATTATTTGGTAGGTTTAAAATATTGTAATAGAGGTAATTATAAAGTACTTAAAAGTGAGAGAATGTAAGTTCTGTTTTATCATTTTCATGATAATCAAAAAGGATGCTGTTATTTTCTGCGTCAGATTTTCTATCTCCAACCAAATTTGTTTTTGTCTTAGTCTGTTTTTTTTTCCCCCAGTGCTAGATTTTTGTTTGTTTTTATTACTTTTAGAGTAGAAATTCTGACTCATCTAGCTTCTAGACTACTTAATTCAAGTGTCAAATGTAAATTCTGGGCAATTCAAGATCATAGCATGAGTTTTGTTTGACCTAAAGTAAATACACATAAAGTCTCAGGTGAGCTAACTGACTCAGTGTCACTGAGCCTGGGGGGTTTCCCAGGACTCAGTGCTAAAACTGAGCAGTCTAGCAAGGTTAGTCAACCTAGAGAAGTTTAAAGTATAATCTTTGGGGAATATTATTAAAAATTAACTATGCTTTATCATAATGCTCATATAATAAAATCGAATTTTGTTCAGATCATGAAATAGTGCTACTTTGCTGATAATCTTCTTAAAAATAGCCAAAAAGAAACTTTATAGTATTTCTACTGGCCCAAGAAAGAGGACTTTTTTTTTTTTTTTTTTTTGAGGTAAGGTAGTAAGGTAGACAGAATAAAGGGTTGGATAGATAGATTCTGGTACTTATCTGTGGGACTGAATCAAATCAAGTAGCCATCACAGACTGGTAGATTCAGGTAACAGCCTTCCTTGCTTATAGAGGAAAGGAGATTCATAAAAGAAGAGAGAGTTAGGGACAAGAGTATTTGCCCTGCTAAGAGGACAGAAGTCTTTAAAAAATGGGGGATGAGGGTCCCCTCTCTCTTTATTAAGAGTAGAGCAAAATTATTACCCACACACTTTTGTTATTCATAACTAAATGTGGGAAATAAGGAAAAATACATGGCTCTACCATTTTAGGTAATTTAAGAAATAGAAATGGAATTAACAAGGCAGAGATTATTCTCAGAAAATCGATACCTATTGGATCTTTCCATTTATTTGACTATGCTGATGATATTTCTAGGATATAACAAAAAGTTATACTTAGTTATTTAACTAAAAACGGAGGGGGAAATGGAAAAGAGTGGATTTTTTTTCCAGATTGTTTTCTGACAGCTACACATGTATTTTGATATTATGTATTTGAGCCTTTATTTGAAGTGAGAGTTTCTTAGCTATTTTTTGGATGTTATTCTTTTTAACATTACTTTTGTCTGTTGATCTTTTTGTCATAATACTGTCTTTCCAAAATTAAGTGTTAGTTATAAATAACTAATGAATTTTAAATCTTCTTTACATAGACATTTTCATGTGTATTTGGATAATAGCTAATTGGACAGAGGCAAGATAAATAGGAGGATAGAAAAAGAGCCCAAAACTAAAAATACCCTGTACCTAAAAGGAGAAAGTGGTTAAAAAAAAAACGTAAAAGATATTTAGAAAACAGAGTATTCATTGAGTGATTATTTCTTAATGACTGAGTTATCTTTTATCAGATTCCATTTCCACCTGTTAAAGATTTGCTTTGGAAATTAACAAAGAGCCCTTCTAGAGCTACCCAAAACATTCCTAAAAGAGCTACTGGAATATTCAGTAAATCAAACACTTCTGGCATTCTCCCTCTAGTCTGGGCTATATATTAAGGCAAATCAGATGGGAAGCCAAAAAATAAATTGGTAGTTTTCTGTACAGTGCTTGCAGTGGTAAACACACTAAAGAACCAAAAACTATACTTTGGACAATACCGGTCCAGCCATTTTGTTTGATTTATAAACATTGTTTATAATCTCCTTATGTAAAAATTAATTCTTCAAAAGGAAACCTGTTTTCAAAAGACAAGTCATAGCCTTCTTTTGTTGTAGATGACGATTTAATTCAGGATTTCTTGTGGATGGACTGCTGCTGTAAAATTGCAGACAAGGTAAATTTGATAACAGTATAATCATTAACTAGCATTTTTATGTTACTGGACTGTCAGGACTTTAATGAACCTTATAATGATTTTCTATCATTAATTAAGGTTAAGAAAAGAACTAACTTAATGTTGCTTCTTCAAAATGGAATCCTTATACATTAGTATACAACAAACATACATTCCATCTATACTCAAGGAATTGTAAAATATTATTGATTTAGGTTCATATGATCTTAAACCCATATTTGCTTGATTTAAAACATGTTTAAAAAAAATAATAAAAAAATAAAACATGATGTTTAATATGGTTTTTGGTTAGGTGGGTGGTTTTGGTTTGGTTTTGCTTTTTATTCTTTTTTAATTTAAGTTCAGTTGATGTACAATACAGGTGTACAATATGATTCACAATATTTAAAAGTTATACTCCATTTATAGTTATAAAATATTTGCTGTATTAGGCTTAATATGTTTTGATCAGAATTGTTACCTTTTATCAGGTAATAACATCTGATAAAAGTGGTTGATTATACATTTTAATATTTTGTAGATAATTTAAATGAAATCCCAATAATCTTGTAGAGTACCATTAGTTTATCTTATTCTTTATATAGCAATCAGTGTTTCATAAAAGAACATCATGATGCTGATTTATACAGTAGGGATTGTGATGTCTCTGTATTCTTTAGATTTAGCCAAACAGAATTCGAGCTTTTTTCCCCCCCTCTGTCCCTTCTCTTTTATTTATTTTTATTAGTTGGAGGCTAATTACTTTACAATATTGTAGTGGTTTTTGCCATACATTGACATGAATCAGCCATGGATTTACATGTGTTCCCCATCCTGCACCCCCCCTTCCACCTCCCTCCCCATCCCATCCCTCTGGGTCATCCCAGTGTACCAGCTGAGCACTTGTCTCATGCATCCAACCTGGACTGGTGATCTGTTTCACACTTGATAATATATATGTTTCAATGCTATTCTCTCAGATCATCCCACCCTCTCCTTCTCCCCTAGAGTCCAAAAGTCTGTTCTATACATCTGTGTCTCTTTTTCTGTCTTGCATATAGGGCTATCGTTACCATCTTTCTAAATTTATAAATGTCGTCTTAGACCAGTTCGTCATATCAGAAAATGGAGCATGACTTCATATCACATTTAAGATCATGTGCCAACCAACAGAAAAGGGAATGAACAGACTACTTCATGACTCAATACCCATTAATTTAATATTGATGTAAACTCTTTTCTTTTAAGCTTAAGATAACAAAAATAAAATTGGAAGTTTTCTTTTAAAGTTTGAAATTTTAATTTTAGAAAATTTCAAACATGCAGTAGTACGTTTAAAATTATAGTAGAGGCAATAGAACAAAGACCGTCTGTGTACCTACCATCGAGCTAAAACAGTCATCAACTCATGGCCATTCTTGTTTCTTCTCATTTCTTTCCCCAAAACTGGATTATTTTGAAGCAAATCCCAGACAGCCTAACATTTTATCCATAAATATTTAAAGACATACTTCTAAAAATTGAGATATTTCTAAACATAATCAGTGTCACTAATACCTTTAAAAATTAACAGTAATGCCTTAATATCAAATATCCAGTTCATGTGGACTTACAAAGTTTAAAATTTAGTTTAAGTGCCTTATCGGTAATTAAAGTTGTTGGACAGCAGGGGGCAGTGCCTCTAAAGTAACTAACCAGGGATAGTGGATTTTAACAAACTAGTATAGAGTCCTCTACTGAAAGTTACCTTGAAAAACTTGGAATCACCTTTGTGGTCAAACCTGTGAAGGTAGGATGAATTAGCTATTTTATGAGAGGGAATCTAATATATTTGTGTTGTAACTTGGTTTTAACTTGAACAGGCAGAACCTCGCATGGGTCCTAATAACAGGCTAGACATGTCTTCCTAATAATACATTTAAAACACTTTTCCCAGTGAAAATAGAGCCATGTGATTCTAATTTCTGGTTAGAAGTTATTTTTTTAATTATTTTGAGTATTTTGAGTATGAATGTCTACAACTAACTTGAAGAGTTGAGGGGGGAAAAGTTGCATATACACATACATCAAGCCAGTGTGGCAACAGAGTGACAACTGATGAATCTTGGTAAAGGATGTATAGTTATTCACTTGATTATTATTTCAGCTTCTTTATATGTTTGAATAATAGAAAAAAATGAGTTTGGGATTTGAAAAATATTGGCAAGAATAAAATTTAGGAGTTGATTCCAATTATGACTTAATCATAAGTGATCCAGAACTATTTCTCACTATTCATATGGATTAAAGGAAGCCAAAAAATAAGGACTCAAATAGGTGTTTCTGTAATAAGGATAAATAATGCTTTGTTGTTTTAGCATATAAAGACAGCTAGTTTAAAGCAGTTTTACTTATGAAAGCAAAACATTAATTTTAACTTTTAACTTTTTTCTCTATAGTATCTTTTGGCTATGACCTTTGTTTATTTCAAGAGAGCTAAATTTACTGTAAATGAGCATACCAGGATAAATTTCTTTATTGCTCTGTAAGTATGCTTTCTACTAAGTGATTTTTATGGTAGTTATTTATAAGTCGTGTCTGACTCTTTGTGACCCCATGGACTATACAGTCCATGGAATTCTCCAGACCAGAATACTGGAGTGGGTAGCCTTTCCCTTCTCCAAGGGATATTCCCAACCCAGGTCTCCCGCATTGTGGGCGGTTGCCTCATCAGCCGAGCCACCAAGGAAGCCCAAGAATACTGGAGTGGGTAACCTTTCCCTTCTTCAGAGGATCTTCCTGACCCAGGAATTGAACCAGGGTCTCCTGCATTGCAGGCAGATTCTTTACCAACTGAGTTATCAGAGAAGCCCAATATCTACAATACCTTATTTAAAATAGAGGCTGTTTAAACCCTGGTATATATCTTTGAATAGGCCTTCCTGTTTAAAAGCTGTACTTTTTTACAGCTTTTACTTTACTTTTACTTTACTTTACTTTACTTTAATAAGATATTCTTACATTCTTTTCATTGATCTTATGCCTAAGATTTATTATTTCATATTCCACTTGAGTTTGTATTTTACCTTTCACATTGTCATACTTTATATAGTGTTCCACATAAATTATCCCCAAATTTTCCTCTTTTGGACTTAGAAACTTTTTAAAAGCCAGAATATCCTCTTTGAAATTTAATATTTAGTAAAAATCATTATAACTATTGCCTTTTTAAGTTGAACAGTTTGTGGAAAATACTCTAGACAATCTCAGTATCAAAACCCCAGTACCTGGATACAAAGCTACAGTTAGAAATATATGAATATAGTTTTAAGTACCTAACTAAGGAGCTACATATAAACATTGAAATTAAATATCACAGCAACTATTAGCAATGGAGAATTTAAAGTCTGCTTAATTCAGAATGTAATTCAAGAAATAGGACTAGAAGAAATTGATCTTTGCATGTTTTCAGGAGATACATTTCCCCGTGCAGAGGAAAAAATGAACTCAGTATAAAACTTGATGATGATTGCTAAATTGGAGGAACATAATAGTATTAGCTAGTTTGAGTATCATGTGCGAGGCACCAGAAAAATGTTTTCTATAAACTCATTTAATTTTCCTATGAGATATATTTTTAAATTATCTCCATTTCACAGATAGGAAAAATGAAACTTAGGAAGATTAAGTGCTTTCCAAGGTCACAAAAGTTAGTAAACAGCGGAACTGGGGCACAGATTTAGGTGTGATTTGCCAATGGCCAAATCCAGCCATTTGACACTAAGCTGTATTGCTGTTAATGTGTCTCTTAGTATTATATCTGTATATTGATCTATATATCTCTATTTTGTAGTTTTTTCTCACCTGAAAATTGAAAACAAGCCAAAAGAAACTTTATTTAAATCTTACTACATGCCCAAAATTGGATTTGACCAGTTTTGTAAAATTATTACCAGCATAGCACTTTGTTAGCTTAAACTGTGTAGTAGCATGTCAGGTTTTATTGCATGTTGTATTATAAGCTTCAAATTAAAAGTAACATGAATCATAATTTCCATTTTTATATCTAATTGTACATTTGATATAACCCCACTCAATGTGAAGTGAAGTGATAGTCGCTCAGTCGTGTCTGACTCTTTGCAGTCCCATGAACTGTAGCCCGCCGGGCTTCTCTGCCCATGGAATTTTCCAGGCAAGAATACTGGAGTGGGTTGCCATTTCCTTCTCCAGGGGATCGTCCTCACCCAGGGATCAAACCTGGGTGTCCTGCATTACAGGCAGATTCTTTACCATCTGAGCCATAGGGGAAGCCCACCCAACTCAGTAGTTCTCATTAAATATTTTCTCAGCCACAGTTCAATTTCAAGTTATTTTCTATATATTTTTTTAATACTCTGAACTTCTACTATTATTTTTCTATATTTTTTAGTTATGTATTTTTTTCATACTTAGTTGCGTTTTCTACTTGACTATAAACTCCTTAAAGGCAAGGAATGTGTACCTTACTTTTTTTGCATATCTCAATGGCTAACATAGAATTTCTTAATTCTTTATTTGAATAAACATAATTAACCCTATGCAAAATAAATGGACTCTGCTCCAAGAAAAATCTATTTCAAATTAGAAGACAACTTACATGTGTAAGATATAGACATTTCATTGTATGGAGCCTGAAAAATTGTTAATGTAGAATGGAACCATAATGTCCTAATACTATATTGAAAAGTGAAAGTGAAGTTGCTCAGTCGTGTCTGACTCTTTGTGACCCCAAGGACTGTAGCCTACCAGGTTCCTCCGTACCATAGTGCTTTTTCAGTTCAGTTCAGTTTAGTTGCTCAGAAGTGTCCAACTCTCTACAACCCCATGGATTTCAGCATGCCAGGCTTCCCTGTCCATCACCAACTCCTGGAGCTTGCTCAAAATCATGTCCATCGAGTTGGTGATGCCATCCAGCCATTTCATCCTCTGTCGTCCCCTTCTCCTGCCCTCAATCTTTCCCAGCATCAGGGTCTTTTCCAGTGAGTCAACTCTTCGCATGAGGTGGCCAGAGTATTGGAGTTTCAGCTCGAGCATCAGTCCTTACAATGAATATTCAGGACTGATTTCCTTTAGGATTGACTAGTTGGATCTCCTTGCTGTCCAAGGGACTCTCAAGAGTCTTCTCCAACACCACAGTTGAAAAGCATTAATTCTTTGGTGCTCAGCTTTCTTTATAGTCCAACTCTCACATCCATACGTGACTACTGGAAAAACCATAGCTTTGACTAGACGGACCTTTGTAAAGAAATGTCTCTCCTTTTTAATATGCTGTCTAGGTTTGGCATAGCTTTTCTTCCAAGGGGCAAGCATCTTTTAATCTCATGGCTGCAGTCAGCATCTGCAGTGATTTTGGAGCCCAAGAAAAGAAAGTGTCACTGTTTCCATTGTTTCCCCATCTATTTGCCATGAAGTGATGGGACTGAATGCCATGATTTTAGTTTTTTGAATGTTGAGTTTTAAGCCAGCTTTTTCATTCTCCTCTTACACTTTCATCAAGAAATTCTTTAGTTCTTTGCTTTCTGCCATAAGGGTGGTGTCATCTGCATATCTGAGGTTATTTATATTTCTCCCAGCTTGTTTTCATCCAGCTTGGTATTTCTTGGATGTACACTGCATATAAGTTAAATAAGCAGGGTGAACAATATACAGCCTGACATACTCCTTTCCCAATATGGAACCAGTCCATTGTCCCATGTCCGGTTCTAACTGTTGCTTCTTGACCTGCATACAGATTTCTCAGGAGGCAGGTAAGGTGGTCTGGTGTGCCCATCTCTAAGAATTTTCCACAGTTTGTTGTGATCTACAGTCAAAGGCTTTGGCATAGATGTTTTTCTGGAACTCTTGCTTTTTCTATGATCCAACAGATGTTGGCAATTTGATCTCTGGTCCTCTGCCTTTTCTAAATCCAGCTTGAACATCTGCAAATTCAAGATTCACTTACTGATGAACCCTGGCTTGGAGAATTTTGAGCATTGCTGTGCTAGCGTGTGAGATGAGTGCAATTGTGTAGTAGTTTGAACATTCTTTGGCATTGCCTTTTTTGGGGATTGGAATGAAAACTGACCTTTTCCAGTCCTGTGGCCACTGCTAAGTTTTCTAAATTTGCTGGCATACTGAGTGTGGCACTCAATATGTGCATTATAGATTTTTTCATAGAAATCAGCAAGCATGAAAGGGGACAACCTCTTTCAACTCTATCTACAGTTTATTAACAACTATTAGGAATACTAAAGTGAGAAATTACTTGATGTAATTTCACAAAGGACACAGTTTGACTCAAATAACAGTGAGTTTAACAATGAAGTGCCTTATATTAATAATATACATATAAAATAATATTAAAATATATAATTATTTTAAGGGAGAATAAAAATATGTAAGTACTCATATTAATGTAACTAAATATGAATGGCTACTTTTCAGGTGGCACCAGTGGTAAAGAACCTGCCTGCCAGTGCAGGAGATGCAAGAGAAGTGGGTTCGATCCCTGGGTCAGGAAGATCCCCTGGAGGAGGGCATGGCAACCCACTCCAGTATTCTTACCTGGAAAATCCCATGGACAGAGGGGCCTGCTGGGCTACAGTCCATGGAGTCACAAAGAGTCGGACACAACTGAGACACACATACACACCCACACAAATATGAATATGTGCATGGTTAAAAAGACTACATAGGAGGGTATACAATTAAAAATAAGTCTTCTCGTATCTCAAGATCTTGAGCTCCCTCCTCAAGGATAATTAACGGTTTCATACGTATCTGTCTAGAAATAATTTTCTATATATGAACCAGTGTGTATGTTACATGAATAGAAATGTACTCACACTTCTATGTGTGCTTTTAAAATTTTTTAATGTGAAATATCTACAGAAGAGTGATTGGAGTGTATATGTATGTGTGTGTGAAAGAATAAAAGCAAGACAGACATTCATGTACTCCTGACTTAAGGATAGAACATTACCAGAATCTTAGAAGCTCACAGCACACAGTTTCCCAATTAGAGCCTCTTCCTTCCACAAGTAATCATTTTTTTGCTTTCCTTTATTCTATGTATATACCTCTAAATAATATATTATTTGGTTATTCCTATTTTGGGGCAGTACAATAAAAATTATATGTACATGTCTTCTTTAAATTCCTTCTTTTGCTTTATGATATTATTTTGAGACTGATTTCTATTGATATGTGTTGCTGTAGTTCACTTTCACTACAGGAAAAAATACTCTTGTTTCTTATATATTTGCATTTTTCCCCACCATCTTGTTGTGTACTTTGTAAATATTCCATTTTATTTTCCTGTTTCTTCTTTCCCCTCCACTTTTATCTTTTTTTTAATTGAGATTTTTAAATTTTTACCTTTGACACCTTTTTTCCTCTACTTCTTTGGAAATCTTACATTCTACACCTATTCTTTGAGCAATTACCCTAGTTATTTTTAATTACAAGACCCAACTTCTATTCTGTTACCTTACAATTCCATTAGTTCTACATGATGCTCTCTAAAAAGTTAGACACTATTATTGTTGTTTTATAAATTCAACATTTGTTTAGATTTGCCCACATATTTATATATCTTTGATTACTGTTACTTCTTGCATCTCAAACCTTCCACTTGGGATCATTTGCCTACCTTTCTGTTTGCTTTTAAGGCCCCCGTTTATTGGGTGTTTGTCTTTTAATTCCAATATCTTCATACTTCACAGCCTGTTTCTGTTCATTTTGCCTTATTCCCTTATATGTTTTGTAGATCTTTTTATTACAAGTTGCCTTTTTTTTTCATTAGAAAATCATCTATGGAGCTTGCATTGTTTCCAGTAAGAAATCTGCTTCATCCTTATCTCTATTCCTATATAATTTAATGTGTCTGTTTTTCTCTCTGACTGCTTTTAAGATTTTCTCTATATCACTGGCCCTAAGCAATTAATTATGATATGCTTTGGTGTAATTTTCCATATGTTTTGTGGTTTGGAGTTTATTCAGCTTCTTTGTGGGTTTATAGTTTTCATCAAATTTCAAACATTTTCAGTAATTATTTCTTCAGGTGTTTTTTCTGTTCACCCACCACCCTTTAGGGATTCCAATTTCACCTATATTAAGCTGCTTGAAGTTGCCTCACAGCTTATTGATGCTCTGTTCATTATTTTTGTTTCATTTTCTCAGTGTGTCTCATTTTGGATAGTTTATATTGCTATGTCTTCAGTACACAAATCTTTCCTTCTGTGACATTTAATCTGCTGTTACCCTCACTCAGTGTAATTTTCATTGTACACAAAGTTTTCATCTCTAGAGGTATACTTTCAATGTGTCTACTTGTCTTTCTGAACATCTGGAATAATTGTAACTGTTTTAGTGTCTTTGTCTATTACTTCTACCATATATCTGTTTTGATTGGCTAATGATTCTTCTTCTTATCTGTCCTGTTTTCCTACTTTTGTGCATGCCTAGTCCCCCTCAGGTATTTGAGTGTAGAGAAAGACCATAAGAAAAGGTTAGAGGGAACACAGTGCCTAACATTCACCCGCAGCTCAAATAGTACCTGTTCTCACACCAGACTGAAAAAACTTCCAGTTCACACTGAATAATTCAGTACTGAGTAGAGTACTTGGAAACATCTTGCCCTAGTGGGGAGTAATTAGCCCCAAACTGAACATTGCTCCAGATCCATCTAACAAATCATGAAATCAAGACAAAAGGATCAGACTGTTTCAAATAACTGCATCCTAGAACAAAGTTCAAAATTTATAGGAATATAAAAATATCCAGAACTCAACAATGTAAAATTCATTGTATCTCTATTTTTGATATACATTTCTTTAATCATTCATAAGGCTTGAACATCCTTTACTGTGTTTATAAACAAGCTGGGTTTTTTGTATGTGCGTAAACTCACTTCTTGTCCTTTACCCATTTCTTTTTTGAGTTGTTGGTCTTTTTCTTTAGGTATCTCGCTAATACAGTTGAAGAAGATGAAGAAGAATCCAAATATGAAATTTTTCCATGGGCTTTAGGGAAAAACTGGAGAAAATTATTCCCTGACTTCTTAAAGTTAAGGGACCAACTCTGGGATAGAATTGACTATAGGGCTATTGTAAGCAGGCGATGCTGTGAGGAGGTAAGATTTTTAAATGCTTTATATATATAATCTGTCTTCTCTTTATGTAATTTTCCCTGTCTTGTTTTTTAATGTGCTTCTAATGCTTCATTTTTTGTAAATGAAGGGTAAACTGTTAACCTTGATGATTACCATGAGTACAACTTGTATATTAAAATGTTGATATTTTAAATTTATAGCACAATAATTAAAAATTGTCATTTCTTTTTTTCTGAACAGCCTACTTCCATAGAAAGTATTTTTATTTTAGTGTGTTTCTCTTCTCTAAAAGATCACCAATATATTAGGAAGAAATAGTGTGCACATTCCAAAGTACCTCAGGGTAATAACATTGGAGCTGAATAATAATTTCCATTAAATAATTTCCACTAAAGTATCAAAATTTCACATTCACGAGGTTGAAATATAAACAGTGTGATATTAAAATTTAAATAAATTTAAATAAGCTTAAAAACTATACCTCTTTTCATATATAGCATACATAAAGTAAGTTTCCTTGATGACAGATTCTATTAATGTAAAGCAGACACTAAATTAAAAGATGAGTTATTTTATCTGATGTTCTGGTTTTCAGTAAAGAAAGTTAATGTTTCAAACTAAAAATATTGGAGTAGAAAATTAATGGAAGGCAGTGATCACTGTTAGCCAGAACTAGTTCAGAAAAGTTTGGGGAGATAATGCTGTAATTAAATGAAGTCATATCTAGTTTAATGACTACAGGCCAGAGAAGCCAATTAATGGATTAGTGTCCAACCTGAGGGAAGACTTCAGAGGTGTGTCACAGAGCTCTGTCCAGAACTAATCTTGTTAATTATATTTATTAATGAGATGAAGTTATAGAAGTTATACATGGTTTTGGATTAAATTAGAATTGTTGAATATTGGGAGAAATGCAAAGATTCAGAAATAACTTAGAAGACTGTACAGCACATGATTATATTCAGTAGAAAAATATGAAAGGATGAGTATGTATGACTACTCCCTTCCATTAGTGGATCCTCATTAATGAATTTAAAAGACTCATTCCAATTACAGGGCATTGAAAAATTCCTGTCTTGTTATATTTTTGTCACTGCCTCCCCAGGTCAGGAGTGGGTAATTTGTGCACCTGTTGCCATCCTTGGTATGATAGTGCCCTTATTTGAACACTGATTTTATCAAAGTAAATGCTTCAAGCTCCATGGAACACTCAGCCAAGTGCATGGAGGAGGCACTGGAGGCAAGAGGTCAGGATAGGCAATGCTTCCTCCTGGTAGACTGCCCACCACTCCTAAGTTACAATGACTCACATTTTAACTGCAACAGTTTTATTCTATTGGAGCTGGAATTACCTTGGTTGCTGGCACCAGACTGTTAGAGAATGATGTGGCTTATAAAGACTACAATGTTTTAGACACCTGAAAAGTCAGTTGTTATAATGACTTTTTTTTTCACTGATTTTTCATTGACTTTTTCACTCATTTCACTGACACTGAAAATGTCAGTCGGATTTTCAGAAAAGTTCTGTCTCTTGAGGCTTCAGCACTGAGAACTATCAGAGCTCTCCCCTAATTCCAGATTGGCATGTCTAATTTCCTACTTCATATTTGATTATCTAGTAGATACCTCAGACTTAACATGCTGAAAATTTGAGTTTTTGATTCTCCCACACAGACCTCCACACTTGCTCCTCCTACAATCTTCCACATGTCAATAAACAGTAACTTCATCATTCTAGTTGCTGGCCAAAAACTGTCACCCTAGGCTTTTTTTTTTTTTTGTATCTATACCTTAAAGAAATATCCAGCATCCTACCATTTCTCACCTTCTCCACCACTAAACCCTACTTTGATTGTCATCTCTTGCCTCAACTATTTCCATAACTCTCCAAATAGACTCCCTCACAGTCTTTCTCGCCTATAGTTTATTCTTCATAGCAGCCAGAGTAAATCTTTTAGGAAATAAAATCATGTCTCCTCTACTCAAAAACCTTCAGAGGTTTCTCATCTCACAGAGTGAAAGTCAACATCCTTATCTTGCTCCACATGGTCTGCCAGCTCTCCTCCCTTATTTCGTTGACTTTATCTCCCAGGCTTGTTCACTTCACTTTAACAACACTGGCCTTCTAGCTATTCCTCAGATTCATCAAGGACGCTCCCACCTTGGAGTCTTCGCACTTGCCACTCCTATTATCTGGAATGCTTTCCTGCAGTAATTAGTTAGTATGCTTCACTTCCTCACTTCATGCAGGACTCTGCCAAGTGTCGCCTTGGAAAAATCATTCCTTACCACCCTATATTCCATAGTATCTCCCTTAATGGAATAAAAATTGAAGAGTCCAGAAATTTATGTTTCTTGGCAAGGGTACCAAGAAAACTCAGTGGAGCAAGAATAATCTTTTCAACAAATTGTGCTGAAGCAACTGGATATCCACATGCAAAAGAAAGCACCTGGACCCCTGCTTCATATTATATATATAAAAACTAACTCAAATGGATCAAAGACATATATTTAAGAGCTAAAAACTATAAAATTCTTAAAACATAGATGTTAAATCTTCATGACCTTGGATTAGGTTTCTTAGATGTAATAACCAGAAGCACAAGCAAGAATAGAAAATACAGATAAAAAAATGAGCATCATCAAAAGTTAAAAATTTTGTTCTTCAAAGGGCACCATTAAGAAAGTGAAGAGACAGCCCAGAAACTGGAAGAAAATCTTTGCAAATCATCTATCTTATAAAGTACTTGTATCTAAAATATATAAACAGCTCTTAAAACTCAGAAATAAAGAGACAACCCAATTTTCTAAAGGGCAAAGGATCTTAATACACATTTCTTCAAAAAAGATATTCAGATGGGCAAAAAAGCACATGAATAGATGCTCAACAGCCATCAGAAAAATGTAAAATCAAAATCAAGGAGATATTTCATTACATGCACTAGGAAAGCTATAATTAAAAGAAAAAGACTGGTAATAACAAATATTGCAAGGATGTGAAGAAATTGGAACCCTGACTTCTGGTGGAAATGTAAAATCATTTAGGTGCTTTGAAAAACAGTCTGGCAATTCCTCAAAAAGCTAAACAGAGACCATATGACCCAGCAATTCCACTCTTAGTTTTATACTCTAAAGAAATGAAAATTATGTTCACACAAAAACTTGTACATGGGGCTTTCCTGGTGGTCCAGTGGTTAAGAATCCACCTTACAGTGTAAGGGATACCAGTTTGACCCCTGGTCCAGGAAGATCCCACATGCCATGGAGCAACTAAGTTCATGTGTCACAACTACTGAGCTCTTTCCCTCTGCAGCCCAGGAGCAGCAACTACTGAAGCCCACGTGCCCTTAGAGCCTGTTCACTGCAGCAAGAGAAGCCACCACGAGAAGCCCATGCTCCACAACTGGAGAGTAGCTTCTGCTCGCTGCAACTAGAGAAAGTATAGCAATTAAGACTCAGCACAGCCAAAAATAAATAGATATTTTTTGAAAACTTCTACATGAATGTTTATAGCAAGCAACCTTATTCATAATAGTCAGTAGTTGTAAAAACAACTGAAATGTCCAGCAGCTAATGAATGGATAGACAAAATATCAATACAGTGATATATTACTTGGCAATTAAAAGGAATAAGGTATCGATACATGCTACAAAGTGGATGAATGCTGAAAACCTTATGCAAATGAAAGAAACCAGTCCTCAGAGAGCCACATAGTTCATTTACATCAACTGTGAAGAATACATAAATCCAAAATCATAGAAAGTGGTTGCCTGAGGCTCAAGGAAGGGAGGAGTGAAGTGTGACTGCCTTCCCTATGAAGTGATGAAAATGTACTAAAATTAAAAAAAAAAAAGAAAATGTACTAAAATTGATTGTGGTAATCATTGTGCTACCCTGAAGAAATCAAAAGCCATTGAATTCTATACTTTAAACCAGTGAATTGTATGATATCTGAGTTATATCTCAATAGAGCTGGTAAAATAGCAAGTAGTATGTCCCTCTTTTATTCTCTACTCCTTTTTCTGGTTTTCCTCACAACACTTAGCCATTGTATAACACTCTATTTTACTTACTTATCTTGCTTATTTCCCCCTACTAGAATATAAATTCCAAGAGGGTCTTTGTTTTTTTTTTGTTTTTGGCTTCATTGTGCAGGTTGCAGGATCTTAGTTCCCTCAACCAGGGATTGAACCTGAGCCCTCAGCAGTGAAAGTGCTGTGTCCTAATCACTGGACTGCCAGGGAAGTCCCCAAGAGGGTCTTTATTCTGTGCTTATTACATGTACAGTATCTAGAACAGTGCCTGACTTGTAGTAGGTACTCAGTAAATACAACTGACTGACATAATGGAACTTAAAGCTTCCATTTCTTTTTCATACTTTCTTATCCATGAAAACCAACAGCAAGGACCTCTACTGTATAACACGAAAACTACATTCAGTATCTTGTAATAATCAATAATGGAAGATAATCTGAGAAAGTATACAACTGCATCACTTTGCTGTATGTACACCTGAAACATTGTGAATCAACTGTACTTCAATAAAAAAAATTAAAAATAAACAAGACTATGGAACAATTCTTACTGAGCAGCCTTAGCACTGACCCTTATCCAGATATCCAGATAGATAATTTTGGCGGGGTTGGGGGGGCGGCACAGGGAGACATGCTAAGAAATTTAGTTAAGTGTTCTATGCATTTGTTATTAAGAGCCCAATACTGGCACACTGCCAACCCATATTTTAGTCACATATCCTAAAATAAATGCAAGTTACAGTACTAGCTACAAACTGGCTTACAATAATTATACTATACATTTGCATTGTGCTTTACAAATTTATATTTTCACATAAATTAGCTTCTTATCCTCACAAAAGTACTTTTGAGGATTGTAGCACTCTCATTTTATAACTGATGAAACTGAGGACTACGGAGGTTGAAATTTACTCAAGATCATACATAGTTAAATGGCAGAACCAGAGCTTGACTTCACATCTGATGGTTTCCCAGTGTTCTGTGTTCTCTGACATCTGTCATTTCATTAAGAGATGTTTAAAGTTTGGTAGTAGATAAAAGATCCACAATGAAAGTAATGTCTGAGCACTGGTCTCAGTACTGCACATGTATTAACTCTCACAATTCTTACAGCTAACTAGGTAATCCAGCTAAGTAAACAGGCACAGAGAGACTAAATGACTTCTCCAAGGTCACACAATTAGAAAAGCAGCACACCAGTATTCAAACCTAGGCAGTCTAACTTGAGAGTCATTGCTTTTAACACCTTATACTGCCACTTGAGATCACAGAGAAGTAGAATGTATAGAGAGAAAAACAGCCAAATATTAAATTTTAAAAACTCACCAAAGCCCACCTCCACCCCCCACCAAGAAATCACTAAAAATAATAGAAGAGTGAGATGAAGTAAAAAAACAAGGATAATGTTTCTGATAGGTCAAGTGCTACCAATGCTTCAGAGAAGTCACTTTCATAGAATTGAAGAGTTTGATAACTCTAAGTGACCTATTGTCTCATATATAAAAGGCCTTGTGGCTCAGAAAGTTAATGCAATTTCCCTAAGGTCATAGGAACTAAATAGAATTAAGACCAAAATCTTGCTTTTTTGACTGTGGTACAGTTTTCTTTTTAATTCACTGTTTTTATCACTGTAACATTCTAATGTGTGTGTGAAATATATGTAAACCTCATATATATTTAAAAGAGTGTGCACTTGCATGCATTTCTCTAGGTTAGCATGTGGAGAGACTATGATGCCTAGTTTATTGCAGAAAGAACAGTACCAAATCTTCTATATTGTGCCCTTTGCTTCAGAGTTCCCTTTACTTCATAGCTCCCTCTGCTCTCTTCATTAGACATTGCTGTATGGTTCCTACAAAAGTTATATTGTTGAAGGCTAGTAATGTCAGTGACCTCTTAATTTCTTATTTTCATCTATCATTAAGAAATATTTAATGACTGTGTACTGTTGTGGAGAAGGGAGCTGGCTACCCACTCCAGTATTCTGGCCTGGAGAATTCCATGGACTGTATACAGTCCATAGGGTCACAAAGAGTCGGACACAACTGAGTAACTTTCACTTTCACAGTTGTGGAGAGGGCATTTGAGAGAGATGTACAAGAAGCTGTTCCTGTCCGGAAGGGGTTACATGCATAAAAAGATATATCTGAGTACTAACATTTATATGCTGAGTCCTAATATAGGATTAACAATAAAATAAAATTTGAAACCTGGAGTTTCTAGAAAGGTGGGATTTATGCCAGGCATTGAAGGAAAAGCAATGCTAAGACAAATAAAGGGAAAGGCCATTCCAGATATGGGAAATAGGGAAATAACTGAGGAAAAATTATAGACAAATTTGGAAGGAACAAGAAAAATTTACATTTTACTTCCTCACCTTGGGTATTTCTTAACCAAATTTTATATTATCATAGAAATATATATGTTTACAGTTAACATCTTTATTTACTTCTGCCTTTTAAAAGACATATAACTTTGATTACATGTCTTTGGTTGAAAACTTTTTTCAAGGATTTAAGAAGTAGATTATAAAATAAATCCAGTCCTTAAAGTACACTTTAAAAATTAGCATAGCTACATGGAACTCCGCTCAAGTTATATGGCACTGTGGATGGAAGGGGACTTTGGGGGAGAATGGATACACATATATGGATGGCTGAGTCTCTTTGCTATTCACCTAAAACTATCCCATTGTTAACTGGCTATACCCTAATACAAAATAAAAAGTTTAAAATTAAAAGAAACGATCATAAAGTTAGCATAGCTAGTATTCTTTATTCATTGCCTTGAAGTGAGACAATAATCACAATAAGCCTATTTTCTGAGGGATTTGGCTTTAACCGGGACTGGGGGTGGGGGGTACTGTTAGGGTTTTCATTCTTAACAACAAAAGCTTTTTTCCAAACAAAATTTTATACGATCCCCCAAATTGAGGTTCTCCAAGCTGCTCTGTCTTGCCTTAGCCCCTCCTGGGATCCCCAGCGTTGTCTGTGAAACCAAGGGCTCCTCAAACCAGTCTGAAAAATCACTTGATCAATTAAAGCACTGTCTATCTTTTTGAATTATAGTTTTGTCCAGAAACTTAAATATTTTTTAAAAGCACTGTCTAGCTGTCAAATTCTACACTTCTAATTTACCTTGGGTCATTGATAACTGCAACTAAACATTTTTTTTTGTTTAGAAGTAACATTCTAACATTCTGTTTTGAAGTTTTAGACACCATCAGATCAGCAGGTAGGTACACTTCCCTAGCTTGTCGTCTTAAATGGCTATCATTTGCTTTCATTGGCCAAATGTTTACTGTGTGATAAGGATTTTATACATATTTAACCTTCAGAACAATCCTATGAGGCAGATAGTATCCCCAGTTTTAGATATGAAGAAATTGAGGCTCCTAAAGGTTAAGTAACTAATATCATACAACTAGCAAGTGGCAGAGCCAGGATAAGAAACTAAGTCTATCCCGACTCTAAAGGCAGTATCTTATCTAACACCTTAGAGAACAGTGTCTGACATGTAGTGCAGAATCTTCAGTACTTTCTAAATGATTCCTCATCTAATACTTGCAGCAACCCGCTAAAATAGACAGTATTTTTCTCTCCATACTACAGACAAGAAAACAGGAACAGAGAGGTTAAGCAACTTACCTGTGTTCTCATTTACCATATCTCTTGCTATTATTGCAAACATGCTAAGATAAACATACATAGGTGGAAACCTCGATTAAAAATATTCTCAACCCAATACATTCCAAAGTTAAAGAATGATGTATTATTTGGGGGGCATTTTCTTTCCCAAACCTAGAATATCTGAGCAAAACCTGGAAAGTTGCTTCAGTTCTATTTCCTGTTAGAAATAATTTAAATATTCTACCAATTGTTATCTTAAGAATCCAAGCAATAAGTCACTTTATAGGTAATACTGCCCTATCTGGAGATGCTTTTTTTAAAAAACATTTTTTTAGATCTAGTTATAGAGATAGCTGTTCTTAAGTTATAATTTTTGTTCTTTCACTAAATTTTAAAATCTTATTAAAAATTCTAAAAGAAAGCTTTCCACTATAGGTTATGGCCATTGCTCCAACCCATTATATATGGCAACGAGAACGCTCTGTGCATCACAGTGGAGCTGTTAGAAACTACAACAGAGATGAAGTTCAACTGCCCCGGGGACCTAGTGCCACACCGGTAGATTGTTCACTATGTGGTAAAAAAGGAAGATATGTTAGACTGGGATTGTCTTCATCATCATCTTCATCCAGTGATACAGTAGAAGTGGTGGAGAAACATTCTCAGGAATCACACAACTCATTCTCAATGGACAAAATAGTTGATACTTCTCAAGCTTATAGCTATTCTCAAGGTATGATTTAGCAATATGGCAGATCTATGCGCCTTAGTAATGAATCAAAGTTATCTATTGACCTGTAGTCCTTGTAGGCAGCAGTATGTAATAATTTTATACTATAACAATATAAGTTAAATTAGTATTGAAAATTTTCCCCTTTTCAGTTGCTGCTTTTTATTTTGATATCTGTTTTGTGGTAGCTTACCTAAACTAAGAGATTTTTAACGTGACTTGTTAAATTAAAACTTAATTCACCATGGATCCCAAGTATTTTAAGAGCCTGAACCATTTTCTTTGAAGTGTTTATTTTATTCAAAGCAAGTTTTAAGAAGAAAATAAATTTACTTCTAATCTCACCATCCAGCTTTATCAGTGAGTAACTATTGGTTTCTTTTACACACTTTTAATGGAATAAAAGTAACATGTAATATTATGTTAGTTTTAGGTGGGCGGACATAATGATTTAATAGATGTTGCAAAATGATTAACACAATTTTAGTTAACATCCATCACCACACATAGTTTGTTTTTGTTTTTTTTCTTGTAATGAAAACTTTTAGGGTTTTCTTAGCAACTCTCAAATATAGGATCTTGTTAACTATAGTCACTGTGCTGTATACTGTATCCCCAGGCTTTATTTATCTTATTAAGCAGTCACTTCAGTCGCTCAGTCGTGTCGGACTCGTTGCGACCCCATGGACTGCAGCACGCCAGGCCTCCCTGTCCATCACCAACTCCTGGAGCTTACTCAAACTCAGGTCCATTGAGTCAATGATGCCATCCAACCATCTCAACCTATTTCTTCCCCTTCTCCTGCCCTCAATCTTTCCCAGCATCAGGGTCTTTTAGAATGAGTCAGCTCCTTGCATCAAGTGGCCAAAGTACTGGAGTTTCAGCTTCAACATCAGTCCTTCCAATGAATTTTCAGCACTGATTTCCTTTACGATGGATTGGTTGGATCTCCTTGCAGTCCAAGGGACTCTCAAGAGTCTTCTCCAACACCACAGTTCAAAAGCGTCAATTCTTCAGCACTCAGCTTACTTTACAGTCCAACTCTCACACCCATAAACGACTACTGGAAAAACCATAGCCTTGACTAGACGGACCTTTGTTGACAAAGTAATGTCTCTGCTTTTTAATATGCTCTCTAGGTTGGTTATAGCTTTCCTTCCAAGGAGGAAGCAGCTTTTAATTTCATGGCTGCAATCACCATCTGCAGTGATTTTGGAGGCCCCAAAAATAAAGTCTGACACTGTTTCCATTGTTTCTCCATCTATTTGCCATGAAGTGATGGGACCAGATGCCATGATCTTAGTTTTCTGAATATTGAGCTTTAAGCCAACTTTTTCACTCTCCTCTTTCACTTTCATCAAGAGGCTCTTTAGTTCTTCTTCACTTTCTGTCATAAGGGTGGTATCATCTGCATATCTGAGTTCATTGATATTTCTCCCGGAAATCTTGACTACAGTTTGTGCTTCAGCCAGCTCAGTGTTTCTCATAATTTACTCTGCATATAAGTTAAATAAGCAGGGTGACAGTATACAGCCTTGACGTACTCCTTTTCCTATTTGGAACCAGTCTGTTGTTCCATGTCCAGTTCCATGTCCAGTTGCTTCCTGACCTGCATACAAGGTTTCTCAAGAGGCAGGTCAGATGGTCTGGTATTCTCATCTCTTACAGAATTTTCCACAGTTTATTGTGATCCACACAGTCAAAGAATTTGGCATAGTCAACAAAGCAGAAATAGATGTTTTTCTGGAACTCTTGCTTTTTCAATGATCCAGCGGATGTTGGCAATTTGATCTCTGGTTCCTCTGCCTTTCCTAAAACCAGTTTGAACGTCTGGAAGTTCATGGTTCACATATGTTGAAGCCTGGGTTGGAGAATTTTGAGCCTTACTTTACTAGCATGTGAGATGAGTGCAATTGTGCAGTAGTTTGAGCATTCTTTACCACTGCCTTTCTTTTGGATTGGAATGCACACTGACCTTTTCCAGTCCTGTGGTCACTGCTGAGTTTTCCAAATTTGCTGGCATATTGAGTGCAGCACTTTCACAGCATCATCTTTTCGGATTTCAAATAGCTCAACTGGAATTCCATCACCTCCACTAGCTTTGTTCATAGTGATCCTTCCTAAGGCCCACTTGACTTCACATTCCAGGATGTCTGGCTCTAGGTGAGTGATCACACCATCATGGTTATCTGGGTCATGAAGATCTTTTTTGTATAGTTCTTCTGTGTATTCTTGCCACCTCTTCTTAATATCTTCTGCTTCTGTTAGGTCCATACCATTTCTGTCCTTTATTGAGCCCATCTTTGCATGAAATGTTCCCCTTGGTATCTCTAATTTCCTTGAAGAGATCTCTAGTCTTTCCCATTCTATTGTTTCCCTCTATTTCTTTGCATTGATCACTGAGGAAGAGTTATCTCTCCTTACTATTCTTTGGAACTCTGCATTCAAATGCGTATATCTTTCCTTTTTGCTTCCCTTCTTTTCACAGTTATTTGTAAGACCTCCTCAGGCAGCCATTTTGCTTTTTTGCATTTCTTTTTCTTGGGGATGGCCTTGATCCCTGTCTCCTGTACAATGTCACAAACCTCTGACCATCATTCATCAGGCACTCTGTCTATCAGATCTAGTCCCTTAAATCTATTTCTCCCTTCCACTGTATGATTGTAAGGAATTTGATTTAGGTCATACCTGAATGGTCTAGTGGTTTTCCCAACTTTCTTCAATTTAAGTCTGAATTTGGCAATAAGGAGTTCATGATCTGAGCTACAGTCAGCTCCTGGTCTTGTTTTTGCTGACTGTATAGAGCTTCTCCATCTTTGTCTGCAAAGAATATAATCAATCTGATTTCAGTGTTGACCATCTAGTGATGTCCATGTGTAGAGTCTTCTCTTGTGTTGTTGGAAGAGGGTGTTTGCTATCACCAGTGCATTCGCTTGGCAAAACTCTACCATGAGCTCATTCCCATGGTGGGGGTGAGTTGTCCCACCATATCAGACTCAGGAGCACTGCAGGAAAAGGGGCCCAGTCAGCTAGAGGCCAGGAAGACACTGTCATTTATCTTATTACTGGAAGTTTATACTTTCCACTACTTTCACCCATTGCCCCTTTCCTCGCCACCTCTGGCAACCACCATCTGGTGGGGTATCTATGAGTTTGGCTTTTTTTTGATTCCACATATAAGTGATATCACACGGTATTTGCCTTTCACTATCTCCATTTATTTCACTTAGCACAGTGCCCTCAAGGTCCATCCATGTTGTCACAAATGGTAGATATCCTTCTTTTAAAGAGGGGTGTGTGTGTGTGTGTGTGTGTGTGTGTAAAATATTCTCATTTTATTTTCTTTATCCATTCATGTGTTGATGGACAATTCAGTTATTTCCATTCCATTTCTTGACTATTGCAAATAATGCTGCAATGAACATTGAGATGCAGGTGTCTTTTCAAGATAGTGGTTTTGTTTCCTTCAGATAATACCCAGAGGTGGAATTGCTGGATCATATGGTAGTTCTATTTTTAATTTTTTGAGGAACCTGTATACTGTTTTTCATAGTGACTGCATCCAACAGTGCACAAGGGTTCCCTTTTCTCCACATCCCTACCAAAACTTATTTCTTGTTAGCTGCCATTCTAACAGGTGTGAGATGTTAGATCATTGTGGATTTAATTTGCATTTCCCTGCTAATTAGTGATGTTAAACACCTTTTCATGTACCTGTTGGCCATTTGTATGTCTTCTTTGGAAAAATGTCTGTTCATTTCCTCTGCCCATCTTTTGATTGGATTTTTTTTCTGTTGAGTTTTATGAGTTCGTTATATATTTTGGATATTAACCCTTTATCAGATATAAGATTTGCAAATATTTTCTCCCATTTTGTAGGTTGCCTTTTCATTTGTTGATGGTTTCCTATACCATAGAGAGCTTTTTAGTTTGATGTTATTCCACTCTTTATTTTTGCTTTTATTGCCTTTGCTTTTGGTATAAAATACAAAAAGCAATTGTCAAAACCAATTTCAAGGGCCTTACCCTCTGTTTCTTCTAGGTGTTTTGTGGTTTCAAGTCTTAAATCCATTTATTTTTGTGCATGGTTTAAGATACTGGTCCAGTTTTAAACTCTTTTACATGTGGCTATCCAGTTTTTCCAACACTATTTATTGATGAGACTATCTTTTCCCAATGTGTTTTTGGCTCCTTTCTCATAAATTAACCATATGTGTGGGTTTATTTCTGTGCTCTCCATTTCTATTCCATTGATCTATGTATGTGTCTGTTTTTATGCCAATATCATACTGTATTAATATTGTTTTGTAATACTATACACTTGTTTCTATTTTCTGTTTTTTCCATGTTTGTTTTTTTTCACTTATCTTAAAGCACTTCCCATTTGTCATTATTTAGTCTTTGAAAACCTGATTTTTAGTCATGACATGGTATAATTACCACAATTTATTTGCATATTTCTTTGGGGTGATTTACGTGTTTTTGAACAATGGTTATTGTTGTTCAGTTGCCCAGTCATGTCTGACTCATACCCCATGGACTGCATCACACCAGGCCTTCCTGTCCCTCACCATCTCCTGAAGTTTGCCCAAGTTCATGTCCATTGCATCGGTGATACCATCCATATCTCATCCTCTGACACCTTCTTCTTCTTCCCTCAGTCTTTCCCAGCATCAGGGACTTTTCCAGTGACATTCACATCAGCCATTCACATCACATGACCAAAATACTGGAGATTCAGCTTCAGCATCAGTCCTTTCAACAAGTATTCACAGTTGATTTTCCTAAAGATTGACTGGTTTGATCTCCTTGCTGTCCAAGGGACTTTCAGGAGTCTTCTCTAGCACCACAGTTCGAAGGCATCAATTCTTTGGTATTCTGCCTTCTTTATGGTCCAGCTCTCACAACCATATGTGACCACTGGGAAGACCATAGCATTGATTATACAGATATTTATTGGCAGTCTATGAACTGGACCATTCAGGTATGACCTAAATCAAATCCCTTACAATCATACAGTGGAAGGGAGAAATAGATTTAAGGGACTAGATCTGATAGAGTACCTGATGAATGATGGTCGGAGGTTTGTGACATTGTATAGGAGACAGGGATCAAGACCATCCCCAAGAAAAAGAAATGCAAAAAAGCAAAATGGCTGCCTGAGGAGGCCTTACAAATAGCTGTGAAAAGAAGGGAAGTGAAAAGCAAAGGAGAAAAGGAAAGATATACGCATTTGAATGCAGAGTTCCAAAGAATAGTAAGGAGAGATAACTCTTCCTCAGTGATCAATGCAAAGAAATAGAGGGAAACAATAGAATGGGAAAGACTAGAGATCTCTTCAAGGAAATTAGAGATACCAAGGGGAACATTTCATGCAAAGATGGGCTCAATAAAGGACAGAAATGGTATGGACCTAACAGAAGCAGAAGATATTAAGAAGAGGTGGCAAGAATACACAGAAGAACTATACAAAAAAGATCTTCATGACCCAGATAACCATGATGGTGTGATCACTCACCTAGAGCCAGACATCCTGGAATGTGAAGTCAAGTGGGCCTTAGGAAGGATCACTATGAACAAAGCTAGTGGAGGTGATGGAATTCCAGTTGAGCTATTTGAAATCCGAAAAGATGATGCTGTGAAAGTGCTGCACTCAATATGCCAGCAAATTTGGAAAACTCAGCAGTGACCACAGGACTGGAAAAGGTCAGTGTGCATTCCAATCCAAAAGAAAGGCAGTGGTAAAGAATGCTCAAACTACTGCACAATTGCACTCATCTCACATGCTAGTAAAGTAAGGCTCAAAATTCTCCAACCCAGGCTTCAACATATGTGAACCATGAACTTCCAGACGTTCAAACTGGTTTTAGGAAAGGCAGAGGAACCAGAGATCAAATTGCCAACATCCGCTGGATCATTGAAAAAGCAAGAGTTCCAGAAAAACATCTATTTCTGCTTTGTTGACTATGCCAAATTCTTTGACTGTGTGGATCACAATAAACTGTGGAAAATTCTGTAAGAGATGAGAATACCAGACCATCTGACCTGCCTCTTGAGAAACCTTGTATGCAGGTCAGGAAGCAACTGGACATGGAACTGGACATGGAACAACAGACTGGTTCCAAATAGGAAAAGGAGTACGTCAAGGCTGTATACTGTCACCCTGCTTATTTAACTTATATGCAGAGTAAATTATGAGAAACGCTGGGCTGGATGAAGCACAAGCTGGAATCAAGAGTGCCAGGTGAAATATCAATAACCTCAGATATGCAGATGATACCACCCTTATGACAGAAAGTGAAGAAGAACTAAAGAGCCTCTTGATGAAAGTGAAAGAGGAGAGTGAAAAAGTTGGCTTAAAGCTCAATATTCAGAAAACTAAGATCATGGCATCTGGTCCCATCACTTCATGGCAAATAGATGGAGAAACAATGGAAACAGTGTCAGACTTTATTTTTGGGGCCTCCAAAATCACTGCAGATGGTGATTGCAGCCATGAAATTAAAAGCCGCTTACTCCTTGGAAGGAAAGCTATAACCAACCTAGAGAGCATATTAAAAAGCAGAGACATTACTTTGTCAACAAAGGTCCGTCTAGTCAAAGCTATGGTTTTTCCAGTAGTTATGTATGGATGTGAGAGTTGGACTATAAGGAAAGCTGAGCGCAGAAGAATTAATGGTTTTTGAACTGTGGTGTTGGAGAAGACTCTTGAGAGTCCCTTGGACTGCCAGGAGCTCTAACCAGTCCATCCTAAAGGAAATCAGTCCTGGGTGTTCATTGCAAGGACTGATGTTGAAGCTGAAACTCCAGTACTTTGGCCACCTGATGCAAAGAGCTGACTCATTCTAAAAGACCCTGATGCTAGGAAAGATTGAGGGCAGGAGCAGAAGGGGACGACAGAGGATAAGATGGTTGGATGGCATCACTGACTCAATGGACATGAGTTTGGGTAAAGTCTGGGAGTTGGTGATGGACAGGGAGGCCTGGCGTGCTGCGGTTCATGGGGTTGCAAAGAGTCTGACACGACTGAGCAACTGAACTGAACTGAACTGGAAATAAAATTGAGTCAACCACATTATAATTTCCATTTAAATTATATTTAGAAAGGTTGTTTTTCTCTGACATTTCCCAATTTGAAACAGAACTAGAATAATATTCTACCAGCAGTGATCCTTTTTACTTCTTATAGTACCTTTGTCCCAGATTTTCACCCATCTGAACATAGGACTGGCAATTTCTTATGCCTCTAAGACCATAATGAGACCCACATTATTTCAGAATTTCACCTATTTATTTTTACCACTCAGTTACTGAAGTTTCACTAAAAGAAAAACTAATCTCTTAAGACTCTTGCAGGTAGGGGTCATGCCTGTCATTGTTCCCTTCCCTGCTCAGATGGTAAAGAATCTGCCTGCAATTTGGAAGACCTGGGTTTGATCCCTGGGTTGGGAAGATCTCCTGGAGAAGGGTATGGCAGCCCACTTTAGTATTCCTGCCTGGAGAATTCCATGGACGGAGGAGCCTGGTGGGCTATAGTCCATGGGGGTCACAAAGTTGGACACAACTGAGCAACTAACACTTTCACTTTCACTGGCCATAGTAATCACTAAATATTTTGACTGATAGTTTAGTCTCTTCCCTTGTAACATCTTCAACCATAATTTTTATTTGTTCACTCATATTGGAGGGTAAATAGGATCTACCATAGGCTAAATTATAAAATAAGAGTTGCCTTTAAGTATCCCTCTCCTCTCTCCCAGCTCCTTTTGCTTACACTGTTTTATTCTCATAACAGGTAAGATTTACTAGATGTTTAAAATGTTCTGTGCAATGTGCTGAGCAGTTTACATTCATAACCTCACTTAATACTCACAGCCAAGCCAAGGTAAATACTAGTGTTTCCACTTTGTAGATAAGGAAGCAGAGGCTTAGAGAGGTTAAATACTTTGCCCAAGGTGATAAGAGTGACACTTGAACCCAGGTCTGAATCTACTACAGCCTGAATTCCTATGATGGTATACTGACGACCTCTTAGATGAAATCCTGCCTTCTGTGGTAAAAAATAAGTTGCTACAGAAGTCCAAGCTGACTGCCAAGGACTAAGGAATTGGTGAGAGCATTAAGAACGAAGTCCCTGATGGAAGGCTGTATGAACTAGAAGAGAATTCCAACCACAATTTGAACAAATATTTAAAGAAAGAAGAACAGAAGCACTTATATTTTATTCAAACTAGCGCCTTAGATATCAAGAGTAGTCACAGTCTACGCTTAGGCTTTGATATTTCAATGGGAAATCAGAGTGCACCAAGGGAGGAAGAGGCTCTGCCAGTCAGCTTGCTTCAAGGAAAGAAAAAAAAAAAAAACAGGTCTTTGAGGGATTTTAGGTGGGGGGGGGGGGGCACTTGATTTAGGGCAATTGTAAACAGAATTGTGCTTTCATCCTTTTCTGGATGAACACCCTGACACCCTGGCTTAGGATATATAAGTCCTATATAGGAAGAAACAATTACTTTCTCATTTCTGTTTTGTTCTCAGTATTAATTCAAGGCTGGGTAAAACCTATTGTTTCAGGATGACAGAGGGTAGGCAATACAAAGAAAAATTACTGTTCATACATACACTTGACTAATAAACACTTAAATTCATTTTCCCTCAATAGGTTTAACAAGAGAGAGCTAATTGGGGCTGGGGAGGTTTAAGGATAACATGATATTATCAGGACAGCGGTCATTCTCTTACTGCCTCAGCAGCTGTTGATGCCAGTAGTGGCCTCTATTCAGCAAAATTCTCTTCCTCCAGTTCACATAAGGTTGCTGGAATCACCTAAGGTTTGTGGTTGCAGATGACTCATTCTCCAGGAGAGATACAAAGAACTGATGATCTCCAGGCTTTTATGCTAAAACTAGCAATAGATGGTATCCATGCTTCCATCCTTCTTTCAAATAAATACAAGCAACTTCTTGCTTTTCAGGTTAAAATTATGTTTTTCTGCCTTAACAATTTTTTTCTCAAAACAACATGTTCAACAAATAAGTTTATGTAAACATTTATAACATTTATTAAGAATAAAATAGTTGGTTTTGATAAGGTTGTGGGGGATAGATGAAGCATTCTGTACAAATTTACATGCATCACAATCACCAATCATCTGCTAAGCTACCTTATAAAGGTTTAAACAAATAATTTTTCCTCAAAAATAAATTCTTCTCATTTAACACTTGACTCCACCAAGAAATCCAAAGTGACACTATGACATTCATTTTACTGATAAAGAAACAAACTCAGAAAAGTCACAGTTGCATAGTAAAATAGCAACAATAAAAACACCAAGATGGAACCCAGTTGTATCTGAAGAGATAGTACATGTTTATACCAACTAAATTACCTTATGCTATTTTAAGCCTATGGCACCTAGGCTAATCTATCTGAAACATGGATACATATTATTATGTATTATCTGAGGACTCCCCAGAGTTTAGAGTGAAGCCAAGGGAAAGAAAGCAGTATTCCAAACCTTACTCCTGGGTCATGTAGGCAGACATAAGACATTCCAACTGCTATATAATCTAAAAGCAAATAATTTTCCCTCAAAAATAAATCCTTCTCTGAACTTCCTTATTTACTTTTGTCATTACCACTGTTCTAGTCATCCCATTTTAAAATCTATAATGAAGGCATAATCAGGGCTTATAAATTACCAATGCTAATTATATAGTCAACATTTACGAGCACAAAAGATTTCAAAATTAACTCTGCAGGGTAAGAGACATAGTGAAGGCTGTTCCAAGGAAGTAATTTATGAGCTGGGTGTTGACTGAATCCTGTTCAGCCCAGAGAAATAAGGGAAAGGGCTTCTGAACAGTGGATGAAAGTTTGAGTATATATAGCTTCTGTCCTTCTACATCCAGTGAACCACCAGCTTATCTGGTTCTTCCTTTACAATAATTTTTTAGATTCTCTCCTTTTCCACCATTCCTAGTTGTATATGTATATTGTACAACAACCTCATAGTTGTACACTATGTATTACTATGAAATTTCTCATTTAATGGTTTTTCCTTCCTTTAAATAGTCAGACATTGCTAACAGACTTTTAAAAAATACCTGCTTTTGCATAAACACAGAAACTTAACTTTCCTACTGATTCTGAAATAAGTTCAAAATCAAAGTCTTCCACAATCCATGAGCTATATACTTACATTTCCCCCTAGAACAACCAAGTCAACATTGATGAAATAATACCTGATCCAGTGTAGGCTTCAAAGCCATCAGCAAACTTTTATTGACCATTTACTGAGTGGAAAAGTCAGGACCTCTGGAAGTTACTAGGAAGACAGTTGTGAGTCAGTCACAGATCTCTAGGAGTATTTTATGGTAAATGAGGGCCAGACATGAACCAAGAAAACTAACTTGAGAAGAAGGCATCTGTCCCACAAACCAAATTATAAAGATGCTTAGTATTCAATGAAGAGATGGAAAAAGGGCTTAAACTGGACTTTGATTAAATATGCAAATGTTTATTTGCTTCTGTAGTTTTGTTTTCAATTCAGTATTAGAATCGACACTGTTAGGTCTTGTTTAGTTCAACATCTACTGAGCAGTGTACCAAACAAATTATTCTACATGAAACAGGAGAAGGCACAACTTTTCTCTCCTCTTTAAGTCATCCCCTTCTCCAAAAAGTACAATTAGGGCCTGCGTTCAAAACAATAAATGAAGGACACAATTTCACTAGCAGTTAAATAGAAGGGCAGAAGAATGAGGAGTATTCCATGATGGAATTTTAAAATGTATATTAGAACTTCTATACATCTGGAATTGTTATGGAAAGTTTAAAGCCATTATTATTATATAAGTGGTTCAGATACTTACCACACAGAAATAGTACCAGAAGACTTCTCTGCTTATGACTTAATCAGTTCTCTAAATGCAACCAAAGTGATTTTTTTTCAAAACACAGATCTAAGCATGTTACACCCCTTACTTCACTAAATCCTTCGGTAGCACTCCATTTTTCTTGGGATAGACCAACTCCATAACAGGTCTACAAGATCCTGCATGGCTTGACCCCTACCTTCTTTTCAGTCTCTTTCAGTCAACCGCAATATCACTGACATCTTTTTGTGCTCATTTTCCTTGCTGTAGTTAACTCTTATCTACCCTTCAGGTCTTGGCTCAATTGTCACTTGCACAGGTAATTACTTTACCTGAGCAAAATCTCTATTGTACCCTATACTTTTCTGAAGCATTTATAACAGTTTTAGTTTTATATTTGTGTGATTTTTTTTAATGTCTATCTCTATTATAGGGTATAAAATCTAAAAAGGCAGAGATTTAATGGCTAATACTCCATTGTGTATATGCACCACAGCTTTCTTATCCATTTGTATGGCAAAAACCACTACAATATTGTAAAGTAGTTAGCCTCCAACTAATAAAAATAAATGGAAAAAAAAAGGCAGAGATTTTAGACTAGATTTTCCACATAATGAAAAGTATGTAAAATGTTTTTTAGGATATGTATATTAAGTAGTTCTAGCCTAAGAGATAAGTAGCATTTATCCTTACAGGCACTACTACTTCAAAACCTATAAAAATCTATATTTAAACAATAACTCTAAGCTTATGTTTATCTGTAAAATATGAATAACCTTAAGGATGAGCAGCACATATTAAAAAAAAGACATTATAAAGTCCTTAAGACATGTAAGGCACATGGGAAATGCTAAATGACAGATGCCTATGAAAAATAAAATCTAGTCCTAATTAGCTCATATTTATAAAGTGTATCTCTCCAAACTTTTTTTTAGCTGCATCATGCAGCTTGCAAGATTTTAGTACCCTGACCAGGGATTGAACCTGGGCCATGGCAGTGGAAGTGCCAAGCTCTTAACAACTGGACCGCCAGGAAACTCCCCAAGCATTTGACTTATATAATAACAGAATAATTCTGACGTTCTTCCAAACTGTTAAAAAGGGCAAAAGAGATACAAGAATTGTTACATCTTTTGTTACATAGTGATATCATTATCAGTTTTTTCCCTATTATTTACTATAGCCTAGACTTGTTATTTTCTAAGATACATACAAGCCATTAACGTATATATTTAAAATACACAGGTACATAAAATTTACCTCAAAATGCATATTTTATTTTGGTAGCCAATGATCATCGATCAAACAAAGAAAAGAAAACTAATTTCATGAAGAAAGACAAATCTATGGAGTGGTTTACAGGAAGTGAAGAATGAAATGGCTCAACTAAACCAACTTGGAATCATTTACTACAAAATGCCAAACTGCAAGACAAGTGTCAAAATGGGACATTTAAGCAGTTTTGAAATGTTACATGTTTCTCCAGCTTTTATTACTTTTCAAAGTTACATGTAAAAGTTATACAAATCATAGTGATAGCTAAAAATACCAATCTATGGAAGTACTGATTTGCAATATAAAGTTCTATTTTGATACTTTTCAAGTCTTCAAATCAGTTGTCATCTGAGGTACTCAGTTAAGTTGTGGTTTGCACTTCCTCAACTTGACAAGAAAAGCTAAATTAAGGGGAGAAAAAGGTAAGGTGATTGGAATAATGAGAAGAAAATACCATATAATATAGCCTGAAAAAAATTACTCACCTGTATGACCAATTTGCCAGTGTATAGGTCTAGCAATATAGGGAAACGATCCATAGGGAAAATCAGAATGTGATTCTTCTGTTATAGAACAAAATATGTATTATAAGCTACATAAAATATTTGATAATTTGTTTACAAAACTGTTAAACAACAAATTACTGTCCCTTTCTTGTAACTTTTTTCTGTTTTTTTTTTTTTTAGTGTTTGTTTTGTAGCTATTCTGACAGTTATCTTACAGAAACAACTTGTTGATAAACTTTATATATGGTTTTATTACCAAATGAATAAGCCCATATCATAAATCAGTAGATGTCTGAAAACGTGTTTATGGTCTAAATAATGTGTACATACAATAAGGAACTAAATTTAGTTCTTGGAAAAATTCCAGCAGCATAGTAGAAGTTGCTTTTTGGAATATTAGCTATTTGCATACCAAGTCCTATTAAATTCTTTTCCTGCAGTGATAATCACTGATCTAAATTTAAAACATTCTTTAGTATATTTAAAATATTTCATAAGCCAACCCTCTTGTCACAAATATGAATATTTATAAGTTCAATTCTTCAAAGGTATCAGAGTTTTACATAAAAGGCAGGAAAAGTCATGATTCTTTCTCAGAGATTTTAACTGAACAGAATAAATACATTTAAATTTCCATAGGAAAAAAATAATAAATCCCTGAGAAATAATTTTATAATGTATTGCTCATACACTCAGGAATGTATTCTCCATTTATTATTGCAACACATGCATAAAATAGAATTGAAGCTTACCATGGTCATCATATTGAAACATCTCACCTTCAATTCTAATTTTTTCTTGAGAGTGTACTTGTAAGTCTGTGTTGATTTTAGGTTCTACTTTTTGAGCTAAAATTCCATTTTTCTGTCTTGCAAGGCAAACCAACCAATCTCTGACAATAACTTCACTTATCTTTTCACATGAGAGGGCAAGTTCACAGATGCGAATTCCATCTAAAAGTTCAATAACCTGTGTGATGCTTTCAAAAAAGTGAATAATGTACTTTAAACTTCCAGTACAGAAATAACTAAGTTCACTATACCTCTTATCCCAATTTAAATGCTATACTTAAGACAGGGGGAAAAAAGTAAAAATGCAAGTTAGGGCACATAAGAGAATACTAAGTAAAAAAATATAGATTACACTTTTAAAAACTTTTCTTCTAAATTGTGAGAAGAAATAGCCATCTTATATTACTGTTTATGTAAAGGATGATTTAACCAGAAATATAACTAAATTTGGGACATATGCTCTTTCATAACAGTTTTATGAGATAAAGTAAATTTTAAAAAATAACATTACAAAAAATAACAGTCACATTACTCACTTTGCTAGATATACAGCACATATACCACCCTGTTTAAGATTTGGGAATAAAACAGGCAAAGCAACTTGAGGATTCAACATATCCAAAGCTACCTATAGTGGGGAAAGAGAATCAGACTGAGTTTTGTTTAAATAAAGCATGTATTTTCTTTTCTTATTGTGGTGAAATGATACACTTTGGAAAAGCAGTTAAAATACTCAGTTAAAGTATTTCACTTTTTAGAATACAGTACTGATGATGATCATTTTACTTCTCTCAAAAAGGCACATTTATTATTATACATTTTGTTATAATTCCTGACTACATAAAAACTGTAATGGCAAGTCTTGTACTTGACAATATTGATAATACAGGAATCTTTAGCTACTTTTATACATACACATACACACACACAGAGTTGCCCCTTGAACCACATGGATTTGAACTGCGCAGGTCCACTTACACAAGGATTTTTTCAATAGTAAACACTACAGAACTACACGATCTGCAGTTGGTTAAATCTGAAGATGTAGAACCCTTGGATATGATGGAACCATGGAGAGGGAGTCCTGACTGTAAGTTATACTCAGATTTCTGACTGCAAGCAGAATTATTGCCCCTAAACTTCGTGTTGTTCAAAGGTCCACTGTATATATATAATTTCAATGCTTTATTTCAGCTTTTTGCAATAGAAATTCACACTATCTCAAATGTGTATTTTTATGTTCAAAAGAAAACTTCTGAATATTAATTTTAGAGATTCTAAAATATAAGAATCATGTCCCTTGTTTCTTTACTCTTCGTTCAGTTGCAAAATACAAGGCTATATACTCAAAAGATGTCAAATGAATACAATGAGTGAGATTTTCAAAAAAATTTCATTGAAAACAAAAATAAATAGCCAAAATAGAAAACAACTGACTTACCGATAACTCCAGAAATCTAATCTAGTTAGCACATCCTTAAATTTACTAAATTAGAAAGTATTCTGTTCACATGTTTTTTAAAAAAAAACGGGTGATCATCATTAATAATTTATTAACCAAATATTTATTGAGCAACTTCCATGTGCCAAGTATCTTGCTAAGTGGTAAAAATAAAATGGGAGCTTACATTCTATTTTGTTTCATAGGAACTTATATTCTAATTAAGGGATAGACATTAAACAAAAATTCAATAAATATGTAATTCAAAGAGTAAGGAGTGACATGATCTACAGGACTATAAAGGAGAATATGAAGGATAGAGTGACAGGGCAAGGAAAGGAAGTACTATTTTATACATAGGCTGGTCATGAAGAGACCTGAAGAAAGTGATTATGCTAACCCTCTGGAAATTTAGGGGGGAAGTGTACTCCAGATGGAGAGAAGAGCAAATACAAATTATCTGAGCCTGAAGCATATTTGGTGAGTCTGAGAAGGCCACTATCGCTGCAGTGGGGACAAAAGTGGGAAAGTGGCAAGAGAAGGGTTCTCAGATGATGGGGATGTGGTGGAAATGGGGGAGGGAAAAATTATGCAGAATCTTACAGACTTTAGCTTTACTCATGAAGAGAGAAGCCACTGGAGAGTTTTAGACATGATTTGACTTTTTAAACTTTTTTGAGTGTGATAAACATACCATAAAACTTGTCATTTCAAGTGTATAGTTCAGTGGCATTAACTATATTCTGACTTGGGCAAGGAAAGATGATGGTGACTTGCAATAGCAAATAGCATTGAATGTGATAAGACAGAGCCAATTAGAGTTAGGATTGGCTGTGAGATGAGAGAAGTGAGGATAAATGCAATGTTTTTAGCCTAAGCTACTGAAAGAATGGAGTAAATTTTCCTCATTTACTATTGAGGAAAATGACTAAGACAATGAAAGAACAAGCTTGGGGAGAAATATTTGAGAATTCAGATTTGGACACGAGTTTAAGATGCCTATTAGATATCCAAGTAAAGATCTCAATGACTAATCAAGGGGCCAACATTGTGGACATAAATGGATTTCTTTGATTGTAGTCTTATTATATTATTGACAAGGACCAAAAATCAGACTACCAAGCAGCCTGCCAATCCAAAGCTCTATTATACTCAGGCAACAATATTACCATTCACTAGCCACTCAAAACAGAAACTTAGATCTCACTGTTTGCAGATGACATGATCCTCTACATTATTTTCTTTACCTTGAATTCTCTTTTGAGACTATGTAGGGTTATGATGCTTCTTTTTGGATTAAAATTACCCAATCCTACAAATCTCTTAGTATTTCTCAAATTCATCCTACTGCTAATGCATAGAAACCAAACTTATGGTTACCAAATGAGAAACAGGTGGGAGCGATTAGGAGTTTGGGATTGCCAGATACAAACTATTATATATAAAATAGATAAACAACAAGGTCCTACTGTGTAACACAGGGGACTATATTCAATGTCTGTTGTTGTTCAGTAGCCCAGTTGTGTCCAACTCTTTGCAACTCCATGCACTGTAGCACGCCAGGCTTTCCTGTCTCACCATCTCCCGAAGTTTGCCCAAGTTTATTCACTGAATCAGTGATGCCAACCACTCATCCCATCCTCTCTCAACCTCTTCTCCTTCTGCCTTCAATCTTTCCCAGCATCAAGGTCTTTTCCAGTGAGATGGCTGTTTTGCATCAGGTGGCCAAAGGATTGGAGCTTCAGCTTCAGCATTAGTCCTTCCAATGAGTATTCAGGGTTGATTTCCTTTAAGATTGACTGGTTTGATCTCCTTACTGTCCAAGAGATTCTCAATTGTCTTCTCCAGCACCACAGTTCAAAGGTGTCAATTCTTTGGCACTCAGTCTTCTTTATTGTCCAGCTCTCACACCCATACATGGCTACTGGAAATACCATAGCCTTGACTACATGGACTTTTGTTGGCAAAGTGATGTCTTTTGCTTTTTAATACACCATCGAGATTTGTCATAGTTTTCCTGCCAAGAAGCAGTCATCTAATTTTATGACTGCAGTCAACATCCGCAGTGATTTTAGTGCCCAAGAAGAGGAAATCTATCACTGTTTCAATCTTTTCTCCTATTTGCCATGGAGTGGTGGGACTGGGTGCCATGAAGTTAGTTTTTTTAATATTGAGTTTTAATCTGGCTTTTTCACTCTCCTCTTTCACCCTCATCAAAAGAGGCTCTTTAGTTCCTCTTCACTTTCTGCCATTAAAGTGGTATCATCTGCATATCTGAGGTTGTTGATATCTCTCCGGGAAATCTTGATTCCAGCTTGTAACTCATTCAGCCTGGCATTTCACATGATGGACTCTGTATGTAAGTTAAATAAACAGGGTGACAATAAACAGCCTTGTCATGCTCCTTTCTCAGTTTTGAACAAGTCAGTTGTTCCATATAAGGTTCTTACTGTTGCTTCTTGACCTGCATGCAGGTTTCTCAGGAGACAGGTAAGATGGTCTGGTATTCCCATCTCTTTAACAGTTTTCCAGTTTGTTGTGATCCACACAGTCAAAGGCTTTAGCATAGTCATTGAAACAGTGGTAGATGTTTTTCTGGAATTCCCTTGCTTTTTCTATGATCCAGTGAATCTTGGCAATTTGATCTCTGGTTCCTCTGCCTTCTCTAAACCCAGCTGTGCCTCTGGAAGTTCTTGCTTCACGTAACTTTGTGAGTTACAGTCCACAGGGTTGCAAAGAGTCGGATGCAACTGAAGTGGCTGAGCATGGCCCGCACGGCACAGGCACATTTATTAACAACTCTGGCAGCTAATTCAGTATATATCTCTGCTCTAAATCCAACCATGATATTAAAGGAAAATATTCCTCCCACTCTTAGAAATGGAAATGGGACAAATAATGAAGAAAGATCCTTTCCCATACAAAAGAAGTGTGGTCTTTGTTTTCTTTGTACTCAGTATTAGGTAATATCATAGGACCCACTTTAGAAAACTTACCGCATCAAATGTTAAAGATTTTATGTCCTCTGTTGCTCCTAAAATATCCTTATGAATAAAATCTACATTGTCTGGCCACTCTTCTACATGACTTATTTTCCATGAATCACGCCAGTGTCTATAATTCTTCATAGCCAGTTTGTGGTGGTCCTTTCGAATTTCAAAACTTATGACTCGTCCCTGTGATCCAACTTAATTAAAAAAAATTATGACAGTACATAGTATAAATCAGTTTATTAAAAATGTCAAAAATTTATTTTTCAAAGATATTACATGGGTGTGAAAAAATAATTCAAGTGGTTCAAGGTTAACAAAAGTCTCTATCCTATTCCAAATCCCCAGTCAGTCTTCCTCTTCAGAGGCAACCATATCACCACAGTTATTTACCCTTCCCAAGATAGTTGGTGCCTCTACAAGTGTGCAATTTTGCAAGTATCTCTTTTTCTGTTTTTAACAAACACTGTGTCCCATCATACATACTGTCCTGTACCTTTCTTCTTATTTACCAATGGCATTTCAGTGATTAATGATCTACTACATTTTTTAAAAGAGCTATTATGTTCCCTTGTATGGCTGTTTATTTAAGCAGTCACCTGCCAAAAAACATTTAGCTTGTTTCTCATCTTACGCTATTACAAACAATACTGCAGTGACAATTACTTTGCCTAGGTCTTTGTAAACATAAGCCAGTTATATATATAGGATAAAGTCCTAAAAATGGAATTGCTGACTCAAAGGATATGTGAATTTTTTTTATTTTGAAAATTATTACTAAATTGTTCTCCAAAAAAATGATACCAATTTACACTTGACCAATAATGTATTTCTCCATACTCTCTCCAACAGAATTATCAAACTTTGTATCAACCTAAAAATTGCATATAGTTTATCACTGTAGTTTTTTTTTTTTTTTTTTTTGGCCCCACTCCGCGCCCCCAGAGCCAGCAGCGGGCGCAGGAGGAGCCTATCACTGTAGTTTTAACTTGCATGTCTTTTGTTAGGATGAAGTTAGGCCTTTTGGATACTTAAAAGATACTTGGGGCTTCCCTTATGGCTCAGCTGGTAAAGAATCCACCTGCAATGTGGGAGACCTGTGTTCGATCCCCAGACTGGGAAGATCCCCTGGAGAAGGGAAAGGCTACTCACTCCAGTATTCTGGCCTGGAGAATTCCATGGGCTGTATAGTCCATGGGGTCACAAAGAGTCAAACAAGACTGAACCACTTTCACTTCACTTTCAAAGATACTTGTATTTTTGTGTGTGTCTGAAAAACTTCCAAACTATCATAGCAATACTGCAGTTTCACAGAAAACTACTACATTTTAAATACAGCAATTAATGTTCTATCCCTCTCTATATGAGGTGATTTGATTTGGAGGCTGTCCCAGGTCAATCAGTCAGCATGTCTCTTTAAAATGTAAGTCCAGCTATAATTCATCATGTTCTCAAGGGATAAAAATTAATGTTAATATCAGCATAAGCTAAACGTTTGTTTAGAAAATTATGGAGCAAAAATATCCATCCTGAAGGTAAATAGCAATGATTTCTTGATCACTCATAGGTTGGGATTATTCATGCTATGTGACACTCCTCCAACACTATAGGTGTTAGAAATATAGACACTCCTATCTCACAAACTTTTATAAGTTCACTTTGTCAAATGCACTTAGGAATCAGTCACAGACTGTGAAGAAATGGCTGCCTTTAACTATGCACAGAAAAGAGTCCAACAAAAGAGGTGAGGAGCCCAAAATGAATTTCCTGACCCAGGATAAGCTAGATTATGTTTGTATGTGATGACATTAGGTCAAAAAACAAAAGGTTTAATTCAGTATATGTCTATTTGTAATCTTTATAAAATCTACCCACATACACCTACAACTGCTCTAACAATGTTTATTAGCTAAAAAAGAATGCACTAATAAAAACAACATGAATGATTTTTTAAAAAAATTTATCCAAAGAGAGTGCTGTCTATTATTGGGTGAGAAAGGGAACACTGCAGAGGCAGTCAAACAAGCCAAAGCAACCTTGACAATCAGAGGAATTCAGTGGCCAAAAGGAGCAGTAATCAGCTACAACAACAGTAACCAGAATTCAAGTGGAGGTAACATGAACAGATATTTATGTTTACTATATACCTCTTGATTTTTGACCTTCAAGCAGTATTTTAACCAACTGACAATTTTTAGAGACTTTCTCTAAGAAAGGAAAATTCTTCATGATCTAGTTTTAACTTAATAGCTTAATTAATTTATTCATGAACAATAATTCTTTGCCTCTAACAGTATATGACTCTTTCCCAGCAGCTGACAGCCCTTTTCCCCCTTCTATAGTTTCTGATACTGAGTATTCATTTGGCACTATTATCAACAAAAACATGTACACGTGTGCACTGAAAGACAAGCACAAGAATGTTCAGAGGAGCACTGGAGCACTGTTTACAACATTCAACTCAAATGCCCATCAACAGCAGAATGGATAAACTGTGCTTTACTTATAAAATGGCAACTATAAAGAAGTAACTACTGCTACATGCAGTGACTGAACCTCACAAACAGAATGGTGAATGAAAGTAACCTGATTCAAAAGCATATAGTACTAAAGGATTCCTTTTATGTAAGATTCAAAACAGGCAAAACTCATCAATGGTGATTAAAGTCAAAGTAGTGGTTACCTTCTACCTTTGGTTAGGATAAGGACTGAGAGGGATTTGAGAAGGTTTCAATAGTACAATAATATTCCCTATCTTGATCTGGGTAATAACTACATGAGCGTGGTCACTACATAAAAATTCACTGAGGTATACACTAATGATCTGTGCACTTTTCTGCTGCTGTGTTATGTTCTAATAAAAATTTCAGTTAAAAAAAAGCATCAAAGGAGCAATAGAAAGCAAAGAGAGGGTTAGACAGAAAGTGACTTGAATAAATGTACAAAATAGAAAAATAATTGCTTACATTTGATTTCAAAGAGAATGCTCTCTATCACAAAGTTATGGGAACATTTTCTGAAACATCTGTATCTATTTAACTTTCTGTTATTATGAACAGATTGAATGTTTTCTTTGTCATCTAAATTCATTTACCCTAATCTCTTACCTGCTTTGGATAAAAATAAGCTCATTCCACCAGAGCCCGAGCCAGCTTCCAAAACAGTATCACCTGGGTGGATATTCATCATCGACAGTATCATATTTATATCCTATGATTGAAATACAGCATGGGTGATTGTGTGGCCAATAAATATGTACTAAGGCACCTACTCCTTTGAACACTATGTTGAGCTTGGAGAAAAGTGAAGGAAAAAAAAAAGGATTAAACTCTGGCCCTTTCTACCAAGAGTTTATAGTTTACTTGACAAAATGAGAGATTCAGGAATCAATTAGCAAATACAGAAGGACTTAAGTATAATACTGAAATTACAAACAATAAGTAACATTAGGAGCTCAGAGAAAGGAGAGAAATCAGCAGACTACCCTGGCTTAAAGACTGAAAATGTAAGGAAACAGTCACAAGGTAGGGACAGCTTTCAACAAAAAAGAGGTAGAATAAAACAGTTTGCTCATCTGAATCCAGGCTAAAGCATTTAAACTTAACATGGTAAGTAACTAGGATGTGTCACTGAGGTAATATAAATGGCATTTTATAAAGATTAATCTGTCAGGGCAATACAGGATGTACTAGAATTGAGAAAAATTAGAGGCAGAAAGACAAGTTAGGAAGTTATTACATAATCTGCATGAAAAATGATGACTTCTCATTTAGAATTAGGATACCAGGAACAGACAGGAGGACACATTTGCCAAACTTTATAACTAAAGAATTGTTTTGTTAACAGGAATATCATGGGTGATAGTAGTAATAGCTGTTCATTGAAACTTCACCAGGTTCCAGGCTTCTGTTAACTATGCAAACTGCTTTCAAATATTATCTTGTTTAATCAGAATAATAATGAGAAAATGATCACCACTGCCATTAAAGGATGAGAAATTAGAAAGGTTAAGTAATTTGCCCAAAGTCACACAGCCAGGAATTAAGTGGGCAAGTAATACTGATGCTGAACTCCCAAACACCATGCAGCTGACTGTCGCACTATTTGTTATCAATGCTATAGAGAGAAAAAAATGTAAATTTTAGCATTTATTTCAACATTCCCCCCAATAGCAAACCTTTCGAAGTTGCTAATAAGCAGCATATCAATTAAGTTTTTACTATCTTTTTCTTCTCTGGGAAAAGCTGAAGTGAAAATTCTAAAAAAGAATAAGATCCTCTGTTTAATCACAAAAAAACTGTGTATTAAATATGGGTTTGGCTGCATAAGAAACTATAAATATTTAACAGGTACAGTGGTCCAACTGAAAGCCAAAATGTATTTTCTGAAATGATGGACTAAGACTTGAACCAGATGATACAGACACATAATATTTAAGGTGTACTCTTCAAAAAGTTTCAATCACAAATTCAAAGCCTTTCAGACACACATATCCTTTCCCATCTGTCAGGCACATGGGAGCAGAGGTGGGAGGGGGCACAGATAATTTCACCCAGGAGTGGGAGGCAGCTCCAGCAATCATTTAAATGAAATGCCCACGAGAAGCAGTTCTGTTTCCTTGGCTCTTTCATATAAGACATAGAAACACTTCATTATATATCACAATGTAATAATAATAGAAATAAGTGCACAATAAACATAATGTGCTTAAATCAACCTGAAAACACCGCCCCACCCCACCCTAGTCTGTGGAAAAATTGTCTTCCATGAATCCAGTCCCTGGTGCCAAAAAGGTTGGGGACCATTGCTCTAGGACATGAGGTCTGTGTTGAGAGCAAGGACTATAGTTCACCACTACACCTCCCTAAAATAGTGCCCTGAATGTATAAGGTTGGTGGTTATTTGCTGAAGAAATAATGAATGATTCTCCATCTAGGACTGGAGGAAGAGTTGTTATAATTACAAATGAACATTCTACTCAAGGACAGTGACTATGATGAATGATTAAAATAACCCACTGGCAATGGATACAAGACTGTAACAAGGAATTGGTAGGTAATTTCCTTTAAAGAATATCCCTTTTATGTTTAGTGTCTAATTTTAGCTGTTTTAATACAAACACTTTTCCCTAATGATAAAAGCATAGTAATAAATCTATTGTTAATAAAATATATATTGGTCACCTGATGTGAAAAGTGGAATCATTGGGAAAAAATCCTAATGCTGGGAAAGATTGAAGACAGGAGGAGAAGGGGGAGACAGAGAATGAGATGGCTGGATAGCATCACCGAATCAATGGACATGAGTTTGAGCAAACTAAGGGAGACAGAGAAGGACAGGGAAGCCCGGCATGTTGCAGTCTGTGGAGTCACAAAGAGTCGGACACAGCTTAATGACTGAACAACAACCTCTAATAACTTACCTCATTAAGTATGATGCTTAAAATATCACCACAGTGGTACTAAACAATTGTCCCCAAGAGTTCAACATTCTCTTGAAGGCTGAACCTGCAAACTTAAGTATTATGGGGAATAAATGTACATTCTTATTAAATGCCTAGTGAGTCCACATCACTCCATAATAGTAAGTCACTTTACAGATCAGAGAATCGAGGCTCCCAAGTTAAAATTAAAATCTGGCTGTTCCTTCCTAGAATTAGAAATCAAAGAATATGTAAAAGTTATAGCCATTGGTTTAAAAAAAAAAAGTGAGAATAGAAACTTGAAACATTCTGAGAGGTGCTTTAAGTACATTAATCAGGTCTGTAGTACTGCATCTGTTTTGCTCTTAGTAACTCCCATGGCATTACCTTAGGATACGTTATGGCAGGCCCTCTTTGCATCAGTAACACATAATCCTCCAATGCCGGCCTCCGCAGCATGAAGTGCTTACCAGAGGAACTCCTCAGAATCTGGCCGGGGAACTTCCCCACGATCTCGCTGAACGGGACTGTCCCCCAGTTACTATTTAAGTGTCCGGCGTTGCTCAACCTAAATAATTTTTTAAATTGTGTTTCTCTCTTCCCAGTCTCAGCTAAAATCAGCTCCCCAACGCGAAAAGGCACCACTCTAGAAGCGGACCAGGAAGAGGAGACGTGTAGGATTTCGTCCTTGGTGGCAGGCTGGACCAAGGCGGGCACTGAGGGACTCCCGGATCCCGGGTGTGCAGGATCCGACTGGCCCTGGTCACCACTCGAGCCCTCGCTCTCTTGAGGGGGTGACTCCTCTCGCGGCGTCGGGAGTCCGAGGCTTTCCAGCGACGACAGACATCTGGTCCCAAGTCCCCGGACGCGGGGAGGGAGAGATGGAGGCGAGTCTGCGCCTGGGGCTTTCCTCTGTGCCGCCTCGCGCTCTCCTTCATCATCTCCCGTGTCTCTAGGTGAGGCTTTAAAACACAGTAACCGGCCTCTCTCGAAGGACTCTTGCCCAAGGCGGCGCAGGAAGAGACTGGTCCTGAATCCCGGAAAACTCTGGAGGCGCCGCAGCGGCAGTAGGACCAGACCCACACACCTGGTTGACAGCATGACGATCCGCGCAGGCGCAGGCGCAGGCTAGTGACGGAAGGCCGGGCGAGGCTCCGCCTCTCTGCGCGTAGCAGTGACGCAGCCTCCCCCGGCTGGACAACTATTGAGCGGGAAGAGCTCGGCTACCGCGCCTGTCTCCAGAGGGGGCGTGGTGACCGCCCGTCCTCGCTGACTGACTGTCCCATGAGTGGGTCCCTTTCCTGCGCGGGGGCGCGTTTTCCTCTTTGGAATGTGCTCAGACTAAACAATTGACCGCTGACACATCTCCACCAGCCTCGTCCGGGGACGAGAGGATTAAGAGAGACAGCCTGTCAAAGCGCTGTCTAAGCTGAAGTCTTGTATCAGAGTTAGCTCGCTAGTCATCAGGAACAGGAACGTCGCTCAGTCACCATCAGTAAAACTGGCCGCGAAATGTGTTTTTACAGATTGCATTTGTACCTACCACCTGCTGACTGTCCTTTCCCCGCTGATCGCCTCCTTCTTCCTCTGGTCTTAGCGAATCCCTTTTGACCGGGCTCTGACCACTTGCATGTCCTCCCCAGGCCCTGAGAATAGGCCGCCCTGGATTAAAGAGATTGTACCCACTGTGTGCTCATTTAACAGAAATGTTTTCAATAACTAAAATATAATACTTAGTTTAAGTATTTTACCCTCCTCAAAACTAAGCAAAATTTTAGTGTCTTAAAATTGGAAAGTGAAAGTGAAAGTCGCTCAGTCAGGTCTGACTCTTTGGACCCCCATGGACTTCTCCATGGAATTCTGCAGGCCGGAATACTGGGGTGGGTAGCCTATCCCTTCTCCAGGGGATCTTCCCCACCCAGGAATGGAACTGGGGTCTTATGCGTTGCCGGCAGAGTCTTTACCAGCTGAGCTATCAGGGAAAGACTTGCTAAAACAGGAGTGGCAGAGTAGAGGGGAGTTATAGGCTGCATTTCATTCCCCACACCACCCCCCACCCCCAGCCCCCTAATTCATGCACTGAAGTCCTAACCTTAAGTATTTCAGAATGGGACTGTATTTGGAGACAGGGTCTTTAAAGAGGTAATTAACTTAAAATGCCATTAGAGTGAGCCCTAATCCAGTATGACTGCTGTCCTCATCAGAAGAGATGAGGATCCAGAGGGAACACCATGTGAAGACGTAGGCTGAAAATGGCCATCTACAATCGAGAAGAGAAGACTCAGAGGAAACCTGACCTGCCAACACCTTGATGTTGGACTTTTAGCTTCCAGAACTGTGAGAAAAGTACCTCAGTTGTTTAAGAAAAAAGAAAGAGAGAGAATTGACTGTGCTTTCTAATTCTCTCTTGCTGAATCTCTTTAAAAATTTTTATTAAAAAAAAATTATTTCCAGGTTTTGGCATTACCCCCCCCCCAGTATTTTTAAATAAAAATGAATTTAACCCTAAAAACTAAGCAAAATTAATAACAGGGGAAAAGTTATCTATGGAGTCCAAAATGTCTTTTTTTTTTTTTTACTTTTTAAAAATTTTTTTTTTTCTTTTTTGGAGTCCAAAATGTCATTTGACATTAAATATCACTAACTTGTTTGCTTAATAGTTAATTCAGTCAGTAAAAGTTCATTGAGGGTTCAGCATTACAAGGCACATTAGATATTTATTTCATATAGGTTTAAAACAATCCTGTGTCAGAAATAAGTGTTCCAGTTTTATGCATAAAAAAACTGACCCAGGGAGATTACATGATTTGGGCAATAGCCCATAGCTGACAAGTGGCATGACAGGGTTCCCTATCTAGGTCAGTCTGGTTCAGCGGTCCATGCTCTTTGTACTGTAACACCCCTTCTCAAAGATGGGTCAATAGTACAACTGAATGCAGAGCTAGCATGGGAATATGTTCAGAGAGCTACTGATTCAATTTAAATTTGAGAAAATAAGTCTTGTCATTACTTTCAAAGACATAAATTCTCTTTAATCTGTGCTTTCTAAAACATCAACCATGGTAAACTGCATCATCAAGACTTCTCTCTTTTAATCCTAAACATGAAAAGACAAAACAGCCCTGCTCTCCCCCATCCCAACTGCATGTGTCACTTTGGGTTTCGATTTGTTTTAAGAAAAGTTATTTTTATTATCACTGCTAAATATGGGTCTGAGTTGGAAACTTCTGAATCTTAAGCCTTACAATTGTTTTAAAATTTATCATTCCTCCTTTATGATCTCTTAAATTTTATTTAAGATATTTGGATGTTGTTTCAGAAGGAGTAAGAATTAGAAGGTACATTGACAAAATATGGGAAGTACATTTAAATACATAATTTCTGAAATTGTGAACAGTAAATAGCATTCCTTTCTTTCTGTTGTTTGAATAACAAATACAATGATATAAATTTGTCCTACACACATCTAAAAATACCAATATTGAGTATGGCTGCTCAACCTCCAGCCATTTCATCCCAATTCTAGTCAGTAAGAAGGGAGAAGCGGGAAAAAGGTCATGCCCTCTTTCCTTAAAAACACTTTCCTAAAAACATAAATATCACTTCTGCTTACATTTCATTCACCAGAACTTAATTGCATGGCCAGATCTAGCAGCAAGGAAAGCTGATAAATTTAGTCTTTATTACAATTAAATATCAGCCTAACTAAAAATCTTAAATTATATTAATACTGAAGAAGAGGGAAATGCATTTGAAGGCAACTAGCATTTTCTCTCCCAGGTTCATGCTAGTGAAAAAGATGGCTTAAAACTCAACATTCAGAAAACGAAGATCATGGCATCAAGGTCCATAAAGGAAATCAACCCTGAATATTCTTTGGAAGAACTGATGATGAAGCTGAAGCTGAAGCTCCAACCCTTTGCCACCTGATGGAAAGAACCAACTTGTTGAAAAATACCCTGATGCTGGGAAAGATTGAGCGCCGGGGAGAAGGGGACGACAGAGGATGAGATGGTTGGATGGCATCACCAACTCAATGGACATGAGTTTGAACAAACTCTGGGAGATAGTGAAGGACAGGGAAGCCTGTTGTGCTGCAGTCCATGGGGTTTGCAAAGAGTCAGACAAAGACTTTGTGACTGAACAGCAACAGTGAAACAGTGAGTGATTAGGGACCAACTGTTTGATAATCTGGTTAGCACTGACTTCCCATGTGAGGTTTGTGATCAATTTAAAGTAGATTAAGAGTCATAATAAGGTGGTTGTGGCTTTCCTCCAGTCACCTTCAGTTGTTTGTGGGTGGAGAGTTAGATTTTACCAATTTTACCAGGTTTGTGTTGCTGTTTTGGCCCCACCTTGCAGCTTGTGGGATCTTCTTAATAGTTCCCTGACCATGGAGGCAATGCCAAAGAATGTTCAAACTACTGAACAATTGCACTCGTCTCAGTCTATCAGTCAATTCAGTCGCTCAGTTGTGTCCGACTCTTTGTGACCCCATGGACTGCATGCAGCACACCAGGCCTCCCTGTCTATCACCAACTCCCAGAGTTTACTCAAACTCGTGTCCATTGAGTCCGTGATGCCATCCAACATTCTCATCTTCTGTTGTCGTCCCCTTCTCCTCCCACTTTGAAACTTTCGCAGCATCAGGGTCTTTTCCAATGAGTCAGTTCTTTGCATCAGGTGGCCAAAGTATTGGCGATTCAGCTTCAGCATCAGTCCTTACAATGAATATTCAGGACTGATTTCCTTTAGGAGGGACTGGTTGGATCTCCTTGCTGTCCAAAGGACTCTCAAGAGTCTTCTCCAACACCACAGTTTAAAAGCATCAATTCTTCTGTGCTCAGCTTTCTTTATAGTCCAACTCTCACATCCATACGTGACTATTGGAAAAACCATAGCTTTGACTGGACAGACCTTTGTTGGCAAAGTAATGTCTCTGCTTTTTAATATGTTGTCTAGGTTGGTCATAACATTTCTTCCAAGGAGCACACATCTTTTAATTTCATGCAGTCACCATCTGCAATGATTTTGGAGCCCAAGAAAAGAAAGTCTGTCACTGTTTCCTTATTTCTCCATCTATTTGCCATGAAGTGATGAGACCATATGCCATGATCTTAGTTTTCTGAATGTTGAGTTTTAAGTCAACTTTTTCACTCTCCTCTTTCACTTTCATCAAGAGGCTCTTTAGTTCTTCTTCACTTTCTGCCATAAGGGTGGTATCATCTGCATATCTGAGGTTATTGATATTTCACCTAGCAATCTTGATTCCAGCTTGTGCTGCATCCAGTCTGGCATTTTTCATGATGTATTCTGCATATGAGTTAAATAAGCAGGGTGACAATATACAGCCTTGATGTACTCCTTTCCCGATTTGGAGCCAGTCTGTTGTTCCATACCCAGTTCTAACTGTTGCTGCTTGACTTGCATACAGATTTCTCAGGAGGCAGGTCAGATGGTCTGGTATTCCCATCTCTTTCAGAATTTTCCACAGTTTGTCGTGATCCACACAGTCAAAGGCTTTGGTATAGTCAATAAAGCAGAAGTAGATATTTTTCTGGAACTCTCTTGCTTTTTCAATGATCCAGTGGACGCTGGCAATTTGATCTCTGGTTCCTCTGCCTTTCCTAAAGCCAGCTTGAACATCTGGAAGTTCACGGTTCACGTATCGTTGAAGCCTGGGTTGGAGAATTTTGAGCCTTACTTTACTAGCATGTGAGATGAGTGCAATTATGCAGTAGTTAGAGCATCCATTAGCATTCCCTTTCTTAGAGATTGGAATGAAAACGGACCTTTTCCAGTCCTGTGGTCACTGCTGAGTTTTCCAAATTTGCTGGCATATTGAGTGCAGCACTTTCACAGCATCATCTTTCAGGATTGGAAAGAGCTCAACTGGAATTCCATCACCTCCACTAGCTTTGTTCATAGTGATGGTTCCTAAGGCCGATTTGACTTCACATTCCAGGATGTCTGGCTCTAGGTGAGTGATCACACCATCGTGGTTATCTGGGTCATGAAGATCTTTTTCGTATAGTTCTTCTGTGTATTCTTGCCACCTCTTCTTAATATCTTCTGCTTCTGTTAGGTCCATACCATTTCTGTCATTTATTGAGCCCAACTTTGCATGAAATGTTCCCTTGGTATCTCTAATTTCCTTGAAGAGATCTCTAGTCTTTCCCATTCTATTGTTTTCCTCTGTTTCTTTGCACCGATCACTGAGGAAGGCTTTATCTCTCCTTGTTATTCTTTGGAACTCTGCATTCAAATGGGTATATCTTTCCTTTTCTCCTTTGCTTTTTGCTTCTCTTCTTTTTACAGCTATTTGTAATGCCTCCTCAGACAACCATTTTGCCTTTTTGCATTTCTTTTTCTTGGGGATGGTCTTGATCACTGTCTCCTGTACAGTGTCACAAAACTCTGTCCATAGTTCTTCAGGCACTCTGTCTAATCCCTTGAATCTCTCTGTCACTTCCACTGTATGATTGTAAGGGATTTGATTTAGGTCATACCTGAATGGTCTAGTAGTTTTCCCTACTTTCTTCAATTTAAGTCTGAATTTGACAATAAGGAGTTCATGGTCTGAGCCACAGCCAGTTCCCGGTCTTGTTTTTGTTGACTGTACAGAGCTTCTCCATCTTTGGCTGCAAAGAATATAATCAATCTGATTTCGGTATTGACCATCTGGTGATGTTCATGTGTAGAGTCTTCTTTTGCTTTGTTGGAAGAGGGTATTTGCTATGACCAGTGTGTTCTCTTGGCAAAACTCTATTAAACTTTGACCTGCTTCTGTATTCCAAGGCCGAATTTGCCTGTTACTCTGGGTATTTCTTGACTTCCTACTTTTGCATTCCAGTCCTTTATAATGAAAAGGACATCTTTTTTTGGGTGTTAGTTCTATAAGGTTGTAGGTCTTCATAGAACCATTCAACTTCAGCTTCTTCAGCATTACTGGTCGAGGCATAGACTTGGATTGCTGTAATATTGAATGGTTTGCCTTGGAAACAAACAGAGATCATTCTGTCGTTTTTGAGACTGCACCCAAGTACTGCATTTTGGACTCTTTTGTTGACTCTGATGGCTACTCCATTTCTTCTACGGGATTCTTGCCCACAGTAATAGATATAAGGTCATCTGAGTTAAATTCACCCATTCTGGTCCATTTTAGTTCACTTATTCCTAAAATGTCAGTGTTAACTCTTGGCATCTCCTGTTGGACCACTTCCAACTTACCTTGATTCATGGACCTAACATGCCAGGTTCCTATGCAATATTGGTCTTTACAGCATCGGACTTCACTTCCATCACCAGTCACATCCACAGCTAGGTGTTGGTTTTGCTTTGGCTCCGTCTCTTCATTCTTTCTGGAGTTATTTCTCCACTGATCTTCAGTAGCATATTGGGCACCTACTAACCTGGGGAGTTCATCTTTCAGTGTCCTATCTTTTTGCCTTTTCATACTGTTCATGGGGTTCTCAAGGCAAGAATACTGAAGTGGTTTGCCATTCCCTTCTCCAGTGGGCCCATTTTGTCAGAACTTTCCACCATGACCCATCCATCTTGGGTGGCCCTACACGGCATGGCTCACAGTTTTATTGAGTTAGACAAGGCTGTGGTCCATATGATGAGATTGGTTAGTTTTCTGTGATTGTGGTTTTCAGCCTATCTGCCATCTGATGGAAAAGGATAAGAGGCTTATGGAAGCTTCCTGATGGGAGAGACTGACTGAGGGGGAAACTGGTTCTTGTTCTGATGGGCAGGGCCATGCTGAGTAAATCTTTAATCCAATTTTTTGTTGATGGGGGGGTTATGTTCCCTCCCTGTTATTAGACCTGAGATCAAACTATGGTGGAAGTAATGAAGATAATGGCGACCTTTTTCAAAAGGTCCCATGCATGCACTGCTATGCTCAGTGCCCCCAACCCTGCACCAGGCCACCACTGACCCACGCCTCCGCCAGAGACTCCTGGACACTCACAGGCAAGTCTGGGTCAGTCTCTTGTGGGATCATTGCTCCTTTCTCCTGGGTCCTGGTGCACACAAGGTTCTGTTTGTGCCCTCCAAGAGTCTGTTTCCCCAGTCCTGTGTAAGTTCTGATGGCTCTCCAGTGGGGTTTGGCGACCTCCTCCAAGAGGGCATGCCATACCCGGGTCTACTGCATCCAGAGCCCCTGCCCCTCAGCAGTCCACTGCTGACTGGTACCTCCTCAGGAGACACTCAAACACAGTACTGTCTCAATCTCTGTGTGGTCTCTGGGTCCTGGTGCATACAAAGTATGTTTGAGCTCTCAGAGCATGTCTGGCAGGTATAGGGTTTGCTTCTAAATGTGATTTCGCCCCTACTACTGTCTTGCACTCATCTCACAAGCTAGCAATGTACTGCTCAAAATTCTCTAAGCTAGGCTTCAACAGTATGTGAACTGAGAACTTCCAGATGTTTAAGCTGGAATTATTAAAGGCAGAGGAACAAGAGATCAAATTGCCAACTCCGTTGGATCATAGAAAAAGCAAGAGAGTTCCAGAAAAACATCTTACTTCTGCTTCATTGACTATGATAAAGCCTTTGACTCTGTGGATCACAGCAAATTGTGGAAAATTCTTAAAGAGAGGGGAATACCAGGCCACCTTATTGTCTCTTGAGAAATCTGTGTGCAGGTTAAGAAGCAACAGTTAGAACCAGACATGGAACAACAGACTGGTTCCAAATTGGGAAAGGAGTACATCAAGGCTGTATGTTGTCATCCTGCTTATTTGACTTATATGCAGAGTACATCATGAGAAATGCTGGACTGGCTGCAGCACAAGCTGCAATCAAAATTCCAGGGAGAAATATCAATAGCCTCAGATATGCACATACCACCACCCTTATGGCAGAAAGCGAAGATGAACCAAAGAGCCTCTTGATGGAAGTGAAAGAGAAGAGTGAAAAAGCTGGCTTAAAACTCAACATTCAAAAAAGTAAAATCATGGCATATGGTCCCATCATTTCATGACAAATAGATGGGGAAATAATGGAAACAGTGACAGACTTTCTTTTCTTGGGCTCCAAAATCACTGCAGATGGTGACTGCAGCCATGAGATTAAAAGATGTTTGCTCCTTGGAAGAAAAGCTATGCCAAAACTAGACAGCATATTAAAAAACAGAGACATTTCTTTACAGACAAAGGTCCATCTAGTCAAAGCTATGGTTTTTCCAATAGTCATGTATGGATGTGAGAGTTAGACTGTAAAGAAAGCTGAGCGCTGAAGAATTGATGTTTCTGAACTGTGGAGATGGAGAAGACTCTTGAGAGTCCTTTGAACAGCAAGGAGATCCAACTAGTCCATCCTAAAGGAAATCAGTCCTGAATATTAATTGGAAGGACTAATGCTGAAGCTCAATCTCCAATATTTTGGCCACCTGATGCAAAGAACTGACTCATTGGAAAAGACCCTGATGCTGGGAAAGATTGAAGGCAGGAGGAGAAGGGGACAACAGAGGATGAAAATGTTGGATGGCATCACCAACTTGATGGACATGAGTTTGAGCCAGCTCCGGGAGTTGATGATGGATAGGGATGCCTAGTGTGCTGCATTCCTTTGGGTTGCAAACAGTTGGACATGACTGAGAGACTGAACTGAACTGAACTGATCATGGAACTAGGGCCCCAGCAGTAGAATTGTGGAATCCTAACCACTGGCCTGCCAGGGAACTCCCCAGGTTTGTCATTTTACCAAGACTTTGATGAGGGAAACAGGCAAGGGAGTTGAGGGTTGTAACGAGAGAATTTAGGATAAATTAAGAGGAAAGTGCAACCATCAGGGAGGAGGGATGAGGGCTGGTGAGAAGACTATAGGATGAATGAATTGATGATCTCATTGGGTCGAAGGACCAGCTGAATGCTGGGAGTTAGAGGGAGGGAGCTGGAAAGATCAGAGTTGGTGGTATAGACTGGTGTGTGGAAACTGAGATTACGAAAGAGGTACATTTATTGTATGGCAAGGTCTGGGACATGGTAGTGGGAGTGAGTGGCTGGTGTGGCATAGAGATCACTGAAAGGGAGGAGGTTGAGGAATTGATATGCTTGGGTATCAGAGGGTCATCTATATAAACCCTACATACTCATTGGGTCTGGTTGTCTGTGCTCAAGCTCTTCCTCCATTGCCCAGCTCTGTACATCAATTTCTTATCAGAAAGATGTAGATGTTGGTAGTTTCTACATCCTAAGGCTGTTGTGAGGACTAAATGAATTAATACACACAGAACACCTAGAAGATTGCCTGATGTATAATTTGTGCAAAACAAGCTTTTATTTTCATTTATGACTAACAAATCTGTAACTCTAGCTCAGATCTATCTTCACAAAGACTAGCGCAAGCTCTTTTGTAACAAAAATCCTAGAAATAGCTGTCTATACTTTTTTGCCCTTTCACCTCCCATTCCCTCCTCTGTTTTCCACAATGAGTTATTCCCCTACCTCTGTACTAAAAATACTTTTGAAAAGCCAACAATGATCTTGATCTTGCCAAGTTCACTGATTCTCAGTCTTCATCTTAAAGCATTTGACATGGTTTTGATTATGTCTTGCTTCTGAAATCCTTATAAAAATTTTGGTTTCCAGGGCATCTCATTCTCCAGGGCTTTAATCACTGTTAACCCTTCTTAATCTCCTTCGCTGTGCTCTCTTTCCATTCCTGACAGATTGGCACATTTTTGGGCTAAGCTTTTTTCTCTATTTATACTTACACTCTAGATGATCCGAAGAGTCCTACAGTTTCAAATAGCATCTGAATACTAATGCATGCAAAATTTCTATCTGTGATTTCCTTGTTTGTCTGACTCCCAACTGAACAACTCTATTTGGATGTCTAATGGCCATCCCAGCCTTAACTGTCCCAAACAGAAGTCTTGATTTCCACTCCATCCAGATCCACTTCCCCAATTCAGCTAATGGTATCACCATTCACTTATTCTCTCAGGCCTTAGAGTCATCCTTCACTCAATTCTTTTCCTCATCGTTCATAATCAATCCATTTAGCAAGTCCTGTTGGCTCCAACTTCAGGGTATATCTGAATCTGGAGCATTTCTCACCACCACAACCCACCATCCTCATTCTTTATTGTCTCTTTGCTTTCATTCTTGCCCCTCTACTGTCTCCATGAGACATGCAGGATGCCTTTTAAAATGTAGACCAGTTTATGTCATTCCAGATAATATAAAATGCAGATTTTACCATGACTCTCTCTACTTAGATTCAGAGTCTCCTATAGCCCTGAGGGCAGTGGGTTTCTTTCTTTTTTTTTTTTTTTTGGTGTGTGTGTGTCTTTCCTGCTGGTCAATAAACTCTGTGTGGCTGAATAGTACCTGACATTTTTTGAATCAGAATGCACAGATATGGTGAAATGTTATGGAGACATTGAAAACTGAACATTTGGTGCGGTAACATGGGACAAATCTTGACCAAAGAAGACTGAATAGACTCTCCCACCTTTACTTTAATGCTACTATGACTGAATAAACTATTAACGTGTGCAGGATTACAGATTGTAAGTGGATAAGGAAAAATGGAAAGGGTTGTCACAATCACGGAATTATAACTGAACGCTTGTTTCAAACATCTCGTTCAATCATGTTATTTAAATTAAAACAAAAAACATCATTTTCTTTTTCCTTTCTTTATTTTTTTACATTTTTTTATTTTTTTCATTTATTTTTATTAGTTGGAGGCTAATTACTTTGGGGGATCGGGATGGGGAACACATGTAAATCCATGGCTGATTCATGTCAATGTATGGCAAAAACCACTACAATATTTTTCCTTTTTTAATAAAATAGCAGTCCTGTCATTCTCCTCCACTCACTCGTCTACAGAACAAATTAGCACTGAGCCCACCCGGCCACCGTCCACGGGTAGGCGGTCCAACGCTCGCTTGCGTCTCGAAGAGCTACTCCCTCTGCTCCCTGCACTCCCTCCGCCCCACTTCCTCCCTCCAGGCCCCGCCCCGCTCCGGTGCGCCTGCGCACGAGCGAACACGTGGCTGCCGCGGAGCCAGAGCAGCAATGGCGGCCGGTGGCGGCGGTGTTGCCGACCCCCTGTCCCCCGCGGGGGTACCCTGCGCCTTCTCTCCGCAGAGCCAGACCTATTTCGCTTTAGCGTCTACCGATGGTCACCTGCGAGTGTGGGAGACAGCCAACAACCGGCTACACCAGGAGTACGTGCCTTCCGCGCACCTCAGCGGTACCTGCACCTGCCTGGCCTGGGCGCCAGCGAGGCTGCAGGCCAAGGTAAAGTGAGCGGAACGGCGCGGGGCGGGCACTCTCCCAGGCTCGGCCTTATTGCCCCCCGGCCCGGCGGCGCGCGGTCTGGCATCGCGCGTGGCCCTCGGAAGCCCGGGGCGAGGAGGCACCGAGCGCGGTGGCGGCGCGGCGTGGGCCCACGCCGCCACCCCCGTGCGCGGCCTGTCCCCAGGGCAGAGAGAACGGGCGCGGCCAGATCCGACGGGCAGTGGACTTGAGCCCTACCGGCGGGTTCTGTGCAGTCTGGGCCTCTCCGTCGCCGGGGCCGCCATATTCTCCGAGGCCCCAGGCCCCCCAGGGGCGGCTTCCTGCTGCCAGGCCGGCTCTCTTGCTTGCGCTCTTCAGAACTCTGGCTTTTGACAGAGTCCGTCTTTGGGGCAGTACTATTCTCCGACCCTTACCGAGCTCATCGACTTTGCTTTGGGCAGTTAAAACGAACAAGTCTGTTTCCTTGCTTCCGGACACCCCCATCCATCCACCCCCCCGCCGTGGGTGCCGGCTCACCACGTGTTCTCTCACACGTCTAGGATGTGAGACTCTTGAAAGTCCTAACTTTCCCAGCCTGGGTTCCTTTCTACACCATTTGAACCTTCTTGCTTTTAAAATTTTAACATCTGCACGGCTCGCCCTTAATACACCCCCTTTTCCCCAAGTCTGACGTCTACATTAGGACATGGAGGTAAAGTGAAATTGTAGCTTAACTTAACGAACAAGAGTCCAAGTGAAGTTTCTCTTAGACGGGGCTACTGCTGAGTTAGGGAAAGCTTTTCACTCTTAGGGACCCATCTCAATTAAGATGCCATTCACTTTTGAGTCACTCGACTACGTCTGCACTAACTCAGACGCACGTGGGTACTGCTCCTATAAGGTAACCAGCCTGAATCAATGCAGTGTGATTTGAAAATGTCAGTATTGAGCTGTGTGAGGTTTAGCTAACACTCTGTTTCAACCTTAAAAAGTCAGTGTTTAAACACAAATGCACTAAAAAGGAAAAAAAACAAAACAAAACAACACAACTGTTTAGTACAGATCTTAACTCCCTCTGACTATTCCAGGAAACTTTCCTCTAACTTTTTAGGTTGAAAGTCGGGATACATCTAATTTGTTACACTTTGCATGAGTATGTTTAGATATTTTTCAGATATTAAGCTAGGTTTTTATACTTTCTAGATGAAGTAACTCCTATTGTCTATTAAAGAAGCCTTATCAGTGCACAAAACTAGGACTTAAAAAATCACAGTTGTCATCAAGATTACAGCACTCTGCATATTTCGCCTTTTCAGATTTCTGTGTTTGTGTTTTAACAGTCTTGTAAAATGATAGTAATTCTAATGGCGATAGGAAATGTGGAGCAGTGGTTAGATGCAAGGACCCAAACTAGACTCCTGGCTTTGAATCCAGGCTTGGCGTCATTGTATTTGTGCCTCTGGTTCCTCATTTGTATAATAGGAGTAATAGTGCTCACCTCAAGAGTGGTTGTGAAGGTTAGTATTACTTAATGATGCCTAAAACATCTAGAGTAGTTCTTGGTGTGTAAGTGCTGCAAGTATTAATTGTTGTTACCATCTCTTATTTGCATGGTTAGTCCTGCACAGTAGATTAAAAACTAACTTTTTGCTTTGTTCAGGAAGAAGAACCAGGTTTTGGAAAATCAAGCAACTTGAAAAACACCAAAAATAGAGCCAGGACTAGAATACAGGTGTCTAGAGCTCAGCTCTTCATTATGAGCAACAAATCGTTAACTATTAGGCTGGCAGACATTTGTCACCCACTTGATTTTCTCTTGCCTTGCAATCGTATGTCTGAGGAATAAAACTTTTACCTAGTCTTAAACTTCAGTTTGGGATTATTTATAGCACAGTGATATGGTAGAAAAATGGGTTTGGTTTCATACTCATGAACCAAACTTGTTTTGTCACATTGAGCAAGTCACTTTACTTTTGGAGGCCTCCTTGAAAAAGAGTTGGGCTACATTAAAAAAAAGTTCTTACAGGCTTCAGTATCCTTTTACTCGTATGCTCTCACTTTAGCCAGCTGACTCTATGAAATGCCCTAAAGTCACATTTTTAAAAACTTGAGAGTCAGAAGTAAGAAAGTTTACCTGACTTCACCAAAGCCTTAATAACCAGTGAAGTAGTTGTGGGCATTAGAGTTGAGGGCGTTGACTCCTGGTCCAGTGCTCTTACTTGAACCTTAGATCTTGAGTCATAGAATTGAGAACTGGGAACAATGTAGAGACATCCAGTGTTCATCATCTTGGGATTGTATTCTTTTGGTAGTATCAATTTCACTTGAAAATTAGGGAGAGAAGTGATTTTCTTGTATTAAACTTGCGTGTGTACTTTGTAAAATTTTAAAATCAGGTGATTTTTAAAGATAGCAGTTGCTGCAAATCTTCATTTTCTACCTTTGCTCCCAGGTCCTTGGGTTATGATCTTTGCCACTTAAGTTCTAACATGTTTTCATAAACTTTTATTTTACGTTTACATCAGTTTATAGGAGTGTTCTCTGTCTGGTTTAGTAATTGGCAGTTTGCCACCCAAGGACAAAGTTTGGTGACGTTACACTTATTAGTGGAGAAAAATGATTTGGTGCTGGGTTTCTTAGGTGACAGGAGTTAAGCAGTGGTTCATAAATTTTTAGAAAAATTAGACTGCTGCTGCTTGTTCTTGGTCACAAAATGGTTATAATTCTTTGCATCTATGTCACAGTAGTCTTTAGGACTTTTTTGCATGTATTATGTAGGTAAGCATTTTATTTCAGTGATGGAGCCTGGAGGAAGAGGACCACAAATGAAGATGAGAAGTATGCAACGAGACAGGTTGATGGACTGGGTGAATGCTGTTTTTAGAGTCTCAGGTTTATGTGTTTAAACTAAGGCTGAGATGTTAGATGATATGCCAGAGGCACACATTAAGAGGCTGAGCCACCTGCTATTTCATTGCTCCTTTAAGATCCAAACTCTTCAGTTTTTCCTTCCCTAACTGCTGAAAAGTCCTGAAGAAACAGATTAGTTACCACAGTAAATGCATTTATGTTGCTTTGCTGTCACTGAAGTTAAAATGACCCTTCATAGCTTAGTGCTTATTGAATGAAGCACATGGCATTTCAGGCTTTGGACAGGGCAGGCACGTTAGCATTAAGCATGTTTCTGGGAAAGACTTGAGCAGCCCCAGTCCTAACCCTTAGAGAAGAAGCACAATCCACTTGTGTTACGGTATAATGCTCTGTCTTAAGGTCTGTCCAGTGTTTAAACTTAAAAGGAGTAAGGTTTGCGTATTAGATCTTACTGGCAGTAATAAAAATTCCTCTGTATTAGGATTTATTTTTGATGTACATACTGTATGTAATTGCATGTAAAATGCACACATTTTGTTCATTGTTACTTATGAAACTTTAGCATTTGCCAGAGTAAGGGACAGCTAAAATAGGCCAAAAAATGGTGGCATAGGAGACCAGTTGCAGAATGAAACTTGGAACTTGGCCATGATTTTCAGTGACTAGAGGTCAGTATTTCTCAAAAATAGGTTTCCAACCATTAATGGATTGTGAAATAGATCTAGTGGATTGTGATAGTATTACAGAAATGGTATAGACAATATAGAGTATATTTTGCATAGTAAAGTTTAAGTTTTTTGGTGAAGCTTGTTTCAGCTGTATACACCCATGTTTTTATGAGTGTGTATGTGTGTAAACTCTTCTTACTCTGGGATCTCAGCCTAAAAAGTCAGTACTTAATTGATCAGAATCAGACTTCTCATCACCTGGTTGTACTTTTTCTCTCTGTCTTCACATCTGTACTGTGCCTTGCTTTTATGAATCACACATGTGCAGATTCTCACTCAGCCTTCCGATTGCCTTCTAGATCAAACACTGCTTTCTTGAGACTGCTGTTGGCATTTATTGCTTATCTCAGCCAGCCCTTCACATTGGCAAAGACTCTGAAGTCTAAGTAATAGACCCAATCCTTTTGGTTTCCATTCCTGGTACCTTCTGGAGCTCAGATTTTCTTCTCTCTCTCTCTCTTTTTTTTTCTTTTCCCCTTTGTGTGGCTTGTTGGATGGATGTTAGTTCCTGACCAGGGATTGAACTGGAGCCCAGCAGTGAAAGTGCGAGAGTCCTCCCCACTGAACCACCAGGAAATTCCCTGAAACTCAGATTCTCTGATCACACATAGATGAACTAAATTTTTAGCCTACCTTTTCCATTACTTTATATATTTACACATGTCATTAGCATGCGCATGATGTGAAACAAAGCAAATGACTAAGACATTAAAGAAGAAATAAAGGCAATTCAGATATACTGTGTCTGTAATGCAAAGCAGAGTATGACTTGAGTCTTAAGAGAAAGAAGAGTTTTTTGTGGTGAGAACATATTTGAGGTCGACCCTGAAGCATGGGTCGATTTTTTCTTTTTAAACCAAATTGAAAATTGGGATGGGTAGAAAAAGTTCTCTCCAAAAGGAGAGACAAGCAGATGGGAGAGTGTATTCGAGACTCTGGTGGCTCAGATGGTAAAGAATCTGCCTGCAGTGCAGCAGATCCGGGTTAGATCTCTGGGTCGAGAAGATCCCCTGGAGAAGGGAATGGCAACCCACTCCAGTATTTTTGCCTGGATAACTCCATGGACAGAGGAGCCTGACAGACTACAGTCCATGGGTTTGCAAAGAGTTGGACACAGCTGAGCAACTAACACACATTCTTGACTAGGGAGTGTAATGTAAAGATGGAATTGGAAATGAGACTAGAAAAGGTGGGCTGGAGGCTTTTGAATGCCAAACAGTTGGTTTTTTGATTTACTCTTCTCTGGGGAGTCACTGAAATTTTTGATCACAGAAATAACAGGTTCTAATAGAAAAACGTCAACAGAAGTCTGTCATAATCTGTAATCATTAGTACCACTAAACTCTTGATTTCAGAAATATTTAGTAATGGGGTTAAAATATTAGGTTTCACTAAAACGCACATTGGTTATATAAACTTATCTGGTTGCATGTATTACTTGTTTGGACATATGCATCCTATTGAATGAGAAGTTTTAAAAAAGATCACCCAACTTGGAGAAAACGTATGTGAGTTGTTAGTTGTTTGAGGTTAACTGATTGGATTATTATTTAGGTTTAGACCAATGATGCTCAAAATTGGGCATAATTTCTGTACTATTCCTACCACTAGCCTCTGCTTGTTTCTCCCCAAAATAGAGATTTTGCTGATAGGGAAATGAGGGCTTTGAATATGTTAATATTTAATTTCTAAAATTTCTTTGTGCTTTAAAAAAAATAATTTTATGTATTTATTTTTGGCTGTGCTGGGCCTTTGTTACTGCTCAGGCTTTTCTCTGGTTGTGGTGCATGGGCTTCTCGTTGTGGTGACTTCTCTTGTTGTGGAGCACAGGCTCTAGGGCCTGCACGCTTCAGTAGTCGGGGCTCTGGGGCTCTGGAGCACAGGCTCAGTACTTGTGGCCCACAGGCTTTAGTTGCCCTGTGGCATGTGAGATCTTCCTGGGCCAGGGATTGAACCCGTGTCTCCTGCGTTGGTAGGTGGGTTCTTTACCACTGAGCCGCAAGGGAAGCCCTCTGTGTGTTTTTTAATGCAGATGCATATAGACAGAAAAACATACACATATTTGGATCAGCCCATGTTCCACACATTAGAAACCTCAGTGTAGGTAATTTTAATTTGATTTGGGGAAAACCAAGAATAGAAGAAGTACTTTCTAGACTCTTTCAGAGAAGAGTTTTCTGATGAGGTAGTATTAGGTTGGTACACTTTCCTCTGCTTCCCTTGCCTGAAATTGGTATCTGTGTTCATAACCTTATGCAGAAGCCACATTTGCCCTCTGGAATCATTCAGAGGTGGCTTTAGAAATTCATGTAACTGAAGGTGGAACCTGATTGATTCTTGATTAAGTTCAGTGTAGAGTCAAATTAAATGTTACTGATGAGACCATCAGACTTAGACTTTGACTCTTAATTGTAACTTCTCTTTTGGGTTTATTAATGTAAATACATTTCTCAAGACTTGTAAAATGTGCATTATTTTTTCCATATTTAAAGATATCTTATTTTTTGTTAAATCTTTCAATTTTTTGTTGACTTAGTATGTCCAATGAATCAAATTCTTCAAATGTAACATCTCTATAGGATAACTAAGAGGAAAAAAAGAGGAAAATGCCTTATAAATCTACTCCTTGATAGTCTATGCACTGGTAACATCAGTTTTCATTGGTGGTTTTTTGGCTTGGGCAGATTATATGTATTGTGAACTGCTTTTTATATGCTGTAGAGCAAAGATCTTGTAGTATTGAGGAAAAAAGTTCTCTTTTTTTATATGGTATTGGTCTCTTTTACATGAAAAGAATGGATTTCTCAGAATTTCTTTATGTTAAAACATAGGCTACAAGCTTTAATTTAAAAAAATTAAAAATCTGTGGAAGAAAAGTTCCAAAATTATAAATATTGTTCAGCATTATAAACTCTAAAGTAGTACTCTGAAGTTGTACTCACTGATTGTCTTCTTGATGGACAGATAGGAGCTGTTAGTTTCATTTTTTGAAGTAAGTCGAAGGCTTGGCCCATTTGACACTAGTCAAGAACAGCATGGAACTTGCAGATTGACCCTTAGTCAAGGCACTGGAGCGACTTCTCTGGTGTGTGCTTTGCACTCCTCTGAGAGTTCAACTATTTTTTGACTCAAATTGAAGTAATTGTATGTTTGTAAATATAAAAACATTTGAATCCCATTTCCCGAAAATGAAGCCACAAGGCAAGGAAAGATTTTGTGGGTAAAGGGGAAAGTATTGGCTGCTTGTATATGGATCTGTAATCTCTTTGCTTCAGAGTGGAGACTTCACTTGGACTTGTTGGGAATGGTTGGTTTCTGAGAAGTGGAAAACAGGCTGCTTGGAACCCTTAGATCCCTACCAAGAGCGTTCTAAGTTATCCTGTTTGCCTTCCTTTCAGAGAGGTAGGAAACAGGGACAGGTATTAGAAGTTCTTCTGGTGGAGTGATTATTTTCTAACTAGTGAGAAAGAAATCATCTGGGAGCAAATCCCATCTCCACTTTAAAAAACATTTCTTAGAAGCAGGCACATTTCATTTGTGGGCTCGAGGGCATTTGCATTTATGCATTAATGATGGTTCAGTGTTTGAAATAATAAAATAAAAAATTGTCTTTTTTTTTTTTCCCCCAGGAAGGTCCACAGAGGAAAAAAAGGAAATCAGAAGTTATAGGAACCAGTAACCAGGCCGACTTGCTGGCTCTTGGTACAGCAGTTGGTAGTATTTTATTATACAGTACAGTAAAAGGAGAGTTACACAGTAAATTGATAGTAAGTACCTATCTGTGTGTGTATGTTTTATATAAAAGAGATGTTGGGAAACTGATTATGAAAAACAAAGCAGTTCAGGATATGCTATAGGATCTGTAGTATAGGGGCATTTTTCTGCCCCTTCCATATTTAAAATTTTGAACAGTAATATTTGTTAATTGCTGTGATAGGTAACCTCGTCATTGTTATAGGTCAGAATATGAAGAATGTGAAGAACTGTTTTGTAGGCTTAAAATAAGAAAAGATAGTAAGAATTCTGGGTATCACAGACAGTAGCTGAAGGAAGGAGCACACCACCTCCAGGGCTTGGGAATGAGGGAAGCTGTGAGATTGTTGCTGAAACTCAGACCTTTGAGAAGCAGATGTTGCTCTCTGTGCTGCTGGTGTCTGTCGAGGGAGATTGGCCCTATGGACTTGAGGTCCAGACTTCTGGGAGCGGGGAGTGGGCACTAGCTGGCTGCTGGTATCTTTGAAAGGAGCTGATGAGACTGGTTCTCCACGTGTTGAAAAAACTGCATCTTAAGTTCAGCTGCTGCTGAGAGGATTGCTCCTGCTGGGTTGATGAAACGCTGGGGTGATGCAAACTGGGAGACACGAAGGAAATAGGTCCCTTGGTCTGGAGCCCACTAGTGATCCCACTGGCAAAGCAGAAATGGGGTTTGTAGAGCCTCAGCCCAGCATCCAGAGCAGAGACATGTGGGCTTGGTGCTGCAAGACAGTAACTTAATTGGCACGCTTTGTTTCAGACAATTATCTATTACAGTATGTTTTTGATGTTCACTTAATTCCTATCTGTATATAGGAATGCTTTCTGTATGTATAAATAAATGACTTTTCTCTTTTGAGTAACATCTATCCATAGGTAATTTGGAATACCTGAAGTTAGAAAGGGAAAAAAATTATACCTAAATTTAAAAAAAGTTAGTTTATTTAAATTGGAGGCTAATTATTTACAGTATTGTAGTGGTTTTTCCATACATTGACATGAATCAGCCATGGGTGTTCATGTGTCCCCCATCCTGAACCCCCCCACCTATACCTGAGATCCTCTGTTGATAGTTTTAGTCGGTCAATTTTGTATCCTGACACTTCCCATTATATTACAGCTTGAGTAATTTTTATATTTGTTCAGACCTAGTTGCCTAAAGTCATATAAATTGGATAGTCCCTTGGTGGTATTACTGTTACTGACCATTGAGGTAGTTTCTGATTTTTTTGTTATAAAACTTTTTTTTCTTACATGGGTTCCCACAATTACTAACCTGTAACTAATGAGTCCAAGGTGTGTGTTAGGTGTTTTTATACATAGTATAAATTTTTTCTGAAAGTTTTCCTAATTTGTTCTTATCTCAGCTGTGGCAGGGTACCTGTGTTTCAGCAGTGTTTTTGTCATCATTGATTATTCTATTAAAACAACAATGAGACTAACCAAAAACCCAAGCTTATTTAATAGGTAAAAATTTTTATTTGATTTTTAAATCTGCATTTAAAAATATATCACTTGTTTTTATATTAAATACTATAAAAATAATATACAACTGAAAAAAAGCTTTGAGAAGTATATGTAGAGGGACACTCGCTTCATTCCTCCTTGCTCTGCAAGTTGAGTGTGGGCCTCATGTTTGCTTTTACCCCACTATAGTTTGGATCCCATCTTTTGATTTGGTCAGTCTTCTGTGGTCAGCAGGGACCTACCATTAGGTGCACGGTGATACTGTTTCAGTCAGTTACAGACGTGATACTGATGGAGGCTTGAACTCCTTAGGTCATTTTGATACCTCGCAGGATTATATATAAATCTTTGACAAGGAGTGACTTTATTAGAAATAATTGGTATTGAGTCAATGTTTGTTGAATGAGTAAATGAATGAATAAGTGGACAGTTGCTAGCCCTCTAGCAACATGTGATAGTGTCGTTTTCACTGTAGCCTTACCAGGATGGATGTTACAATGGTAAAAAATTGTTAGATGAACAGACTGAAAATGTTGATTTGTTTTGCTCTGTATCTCTTGGATTACCTACTGAAATTTTAAGAAAATTTCTTACTGAGTTCTTTCTATGGAATTTATCCGTTCATATCCTTTGTTCAGTTTTTTTGTGGTTATAAAGTAGGGCTTTGAGTAGGGAACTGTAGGAAGGAAGGGAAGTAATTGAATTTAACGTTTAAAATTATTTTTCTTTTTTGGTGGGAGCAATGTTTGATAGTAGTAGCGAGTTTACCTTTTTGCTTAGCTTAGATATGTATACAGGCATGACTCACTGTATGTATATTTAATTAATGTGAATTTAGGTGGAAAGAGTGAAGAAGCAGTAATTGCTCAGAGGGTAGGTTTTACCCTAAGATTTAACACCTTACTCTGCTGAATGAGCTTGTTCTGGAATATGGGAGACTTGAATTTGTCTTTCCTCAGCTGATGTCTCCATTTCTATGCGGTGCCTCTAAGTAAGCAAGCATTTTGCTATGCTAAATATATTTAAAATTACATCCGTATGGTATGAGCTATGACACATGGAAACATTCAGTGTTTCCCTGAAGAAACAATGATTTTTAAAATTGAGAGAGTGTTTGGTACTTTTTTTGCAAAGGGATTTTCAAGGATAGTTTTAACTAGAAGTGAATTTTACCTTAAGTGTTGACTTTAACCCTTTAAGATTTGACTTTACTAGTACACTCAAGTGTCCCAGACTGCTGCCACTATACATGAAGTATTTTATCATGCTTAGTGCTGCCATTCCTATCAAAAGCAGCGGGCATTTAGGACTAATACTTTGACTTATGATGTATGTTTTTCCAGCAGAGGAGAAGAGAAAGTTAATATTTGATAGTTATAGCAGATTTATCTCATTTTTAATGTTGGAAATGGATAGACTCATTTTAATTAGGTTAATGGGTAGGCTTTTTTATTAGGTTAAGGCCTAACATTTTAGTTAAGTGTTTAGTAATGAATCTAGCATGCATATTATACATTATACCAGATGAGCTTTTTTTTTTTTCTCTTTTAAATTAAAAAAATCTGCAGAGTGGTGGACATGACAACAGAGTCAATTGCATACAGTGGCATCAAGACAATGGCTGTTTGTATAGTTGTTCAGATGATAAACATATTGTGGAATGGAACACACAGACATGCAAAGTAAAGTGGTGAGTAACATTGATACTTTTGGGATAGCTCGATGACTATTTGGGAATGCGTTAGTGTTTTGACAAATCATGGCTGTGTTCTTGATATAAGTAAAGTTGGATATTGGATACAATGGGGAATGTAGACACTGGTAAGGTTATAGACTGTTCTCAAGGAATTTTTAATCAAATTGGACATAGAGGATTTTAATACATCAAAGTTTATTTTAATACATAAAAGGTTTTATGTATTAAATACATAAAAAATACATAATACATAAAAGAGGATTTTAATACGTAAATAACAGTACAGGAGTAAAATAACTGCATAAGAGATGCCATAAGGTAGCATGTAATTTGGAGAAGGCAGTGTCACGCCACTCCAGTACTCTTGCCTGGAAAATCCCATGGAGGGAGGAGCCTGGTAGGCTGCAGTCTGTGGGGTCACTAAGAGATGGACACGATTGAGCGACTTCACTTTAATTTTTCACTTTTCATGCATTGGGGAAGGAAATGGCAACCCACTCCAGTGTTCTTGCCTGGAGAATCCCAGGGATGGGGGAGCCTGGTGGGCTGCCATCTATGGGGTCACACAGAGTCGGACACGACTGAAGCGACTTAGCAGCAGCAGTATATAATTACTGGTTAGATGAGTAGGGTGGTGTTGGGAGGGCCTGGTGGAAGAGAAGAATTTCAGCTGGTCTTCTTAAGAGAGGTAAGATGGATAGAAGAGGGCAGGAGAATCTTTTTGAGGGTGGGGAAAGGAATGTGGCATGGGGATGTGGCAGGAGCAAAGGCTAGGAGAAAGAGAAGTGAAAGATTTACTTGGAATGGAGTAGAGGAATTTAAGAGGAGGGCCATTCTGGGGAATAATGGCTGGTAGAGGGCATGAGCCAAAGTATCTGTGTAAGTCTGGCTGTAAGTTTTTTATAAAAATCTCAGACAATCTTCTAGTTTAAGCACCTAATCCTGTGAGTGACTGTATAGTAGATGCTTAGTGAATGTGGACTGTTGAATGTAGTTGAACTTAGGCAGATGAGGATCCTAAGGAGGATAATGATACTCATGGTCTTACAACTAATAAGTGGCAGGGGAGTTCTAATCCTGCTCTCTTGAATTCTGGCAGTGTTTTTCTGCTGTACTGAAACTACTTTTTTAGAGTTTTAGATTGTTTGGTAACCCAAACAATTGTTTAGAGTAACCCAAATAATGTTTTAGGAAGAAAATCTGCTAGGACGGTGTAAAATGTGTGGGAAGGAGCTAGTTCAGAAGCAGACAAGCTAGTTCAGAGGCGGAGAAGCTAGACCCAGCAGAAGGGGTGGTGAGAGAGGCTTAGAATTTTACAGAAGGTTTGGGGCTGGTGGTGCGGAGTGAGTCATCTGCCTAGAGGTTCAGTCAGTGCGTTCCATTAACCACACTCATGGTCGTAAAGAGACACCTGTGGAGATTCTTGTCCACTAGGTCAGGGTGGGGCCCATGCAACTATACTTTCAAATGCCCTCTAGATGAGAGTTCACCAAGCCAGTCCTTCCAGGAGTGACTGATAATGTTCAAGGCACTGGTCAACATGTTACACACAGTGTTTCTGTAACACTGCAAGGCGGTCTCTCTCCCTGTTTTGCACTTAAGAGAGGGGTCGAATCAGAGTCTGAATTTGCACCCAACTATGCGCTCTCATACAATATTGTGTTTCCAGTTTCATTCTTGGCATTCTTATGCTATAGTTAATTGATTTTATTTTCCATTTTAGGAAGATGAGGATTTAGCTGTTAGTCCCTACCTTTTTCCAGCCCCATTTCCCCAGTATTGTAATGTCACACTTTGATTAAACAGTATTCATTGTTCACATTAAACCTACCTAAATACTGTCATAGATGAGACTTGGACTGTACTGTTTATATTATCTTTGGGCACAAGATTTTGGGGTGTGTTAATTGCTTCATTTGCTTAATTATGTATATACTTGTCATTAGTTCAGTCTCACTCCTGCAATAGTGTAAATCTCATTTTTTTCAGATACATCAGTTGATGAATCAGTTATTTAATCTTTGTAGACTTTCCTCCAGTTTCATTTATTTCTTGGAGGACTTCCCTGCTTTATTCTAGTGATTATCCTGCTGATGGAGGGAGGTTAGTTAACACAGTAGGTTGCAAGGCTTTTAATGGGCTTTGGTGGTGTTAGCTTTATGCTGGTGTTTTCAGTGCTCAGTGGTGAAGTAGATTTAGAAAGCTTGTCAGGATGGTGATCATGTCTTTTTTTTCTTTAAAATCTCTCAATTCAGTGACCAGATAGTAGGTAAGGAATATAGGTGAGTACTGAAGCTGTGGGATTTGGTGAAAAATTGTCAAGAATGTTTGGTACCAACGAGGGTAAAGGAAAAGTTCTTGCTCATTATTGCAGCATTCCCTTGATTATTGGTGAGGTTGAGTTTTTCACGTTTATTGATAAGTTGCTTTGCACAGACTTCTCATTGTGGTGGCTTCTGTTGTTGCGGAGCATGGGCTCTAGGGCTCTTGGACTCATTGCTTCAAGGCCTGTATCTTCCCAGACCAGAGATTGAACTCATGTTCCTGCATTGGGAGGTGTGTTCTTAACCACTGGACCACCAAGGAAGCCCTTATTTGTCTATTTTTATTTTGAGGTTTGTTTTTTTAAATCAAGGAGTTCTTTCTTTCTCTGTCTTTCTAAAAACATTTATTTGGCTACACCAGTCTTGGTTGCAGTATGTGGCATCTAGTTCCCTGATCAGGGATTGAACCTAGGCCCCCCACATTGGGAACATGAAATCTTAGCTACTGGACTACCAGGGAAGTCCCTAGGAGTTCTTTCTTGAATATAAAGAAATATTTGTGTATTCTGAGTATTAATTCTTTTTAAAAATTTTAAATTTATTTTTTAATTGAAGGATAATTGCTCTACAGAATGGTGTTGGTTTCTGCCAAGCATCAACATGAATCAGCTGTAGGTATACATATGTCCCTTCCCTCTTGAACCTATCTCCCTCCCCGTCCCACCCCACTAGGTTGTTGCAGAGTCCTGGTTGCCTATATATTTTTTGTATCTCTTCCCCCCAGGCTTTTGCTTTTAATTTTTGTGACTTATTGTGTGGTAAGAAGTTCTATTTAATTAAGTTTTTTTTTTTCTTTGTGATTCCTTGTTTGTAATTACTTTGGAAGGCCTTTTCTAACCCCAGAATTATAAAAACATTCTCATAAATATTTCTTTATTTTTCATCAGTTTCGATTTAATTTCTAAAGTTCATTGTGTGTGTATTTTAAGAATCTAATTTTGTTTTTTCTTTTTTTTTTGAAAAGCACTTGTTATCATTTAACGAATTTCCCAACATGTCACTTCAAGCTACCAGTACACAAGCTGCACCTATACCCTTGGTCTTCTCCTCAGCTCTTCTGCTAAAGAGTTTGGCCTTCACGAAGACAGGCTGCCTTGGGAGCTTTCCCTTTGCCAGAACTCTGTAGTAACCCAGTCACACCACATCAGTGATAGGAGCAGCTCCAGTCTTGTTCTTGGCAGCATTTACCCATGTCTGTGTACTAACCAAGGTCCATAATTTATCATGGTTGATAGTTGGGCAGAAACCCTGGGTCCTCTCTAAGTGGTATTGCCTCATACCAGCTTTCCCAAAGTATCCTGGGTGGGTTTTTTGAAGTTGACTCTGTGGTGGGACATGCCACCAGCATTACCTTGGCCTTCTGGGTGTTTCTGGTGTTTGCTGAGGCAACTGTGGCCGTGGCTCATGTGGCTCCTAAGTTTCGGGTCTTCCTTAGTCTGGATGGCATGTTGGCAGCCTAGACCAGAGAGTAATTTTGTTTTTCTAAATGAGTTATTTGACAGTTCCAATGTGACTAGCAGAGCAATATGTTTTCCACTTTAGAATTAACCTTTTTTGGCAGGAAAATGGCTGCTGTTATTCTATCAGATGGGGGCATATCTGTGTGCATTTGGGATAGAAATAGCCTTTTTGTACCATAGGTTAAGAGATCATTTGTGCTGCTAAGTAAATTCTCAACCTTTCAGAGAATGCAGGAACTTTGGAGGGGATGGTGGCTTTGCAGAGGCCCAGCCAGCATGCTCAGTTTCCTGGGTGTTAATAAAATCCACCTCATGGATCACAGGATACACAGCTACCCATTGTACACTCTCATCGCTCTTACTCACCCATTTCCTGGTACCTTTCCAGATTCTCTGTCCTTTTGGGGAGGCAAGACGTTGGAGCTCTGTCCAGGGTTGGTTACTTGGCTCAAGATTCAGGGGATTGCCATTTGGCCTAGAATCTTAAGTGGCATTTTTAAGGCCTGATTTGTTTTTTTATTTTTGCTCTGAGTAAAGTTTCTTCCCCATTTACCGAGGTGTTTTTATTTCTCTTCAATACAGCAAATGGAAAGGTGATAATAGCAGTGTCAGTTCCCTGTGTATCAGCCCAGATGGAAAGATGTTGCTTTCAGCTGGTCGAACAATCAAACTATGGGTTTTGGAGACCAAAGAAGTCTACAGAGTGAGTGAATCAAATTAGTCATTAAGCATAACAGTGGTCTGGAGAGCAAGTATGGAGAAAGGCAGGAATCTGAACAAGACAATATTGTTTTATAAGATTTGTTACTTTGAAGCATATGAAATAGTAGATTTTTAATAGACAAAACTTAGCCTCCAAATCTGTTAAAATAAATTAGATATGTCTGTTTCATGTGCATTGCAAAAATGAATATAAATGGAAGAAATGAGTAGAATTTGAATTAAGTCTCTGTTGATAATTGTGTAATAATGATAGTAATTTTTAATTTCTAGCTTGCATCCAGTATTTGATGCACTTAGTATTTAACTAGGGAAATTTAGCATTAACACAGTACTTAACTTTAGAGATGTAGACTTATGATTTAGTGTACTTGGGTTACTGAACTTTTGGTGCTGTGATGATGCCTTAAAATTGTGGTTTCGACTCACTGAGAGTAACATGAAGACCTACAATTCCTTGGCTGTGTCTGAGCACCCAAGCACCCCTTTAAAATGGGTAGAATGAAGTGAGTCTTTAGGGTAAAGATGGAGGAAAAAAAGATTATGGAGTAGGGTCATGGGAGTTGGAAGGGACATCTTTAATGTTTAACTTTTTTCAGATGAAATTTTTTAAAGTGAGAGGAATATAGCACAAATAATTAGTAGTCTGGAGCTCTGATTTCAGATATATATTATCTGTATTGTTTTTGGTACATGTAAACTCTTAATTTTTGTTACTGCTTTATATGCATCCTCTTCTAAATGAGATTTAACTTTCTCTAGCACTTCACAGGACATGCGACCCCAGTTTCATCACTTACGTTCACTACTATCAGACCTCCTAATGAGAGCCAACCCTTTGATGGAATTACAGGTCTCTATTTCTTATCTGGAGCAGTCCATGACCGGTTACTTAATGTCTGGTATGTAGTCTTTTGGATTTGGGAGGTAACATTACCTTGAAAGGATTGGTCACATTTACATGGTTAATATAAATGATGAATATAAGATTGGCTTCATTGTATCTAATGTTAGATTTACATTGACTTGTAATGAGAAATTGAGCCTGCCTAAAAATCAGATCTTTATGAGAAAAATTTAAGAGCATTACATTATAGAACTTCCTCTGCTTGTTTAAAGGTACACTAGGCTGAATATTTTTCTGACTGGGCAATTTAAAAACCTTAAAAAAAATTTTTTTTTAGGAAAATCTCTGATTTTGTTGAAAGAAATGACTACTGGATTAGTTCAGTAATGTCTGTTTGCTGATGGTTTAATACACACATACATAGGTGATGAACTTATGTTAAATAATAGTTTATCGAACTCAAACACTTTCTCCATAAGAATATTTTAGCCTTTTTACTCTTAGGAATACTAGGCTGCACTTGGGCATTATTCTTGGGAGCCATTTTAAACAGAAATCACCAACCAAAAGCACAGGAGCAAAAAGCGTGGCACTAAGCAGGCTGTGAAAAGAATCCTTAGTATGAAAGCTGCAGTAAAAAGGCAGAGCATCGTTTTGTTTAACCTCATGGGTGTTGGGCTGCTCATATTCTTCACTGCTCTGTGTGTACCTGTTAAAGACCATGAAATCACCGCGAATACTGATTTTGGGGTCTGCAAATAAATTTTAGCAAGTAGGCATATTCTCAAATAAGGAATCAACAAACAATGAGGTCATTTATCTGTTTATTTCTGGACTCTGTTTTCTCAATATTACTATGATGTTAATTCTCCTCACCTTTATCTATAAATTCTGAGTGAACCTAGTCAAAATACCAGCAATGTGATTTTAAAATTCAAGTGGAACTGCTAAGCACTTAGAGTAGCCAAAATGACTTTGAAAGAGAAGTTGGGAGGACTCACTTCAAGACTTGCAAAGCTGTAGTGATCAAGACAGTTGGCATTGCCATCAAGATAGACAAATAGGTTAATGGAAAAGAAGGTTGCTCATTGTTTAAGTCTGCCACAAGCACATTAATGCTTTCTCTTTTCCCATGCAACCACGTTACATGGTAGTGACACAAATATTTTGCTTATTTTTATCTTTAATTACCTTATTTAGCTTTCAAAAGATGAAAATGCTGTTTGGCCCCCTTTTTTCCCTTCCCAGTGTCTTGCTGTCTTAACCTGGGTTTTATTATCTAGGCAGGTCCGATCAGAAAACAAAGAGAAGAATGCAGTGATGTCTTTTACAGTTACAGATGAACCTGTCTTTATTGACTTGACTTTGTCAGAAAACAAAGAGGAGGTAAGTGGCTTTTTTTTTTTTTTGAGAATTTGTTTTTGGACTTTACAAATACTCTTTTTAAAATCAGGATTTTGACGATGTGATGGTTCAGAAAAGAGAGGATGAAGTAAAACAAAAATCTTAGACTGTTTGAAGTAACCATTGGATTCTGTGTTGAGTGCTCGTAAGGGGAAAGGACAGTCCGTGGTGGCGCCTTCAGTAATCCAGATACACGGGGCTGGATTACGCAGGCCAGATACAACGGTTCCCTATTGTCAGCCAGTGCCCTTGGTAGGAACTTTTAGTGCCTCTAAACCTCCAGGCTGCTGGGCATTGACTGCGCTGTCTTCGTAGTCTAAACTTCTGTTTATAAGCTTGACAACTTCTACTTGAATTGTTCTTTTGATGGCAGCGATTATTTTTAAATTCAAAAGTTGTCCATCCTTACTGTTCTGATTTATCTCTGGTTATTATTTGAAGGGTGGAGAGGGTAGCCAGATTTTCATAAGTAATCATTAGAGTAGACTGAAGTATATTTCCTATTAGAGTAATGTTACATTTTTGTTTTAGCCTGTCAAGTTAGCTGTTGTTTGCAGAGATGGTCAAGTTCATCTTTTTGAACACATATTAAATGGGTAAGTAAGAAAGTTCTCAAGTCAGAAATTTATTTTCTTTCCCTGACTTGCTACTGTTTATACTCCCACCTCAGCATTCTTTGCTTTGTTACTTTTCAGTTAGGTCATTCTGAAAGCTTTAATTCTTTGTCTATATGAATACATACATTCCCATGAAAACTTGAGTTTTGGAGTTGTGGCCTATTTCTTCATATTTGTGGTTAAAGAGGGTGGCTTTTTATGCTGCGTACTTAGTAAATTTTGTTAGTTCTAACATAAATTTTAAAAGACATTGGCTTAGTAGGAAAACTTCGTTGTGAGCTTTGGTGAAGCTTTGATTTCTGACTTTGATAGTGTTGCCCTTGTCACACAGTGGTGGGTCAGTGAATGCTTGTGTTCTGGTGGGCAGAGAGGAATGTTGCTGATGTTATGTATAGTAGTCATAGAACAGGGATCAGTAAATTATGGCCTGCAGGCTGCATCCAATAGAGACCATCTATGGCCCCACCAAAGCAAAAAATATCTACTATCTGGCTCTTTATAGAAAGTTTGCCAGCTCTTGCCACATGCTGTGAACATGTTCTGAGACTCAAGTCATGTGCGTAATGATGTTAAACTTTAAAATGGTTTCAACTTTTTATTGTCAGTTGGTGGCTTGCCTCATAGCTCAGTCAGTAAGGAATCTGCCTGCAGTGCAGGAGACCCAGGTTTGATTCCTGGGTCAGGAAGATCCCCTGGCGAAGGTACTCCAGTACTCTTGCCTAGAGAATCCCATGGACAGAGAAGTCCGGCAGGCTGTACTCCACGGTGTTGCAGGTCAGACACGACTTAGTGACTAAACCAGCACCACCACCACCTTCCTTTTATAATAGGAAGTGTGAAAGCAGTACACATTGGTTTTAAGACACTCAGGACACAGAGGCGATTATAAAACCCAAGTCTCTGGAGCTCCATTGAGTTCCACTCCCTAGAGGTAGTTGTTCACCTTTTGGTGTGTAGCCCTGGAGGCCTTTGTTCACATAGTCACATGTGTACATGGAACATATAACTGAAGGCCCAGAAGAGGGCCATTTCTTCTTGGGCAGTAGCCTACCATTAAAGGATTTTAAACTGATAATTGATGGAGTTTGACCCAGATTTTAAGACATTGAGAAGAGAATAGGCCATAGAAGGGTAAAGGCCAAAGCAGAGGCCAAAAATCCTGGCTGGAGATGGTTGTGGAGTTGGGAAACTAGGAAGAGAGAGTTGGAAAGCTAGTGGGGCACTTAGAATTGGAATTATTTATGGAGGATGTGTACTTACTGGTGATAAGATGTCTGTGGTATGAGTGTGTGTGGCTGAGATACAGGGACGGATAAGGTTGTCGGAGGCAAAAGGCTTAGGACTGAGGGAGGGGAGGGAGGAAGGGGGTTAGAAGGATCATCCGTCTGCATGCTATGTGTGGAAGTCACCAAGAAAGGAATTCTTCAGCAGAGTTGTTGAACAGAATGACAGTGAGCCACTCACGTCTTTTAAGAAGTGCTGAGTGATCCAGAGGCCATTGGATTAGAGTTAGCTGGTGACGACAATTTCAGTGGTTTTAGAGACGGTGAAAGGAGAGACTGCTTGTAGTGAATGTTAGTGAAGAACAAGGTGGACATTTAAGTCATGGCAAAGGGTCCCGGCACACGGGTGTGAAGAGGGCTGCCGAGGTGAGCAGCTTGGAGCAAGGTGAGGGGAGCTCTTAAGTTGAGGATCTAACTTCATTTATATTTTACTGATTATTTTGCTCCTAGAAGTATGTTGCAGAGGTCATGATGAGTGTTCGGAGATTGGAAGCGTTTAGAGATGGGTCTGAGGGGAGTAGGGTGTGGACAGAGCCATTTGGGTCTGAAAGCTCATGGTGGTGAGAGAACACTTGGGAGCTTGGGGCCTTTTGTGGGGATAGAGCAGGTGTACCTCATGGCAGGTTTTGGTGGTGAGGTCCTGAATGTTGGCAGGGTGGGATAGATGACAGAAACACTGGTGCTTTGGGGACCCTCTCACTCCTGGTGGTGACATGGAGGCCAGTGGAGGATCCCATTTCTTTACTTGACACCAACTTCAAAGAATTAGTGTGAAATGCTGTTTCACATTTTCAATTTTTATATTTAATTAATTTATGTTTTGGCTGCACTGGCTCCTTATGGCTTTGTGCAGGCTTTCTCTTGTTGTGGTAAACGGGGGCTACTCTTCTCGTGGTGTGTGGGCTTCTCATCGCAGGGGCTAGTCTTGTGGTGGTGTGTGGGTTTCGCATTGCGGTGGCTTCTCTTGTTGCAGAGCGTGGGCTCTGTAGTGTCCAGGCTTCAATAGTTTTGGCTCCCGGGCTCTAGAGCAACGGGCTCAGTAGTTGTGGCTCATGGGCTTAGTTGCTGCTTGGCATGTGGGATCTTCCCAGATCAGGGCTTGGACCTGTTTCCCTTGTATTGGCAGACAGATTCTTATCCACTGCATCACCAGGGAAGTCCTATTTTCACATTTTCTTATCTAATTGTTTTTCCATTTCTAGGTACTGCAAAAAGCCTTTGACTTCGAACTGTACAATTCAGATAGCAACACCTGGGAAAGGCAAGAAATCAACACCAAAACCTATCCCTATTTTAGCAGCTGGTTTCTGCTCAGACAAAATGTCATTGTTGCTTGTGTATGGCAATTGGTTTCAGCCCATCATTGAGCGACTGGTACGTAGATGCTCCTGAAGTAAAGCAGTATAACATCAGTACATCTCTGGTAGATGATGTTTATGAAAGGATACATTGCTCTGCTTATTGGAATACTTAAGAAGATGTCATGTATTTCCCTTTAACTGAGGGACCTTTCAGTGGGTGGTTTATTTTAACTTGTGAGAACTCTGGTTCTACAGTTGATCCGTAAACGACACAGATTTGAACTGTGTGGGTCCACTTTTACAGGGGTTTTTCAATAGTACTGTACTACTACACCATCCAAGGTGGTTGAATCCACAGTTGCAGAACGATGGATTTATTGTAAGTTATAAGTGATAAATTTTCAATTGCATGGAAGGTCGGCGCCCCTAGGCTCTGCGTTGTTCAAGGGTTACCTATGTGATTTTATTTAACTCAGTATATCTAAAATAGCATTTTAGTGCCGAGTCAATATAAAACATTATTTGAGATGTTTTACTCTCCTTCTTTTATTTGGTATTATGTCTTTGAAGTCTGGCATGTATTATTCACTTGTAAGCACATCCCACTTTGGGCTAGTCACATTTTAAGTGCTCAGTAGCCACAGGTATGGGTGAATGTTACCCAGTTACCCAAAAGATAAATAAGATTTTGTGGTAATATCACACATTGAATATTCCAAGTGGAAATGTGATAGGTGGGGCAATGATTTAAATTTTTTGATTACAAAAGTTTCTTGAGGACTTTTGGTGTGTAATTATGAGCATATCCAGTAGATGAGGCTGTGAGAGAATATTTCTTGCTCAGGCAATCTGTTGTTGATTCGATTTAAAACTATTTACTTACTTGTAAAAAACATGATACATGGATAGGATACAATGAAAGGGGAGAGAAGTGTTAAGCTGTGACCATAAGTCTTCTTACCATATGTGGCTCCTTTAATAATCCCACGCTCCGGATGCAGCCTTACCTGTTTGCTTTGTGTCTTTCAGATATTGATTGATTGTGTAGATATAGAAAATTACCTGTAACTTTAAAGCCTTATAGATACATAGGGGTTTTGCTGCATAAACCTCCTATTTATCACTGTATCAGGACATAGCAATTCACGTTCGAGCCAGTACTTGTCTTTGAGTAGCCTGTGGAAGGATAGCAGTAGGAAATTTTAGTGTAGGACCAGTCTTTTTTTTACCATATTATTCTTTATCAGGGCAATGAGCTGATAATATTTTCTTTAAAACCTGTTGCATTTTAATTCTCAATCTTTTGAAGCTGCACATGTGAAAACTTTGAGCAGTTCGTAACTAAGGAAAGTAAACATTATGTCTGCTATCTTCAGAGTTTATCCATTTTCCTCAAATGCCCCCAGTCTGAATGGTGATCAGTCTGAGTGACTAGGAGTTTTTTCTGGAAGCCTTCTATACCTTTTTGTATTTTTATAAATATGCACAAGTAGGCATTTCTTTTTCGCTTTATTCTTACTCCCAATTACTCTGTTTAACAGTTATTACTCTGTTTAACAGTGTTTCTCCCCCCTCTTCCACCTTCTGTCCCCCTTGAAAATCCTGTCTCCAGGCTTTGAATTCCAAAGAACCTCATATGTGTTTAATAAGAGATATTTCAAACTGCTGGGCCCCAAAAGTAGAAACAGCTATAACAAAGGTGAGTGCATTGTATATTAGAAGTTAAAAAAAAAGATGTTTGAATTGAATCATATTGAATCATTATGAATAATTGCATTAATATTATGTTTAGATTTAATTTTGTTTGTGATCTTGTCTTAACTTTGTGGGATTAGGTTTTAGATATCAAGATTGTAAAACTTTATTCATTTCTGTGTTCTTAATTTGTTGAATGAATGAGTGCATAGGTGACTAGAAGTTGAAAACCTTGGATTTATTTAATTCTTCTTCCTCTAACCCCCATGCAGTATCACTGAGTAAATATCAGATTTGTCAATTATTTTTATCAGTTTCTGTACTTAAAAAGCAGCATAACTTTGTTGAGAGGATTGTTGTATTTCAGAGTGAAATAACACCTGAATCCGTGATGGGGCTGGAATTAAATACCATACATAAGAGCATTATTGTGATGCTCTGTTTTGAATATAATGTGGCATCTACATGTAGACATGTGTTTGGCAGTTTAATGACCAAGATATGCTATGATGACATCCATATGGTTTCGCTTCTGGCTGAGTTTCAGAGATGACGCCTTTCTCTTGGCTGTCTGAGCATTTCTGGCAAAGATCAATTATTGAAGGTAGTTGTAAAATGTGCAGCTTCACTATTAATGTTTTTAAGTCAATGTGTCATTAGGTCATCGGTAGATTTTGTTTTTCTTGATTCTTTCTCTTACCCAGTGTTGAAAGCTTTAAAACCATGAATGTTCAGATTGTACTTAAATGCCCATATTCAATTAAAATGTATCTTTAATTCATATCCTATTGAGTTAGTTGTATTAAGCTTTTCAGTAGAAAAACCTTTTAAAATCTGTTAGTTTTCTCACTGGGGATAAATCTTACAAGGACTAAAGACGTAATTTCCTTTGTCACATGCCTCCTATTCCTGTGTAACAGGTGAGGACACCAGTGATGAATTCTGAAGCAAAAGTTCTGGTGCCCGGGATACCTGGTCATCACGCAGCTATCAAGCCTGCTCCTCCACAGACCAAGGAAGTAGAGAGCAAGAGGAAATTGGGGGAAAAGGAGGTAATACAATCCTTCTGACCATTTTTGAGTTTGAAATTTAAGATGACTTGGGAGAATCTAACAAATGTATTGGATGGAGCCAAAGCTGAAGACTTCAGAAAATGGAGAGGACAAAACCCTGTTAACTAAAGAGGGTGCTCTTCTGGCCATTTGTTAATTTTTAGCTGTATAAGGTAATTGTGGTTTAAACCAGGACTTGCTGTGATGATTTTCATTGGGTTTCGCATGTTGCTGAGTTCCAATGATGCCTTGTCTCTTGGCTGTCTGAGCATTCCTGGCTGGTTTAGTGCTAGTTAGTCTTTAAGAGTGATCATCGTTATAATCTTTTAAAGCACTTATAAATTTCATTTTTTTGCAACTTTTAAAACCCTCTTATGGTTTATTATTCTTGTCAATGAAAAGTCCTCTTTTTTTGTCTTCCATTCACTTGTCAGTCTTATCTAAGTAATCTAAAATTTTAACTGTTTTATCGTTAGAGAAAGAATGTTATGTTTCTTTACCTGATTGTAAATGTCTTGCTTTATTTATAAAAATTATTCCTCAATAACATGGTATATGTATGTAAAAATAATGGCCAACTCTCTCTAGCTTGGCCTGGATCCAACCCTTTAATTTCATTCTTCCTTTTAAAAATTGTTTCTCATAAAACATATCCCAGACAGGAGGCTTTACGAAAGCATATTTGTTTGTTTTGGTAATAATAGAACATTTGTATTTTGATTCATTTACCAAGGGGTTGGCAGAGCATAGTTGTTAGATTTGCTTTCAGAAGGGATTGGTTAAGTACAAGTGAGTTTTTGTAGCAAATAAAAAGAAAAATAGGAAGACTTCTTATAAATTGGGGGGGGGGGGGAACCTGTTTTTGTGCTCTTTTGATAATATTTGTTAGCAAGAGACTTGAGGTTGATGGCAAGAGAAAGTTATAGAAAGGGAAGCTTTTATAGAAAATTATAGAAGGGAAAAATTATAGGTTTTTTCTTAGGCTCTAATAATCAGATGCCAGATCCTTATCTTATTGAAATCTTATAGAGGAATTTTTATGAATTACATTCTCAAATTGTGATTTTTCAGGTTTTTTCTTTCCCCCCTTAAATCTGCGAACTTGGACTATAGATATTACACTTGTGTGCAATATTGGCTTTATGGTGATGAGATTCTATTGGAATGAGAAAGAGCATGTTTCTGTTTTTCAGTGTTGAGGTGTGAATCAGTTAGCGCTTTTTGTCTCCTGAGACATAAACACAAAGTAATTTGACCAAACTGGTTTAGGTCTTGTCTGGTGCAACATTAACTGGTCATTGATGTTCGATAGGTTAGCATTGAAGAACGCCTGGGAGCCCTGGATATAGCTACAAAAAAAGAAAAGGACGACCTTCCACAGACAAATAGTTTTCCAGTTCTCCTCACACAGGGCTTAGAAAGTAATGATTTTGAAATTCTAAATGTAAGTATTATAGCAGTTTTTAAAGGAAATAAGATGGTTAATTTTCCTTAGAAGGCAATTGATAGCACATTTACAGAGTGAATAGTTATGTACTGTTTTGAATTTAATGTTTTGTGAGTTTAGTCAAATGTCTATCTCTTGGTGGCACTATACAGACAGTCACCAACCTACAAAGGGATTGAATTGAGTTATTTTGAACCTGGAATGCATTTTCTCATAGAAATATTGTTGTGACTTGTTACTGGGTTCTTAGGCTTTAGTTCACAAAAGCCTTTATAAACGTTGTGTAGCTGAATTATAATACTCAGCATTCTAGATCACAATTTATATTTTTTTCTGTAGGAAAATGCGTTCCTGAGTTTTTACTCTGGATTCCAGAAACTTATTTCCCCCTGGCCGTGAGAGGGGGCGGTGAGGTGGAACCTTGGCAATGGATAGGAGGTTTGAGGGAAAAATTCAAGAGGGTTGGGGGTATATAAAAGGGAGGCATTTGCTATTTTTGTGTTTGTAAGTTGGTGACTGCTTGTATGTTGCTTAATTTGGTCCTCTTAAATTCCAGAATTTGAAAGTGGTCTGTAGAGAAAATTTAAGTGTAAAAAAAATGGACTTAAGCACTACCTGATTAGATTAAAGCAGGTTTACCTTTGCTAAGTGCATTTGTTATTAGTGAGTCTTAGTGCCACTTAGTATAGATGTGACTTGAATAGGCAACCCATGAATGTTTCTCTGCTTTATATTTTGATCTAAATGGGAATATCTTACGTTTAAGGTGATTTTGTAAAATGAGGGGGGAAACCAGACATACATGAAAACCTAAAATTACTTTCAAAATAGTTTGTGAGTGTATGTATCTGGGGAGGTCAATTTTAGTTTAACATGGTATAGAAACCTTGGTGAGGATTTGGTGAAAAATAAGCTACAGAAAACAATTGACAGTTTTTTTAAAAATATAGCTTATTTGCCATCATAGCTTACTTAATTGTGGTTTGAAAAATTCCTTAGTACAAGTGAATAAGTTATCTTTTTTTTTTTTTAAAGAAACATCTCATAATAGTACAGTGGGCCACAATGAACCCATCACTCAGTTTGAAAAATTATCAACACTAACCAACCTGTCTGTTCTTGTTTTATCTGTTTGCCACACCCCTCCCCAGGTTATAGTGAATCAAATTTCAGACCTATTATTTATTTCAACCACAAATATACCCCTGTTCAACTCTGACAATAGCAATTCCTTTTAAAAACATAACCACAATCTATTATCACACCTAAAAACGTAAATGGTGATTCCTTAAAATTATCAAATATCCAGTTAATATATATTTACCTCTCGCTGACTGCCTTGTAAAGTTTTACTTTTTTCTCTTTCTTAAAAACTATATTCCAACAAAATCCACATTTAGGGAAATATTGGTCCCTTGGATTTAATAAAAAAGTTTCTTTCTTGAAATGGCACTGTTTAGATAATGAAAAGGCAAGCCATAGGCTGGCAAAAAAAAAAAAGCGACCTATATATCGGACAGAGAACTTATATTCAGAATTTATAGAGCTCTTTTAACTCATTTGTGAGACTTAACTCAAGTAAAAACCAACTGGTAAAGGTGTGAACAGATATTTCACAGATATTCCAATGGCCAGTGAGTGCAGATAAAGGTATTAAACATCATTAATCATCATAAATGCAAATTAAAGCCATAATGAGATGATAACTGCATGCCTGTTACAGATTTATTAAAATTTAAAAAACAGTACCGTCTGTTGGGAAGTATGCAGAGTAACTGGAACTCTCATGTCTTGCTGGTGGGAAGTGAAATAGTACGCCTACTTTGGAAAACAGTTTGGCAGTTTCTTAAGGACACATCTACCACAAGAATGTGCCATTCTGTCCTTAGGTGTTTACCACAAGAACCAAAGTTCATACAAAGACTTGTACAGGAATGGCCAGGGCAACCTTATTTCTACCAGCCCCAAGCTGGAAAGAACCCTCAATATGTGAAGGGATAAACAAATTATTATCTAGCAGTGTAAGGAATGTGTATTGCTTCATCAACAACATGGATGAATCTCAAACTTATGCTATGAGAAAGAAGCCAGGCTTGATCTCATTTATATAAAAATTCTAGAAAATGCAAACCAATATATAGTTCAGTAGTTGCCTGAGGGAGGGGGATTGAAGGGAACCTAGAAGGTAAAGAGTCCAAGGAGTAAATGTCCTGATAACTTGCCGACTATACTTGTCTGATAGCCATAAGAAATAGTGCAACATTCTTCATTTAATCCCAACCTTTATTTGCTAAAATTCAGTTGGTTCTTCATCGTGTGGTTTTTAAGATCATTTTTACTGACAGTATTTCCTGTAGTGTCCTTAGTTTCTGAGTATGCTTATTTATATTTTTTTTCCCCCTCACAGAAAGTACTTCAAACTAGGAATTTAAACTTAATAAAGAGAACTGTATTAAGGATGCCCCTGCATGCTGTTATTCCGTTGTTGCAAGAGGTAACTGAGAACACTTTTCATTCTAAGGTCCTAATGCTATGACTCGAAGGTGAAAATCCAGACATGGATTTGTAGTATGGAAGCGAGCAGGGTACTTAGAGTGGATGATAGATGACCAATAGATCTCCTCAACCAAAAGTTTCCTAACCTAGATTTTTTTCTATATGTTTTAAAAATTGAGATATAATTTAGATATCTTTAAAGTGTACAGTGTTGTATAGTATATTATAGACTGTACAACTGCCGCACCAAAAAGAAAGCCTGTACCCATTAGTCACGCCCCATTTGTCCTTTCCCCCCAGTTTCTGGCAACCACTAATCTATTTTCTGTCTTTGTGTCTATTTTGAACATTCATTCATAAATCCTAGCCTAGATTTTTATCAGATAATTACTGTTATTTTAGGAATGTATTCCTAGATGATGTTAAATTAATTGGTCAAACATTTAGGAGTTAGGAAACAAGAATAATGATTTCCTAATACAGCTATTCTTTTCCTTTGGTTCTATGGATGTGTTTTTGTGTGAATTGATGGAGATTGGCTGGTTCTGAAGTACTGTGACTAATACTGTTTTTCTTTTCCTCAGCTTACAAAGAGATTACAAGGACATCCTAATAGGTAAAACGTTTAGGCAACCTAAATTGCTTTGATATTACAAATATTTTAAATGTGATTGTTTAATAACAGCAATGTCTTAGAGCATGTTACTACATAGTAGGTAGCCCCAAATTCTAATAAAACTCTTTTAATTGTGAAATATTGATCTCTGCACTTATTTTAAATTGAATGATTCTTATTTCCAAGATTGTATTACAGTTTTTCTCCTTTCTTTTAGAAAACAACTTTATTATCAGGTCATTTAGTGGATTACTATTTCATGATTTAGGCCTAATCATGATGTGTAAAACTGGCCATTTGTAGAACTTGCTCAACATCTGGTATTGGCTAAAAGACACTATAAGGAAAAGATTTTATATAACTAAATTTTATGAGTCATCTTTTGTTAATTTGATGATTAAATATTTAGATAGGGTGTTGATGGGCTTCCCCAGGTGGTGCCAGAGGTAGAGAACCCTCCTGCCAATGCAGGTAGATGTAAGAGATACAGGTTCGATCCCTGCGTCGGGAAGATCCCCTAAAGGAGGGCATGGCAACCCACTCCAGTGTTCTTGCCTGGAGAATCTCATGGACAAAGGAGCCTGGCGGGCTACAGTCCATAGGGTCGCAAAGAGTCAGACACGACGGAAACAGCTTAGCACATACGCAGGGGGTGTTGATTTCTCAAAGATCTTAAGCTTGAACTATGGCATCATCAGTGTCTATAATATATTTTTTCTTTTCTAAGCTGTTTTTCTCGATAGACTCCATTAGACTTTGGAGCTCACAGAGGAAAGTTGAAGAGTTCATTAATTAGGGCCTGACTTACATTTTTGGCCTGTGTTTATCTTAATGCTGGTTTGGAAATCTTTTGCTGTTTGTTCCTTATGATGAACAGATGGGCTCAGATACATGAACATAAAATGCAGTGTCAACTGAGCACAGTTTACTGCCTTGGTATCAGCTAATTATGAAGTAAAACATTAGTTTTATATCTGGAATTGAATTATTTTTAGAGGAAGGGGTTTTTGTCCTGTCACCTACTACCCCCTCCCTTCCCCAAGATAACTCCTAATATTACACAGATCTGAAATAGACCCAGTGAAAGAATGAAAGGACTGTCATATTCAATAGTGGTTTATTATTGGAGTCATTTTCTAGATCTTTATAACTCTTGTATTTACTTTTTGGATTTGTGAATATTAGTTGATTTGTTGTGTGTGTGTTTTTTTTTTCAGTGCTATTTTAATGGTTCAGTGGCTAAAATGTGTGTTAACGGTCCATGCATCCTACTTATCCACAGTAAGTCTGTTCAGTTGGAGTTGTTGAATAGTTTGGATTTGATAAGGATTATAAACTGATGGCTTAACAAAAACCATCTACCCTTTAACTGTCAGCCGCTTCTTTCAAAGACTTGTTTTTTTCCCCAGGTGCAATATCATATTGTCATTGTTGTTACCTTTTATAAACCAGTCTTTTGTTGACCCAGATTTTAGAAGTAAATTATATTCTGTAGAGAAGCTTGAAAAATACAGAAAGGAGAAAAGTTACATAGGAGCCTTCACATGTTTTTCTATATACACAACCTGTTTAGCAAAATTATCTTTACATTGTGTGTATCTCTACCTCCTGCTAAAAAGCCTAGTAACTTTTAAAAGTTTATATCCCTCGTGTTAATATGTCTGTTGTACATTGCCTCAGGAGGCTAAATGGGTAGTTTGTGATAAAAATTATATAAATATTTAATACCTGACGTTTTGCTGGGGCAACTATCAACTCCTTATTACCTACACAGATGTAAGGGAGGGAGTGTAAAGTCTTTTTTTTGGGGGGGGGGAGTGTAAAATCTTAAAGCAGCACCAGAAAAAAAAAAATAGTTCTATATCTCATAATAGAAGTTGTGTTATTACCACATCATTAATTCAGTTATATTAAACTAGGAATAAAATCATGCAGTTGGCCTTTTCCTCTTTTTATTTGATTATCTAGCATCTTTCAGTAGGTTTTCTTGAAAGATTTTAATGGAGAGTTGAAAATTCTTAATTGCTCTTTAAATTATAGCTCTTCCTTTCTTGGCACAGTTTCACTCAATTCTTGCCTGATCACTGTCCCTTTTCCTTGCCTGATCAGGGTCCTTTTCCTTCAGTAGTTTGAGATAGGAAAGACTACTGGATAACCTGTTTTGAGTTTGGCAGTTTGTTCTCTGTATGTCTGTGGTGATTTCTGTCAGGGAGTTAAAATGGGGGAAGATTCAGGAAACAGAGTGCATATTGGTTTTCCTAACTTACAGAAGCCTTGGGAGATTGAGAGGTGGTGGTTGAGTGGCACGGAATGGAGAGGTCACCACAAGCATAGTACAGCACTTACTTTGTGACCTTGTTGAATTGCTTAGAGGTGAAAAGAGCCTTAGGAGGACTTGAAGTGAATCCCTTCTGGATTCAGCCCTTAAGTTATAACTACTGGGATGGTAGTTGTATTATGTAGGTCAGGGCAAAATAGACTGTGGAAGTACAGTATAGGGTAGACTCTGCAGCTCAAAATAGTTCTCTTCCCTCAGAGAACAGTGCTTTTCTTCCACCTTTCCTTAATTTCTTCCTTATCAGGTATCTTTAAACACCTCTCTTAAGTCAAAGTCTGCTAGGCATGGGGGCTTTAGTAGTGTACACACACTCATTTTTACTGTTTAAAATGAAATACTCTTGTTTACTTTAGTGTTAGAGATAAGAGGGCAAGTACAGGCTAGTTAAAGGGCAAAGAGTGGGGTCTGTATTTCTACAGCTCTGGAGGGATGAATAAAATAATTTCCTGCTTTAATTTCTGAAGTCAGGATTCACTAACAGGAAGTATGTTTGAAATACTCTAAGGTCAGCTTTGTAGTCTGTTGCTCTGTCCTGTGAATCTCTGGAAGGTCTGAAAAGCTTCCTCTAGCTACTGGGACCTAATGGTAGAGGTAGATCTTGTGATATCATCAGAGAGGAAGTTTCAGAGTGAAGTCCGTTTTAAGAAATACGTGGTTGAGGGTACTTTTTATTTAGTGTCTCCTTTATATTCATGTTCTCAAAAATAATATGATCAACACACAGAGGTCCCACCCTGCAGTTTGTCTTGCCTTGCAGTTTCTCCTGACCTTGTATCATTCTTTTTAAAAAATGTATTATTTTTTTTTGCTGTTAGTACAGTAAAGGCCTCTGAGAATTTGAGATTTTGCTAGGCTATGTGATAGGGTGCCACTGCCGCTAGAAGTGCAGGCATTTGCTTGGGGCTGAATACACAGGCATACGTGAGCATTATACATTTGTTATCTATGTTTTGTTATGATAGTGTCAAAGTATCTTTTTTATTGTCATTTTTCTGTAGTTGCCTGACCTGGTACCCCAGCTGGGGACACTGTACCAGTTAATGGAAAGCAGAGTAAAAACTTTTCAGAAGCTCTCCCACCTTCACGGAAAGCTCATCCTTTTAATCACACAAGTGAGTAGATCAGATTGTTTTGTGCTAAACATTTGAATGTCATAGTAATGGAGAGAAGAATAAGGATTGTTTGCCTGAATGTTGAAAGTGCCCTATTTCAGTTAAAACAAAAATTGGTAGATGAAGATCTAATTTTTCAGATTATGAGACTGACGTGCTGCCTACTGCGCTAAGAGGGCAGATGAAGATCTAATTTTTAACTAGGCAGTGTTACGTATTTGACAGTAAGTTGTCAGCTTTAACTTGTCACCATCATTGTTTCAATTGTTAATATAGTTAGAATGGTTGTGGTGCTGTGAACAAGAGTCGCATGGTATTGCTATAGCTTTTGGTCACAGAAAGAAATCTTACCTTAGAACCATTTTCAGCTTACACAGAGTAATTCTTTCTTTCTTATATTTGATGCCCTTGTCTTTTCCCCTGTATTTGAACTACATCATTAAGGCCATCCATTACAGTGGCTGAGGGTGAGTTTACTGTTGGGGAAGGTTGTGTGATACTTGAGATAAATTTACATTCCACTTCACAATAGCACTTGATTATCTTTCAGGTTACAGCGTCAGAGAAAACAAAGGAAATGACTTGTCCTGCTCAGAAGGCAAAGTTGGTGTATGAAGAAGGTAAAGACTTAGGGTATATGCTAAACAATTCATTTTCATATTGACTCAGCTCTGTGACTTGTGAGTAAGATCGTGCTTTGGCACACCTTCGCTGATAAAATGGGCAAACCCTTGGCAAAACCGGCAAAAATGTGATCAAATAAAAGAGAGGGCACAAATATAGTAACAAAAAAGAGCATTAGGTATGGAAGAGATTTAAATATAGAACACCACCATGAACAACCGTGCAGATACAGAAAACCTGGATGGTATAGGTAATTTCTTGGGAAGCTTCAGTGACCAAAATTGACTTAGAAAGAAATAGAAACCTTGAACTAATAGTTTTAAATTTACTTAATCAAAATCTTTCCTCACAAGGTACCAGACACAGATTTTATAAATGACTTTTATCAGTCTTTTAAGGAGCAAGTCATTTTTGTCATATATGAACAATTCAGGCATTTTATGAAACAGAACCAGAAAAATGTTAGTCAAAATAGCATTTTAGGCCATCCTCAAATATCCTAAGTAGCAGATTAATTATAGAAGTAAAATCATGTTTCATTGCCAAGTAGAATGTATTTAAAGATTATAACATGATTTAGCATCAAGAAGTCTTACCATTGTAGTTATTACCACATTAACAAATTACCATCAGCATTATACATTAAGCAACTTAGGATTTTAAGTAAGGGAGTTTCCCTAATAAATCTACATCAGACATAAAGTTTAGAAGCATTCCCATAAAGTCAGGAACAAGACAATAGTGTACCTTTTATTACTTCTGGATATCCTGCCTGTACTTTATAAAAGAAATGAATTCTAGAACATTTTACCTTGCAGTTATTATTCTTCTCCACATACAAAATACAGCAGAATCTGCAGTTTTACTATTATTAAGATATGCAAATAGGCAAGCTTACTGGATACCAAGATCTAGCAAAAAAGGAGTTGGTAGCATTATGTCCCAGTAATGTATGTCCATAATGTCCCATTCAGAAAATGTATTAGGAAAATGATCCTTTTCACAGCAGCATCCAAAACTATCCAGAAATACCTCTAGAAAATGAAACAAAACGTTTATAGAGAAAGCTATAAAACATAACTGAAGAACATAAAAACATACCTGAATTAATTACACTTTTTTTGATCCCACCTTTCCTCCCCACTTTTGTTGAGATATAATTGGCATAACATTATGCTCCTTTTAGAAGTATGATATAATCTTTCTTAGATGGAGGACATTTCTAAAAGTTAATTCAGGAGTCTGATTCCATTTATTAGCTTTCAGTGCTATGCCCTTTGCTTTGATCACAGAATTAAAACTAGGTTTCCCTCTCCTTACAGAATCTTCTGAAGAGGAATCTGATGATGAAATAGCAGATAAGGATTCTGATGTGAGTAATTTGTTTCCTGGTACATGAATATGCCTTATATCCCTGTACTCTGTAAGAATGAGGCCTTCAGTCATGCTTTCTGTGCTTACTATTTCCACCAGGATAATTGGGATGAAGATGAGGATGAGAAAGCAAGTGAAAAAGATGAAGATGTTGATGAAGAGAATGAAGAGGAAGAAGGGGATGATGAAGAAAAAGATGAAGAAAATGGTGAGGACAGAGATGTGGCAAGTGAAAAGGAATTAAATGGAGATTCTGATTTAGATCCTGAAAATGAAAGTGAAGAAGAATGAACAGAAAAGAACAAGCCAAACGAACTATGTAAACTGGCTCACCTTACCCACTGCTGCCGAGTTCTCCTGGGGAGGGTTGTCTCTGACAGATGCCAAGGACCGCTGCACATTTCCAAATTCTTTTAATGGTGGTTCCTATGCCACTTTGCTGTCCTGAGCACCCCAGACCTAACTGTGTAAATAAGAGAGTTTCATTCAAATGTTAATAAACTTTACACAGTAAATAGGCACATTTTCTGCAATGTACTGACATGAGTGTCCAATACATCGTATATTTTTATAATATAATATCCTAGTATGATTGGTTATGCCAAGAATTGACATAAGTGAAAAGACATTTCCCATGTAGGGGTTCAAGAACTGGACTTGAATGAAGGAGTCAGCTCCTATCTCAGGTTGGTATCTTTCATCACATCCTGATACGAAGCAGCACTAGTGAAAAAATTTTAATTTGGTACATTTTCATAAAACATGAAGGGATAAACTAAAAACTGGAGTAAAAATGATTGTGATTAAAAAAATAAAATCACCAGTTTTCCTAGCTTCTCAACTGTGGTAATCTGATTTGAATCAGATTGAATATTTGGAGTGCTTCCCCAAAACAACCACTTATTTTTCAAGCTGTCATGTGAAATATTTTTTTAAAATACACAAAAATCATGATGATTAAAAACTAAAGAATTAGCCATATTAAGGATTTTTCTTGACTGCAGGTTGCCTGTAAAGAATCATCAGTGTATAGATTTAGAAGTGCTCATTACCTGCAACTTTTTAAAAGATTCAGTTACAGCTGCTTTTGAAGAGGTTTTCATTTTTATTTAAACTACTACTAATGGATCAAAGAACAATTGTTTATTTTTTTCTCTTTGGTTTTAGATATTAATGATAACCTTGTTGGAATTTTTTTCCAAAGAAAATATTTTTATAATTCCGTAATTTAATGTGTTCCTTTTCATTACCCACTCTTGGCAGTGTTAGGGTATGTTTACCTTAAAATAAATCTGACTCAAGATTTTTTATGTATGTATAAAGAAGTATTTTGTGTGCTACAAAAGCCTTTTCAAATTATCAGTAACTTTTTTTTTTTTTTAAGAATGAGCCAGTATTTGCTCAGTGCTCTCTAGGGAACATGCAGATGGACGCTCAACTCTTAAGAAAGGGCTGGGGAGATGGGTTTATTTTTCCCACCTGTGAATATGTAAAACATAAAACCATTATCTCTGAGGGACTTCTCACTTCGTTGGCAGATTTCCGTGCTCAACTAGTAGAGCTGGAGCCGTACAAGCATCTTGGGAAAGTTAGAGTCAGCTACTGGTGTAATGTATAGTTATATTTGTCTATAAATGGAGCTGTTTATGGCAATTTAATACCATTCTCTTTGTAAAGTGAATAAATATTCATCTTTACCCAGTGCTTGTGTTGTGGTGTATGTAGGGGAACACAGCCACAGGTTTGGGCTTGTGGTGTGAAGGTTTTTTAAAAAAGGATCTTGTTCCACTAGCATTAATAGGCACATGCTTTCAAGGCTTTTTGGATAATCTAGAATTTGTATCAAAGTGAAGAAACCAAGAGCTTTAAGCCAGTGGTGGCTCCTTGATTTAGTCCCACTTGGCTGGGCCATGCTTCTGCAGACCAAGGCTGCAGTGATGGTCGCAAGGGTTCATGTGGTCATGCGTCAGGCCCTGTTCAGTGATCTGAGTCAGATTTCCTCTCCTCCCGACTCTACCTAGAGAACTGTGGTGAATGCTCACTATTTCTTGTTTTAGACAAATCCAGAGTTGAGTCCCAAACTTGTTACGAAGACTGTTCCCTAGTTTCAGAGTATTCCGCTCCTAATCCAGTCAAGAGTTTTGAGGATGTGGTGGTGTCCTTTTTTTTTTTTTTTTTTTTTGACATTAATTTTTCTTAGCTTTTTCATTTTGAAAAATTAACCATCTGCCCTTGATCAAATCAAGAATCACATACTGTATTTGGTTGTTACTGCTTTGTTAATCCAGAATATTCTCCCTTGTGTGTTTCATGATTTTGATATTTAAGTCCACATAATTTAAGCTGTGTTATAGAATGTCCTACATGTCGTTCTAGAATGTCCTTATGATTAGATTGTTGTTTAAATGTTTTTGGTGAGAAAACTAAATAGGTGACAATATTTGAGATTAATTTGTAAAAATAAATTCTGGGTATGGATGAGTGTATTTGATGAAAGTAGATGTGAGGCTCTAGGTTTGGAATTTTTGAAGCCCTTAAGAGGGTCAGAAGTGGGATCTATGTAGTGAGATCATCTTGGGTACATTGATATATATATGTGTGTATATATATGTATACACACATGAAGTAAAGAAGTGAAGTCACTCAGTCATGTCTGACTCTTGTGACCCCATTGACAGTAGCCTACCAGGCTTCTCCGTCCATGGGATTTTCCAGGCAAGAATACTGGAGTGGGCTGCCATTTCTTCCAGGGGATATTCCCAACCCAGGGATCGAACCCAGGTCTCTTGCATTGCAGACAGACGCTTTACTATCTGAGCCACCAGGGAAGCCTGGCTGTTAAAATTTTTGTGGAAGTGAATTCTCAGCAGTGTACATTTAATCACATAATTATTGATCTCTTTCAAGGATTATTTAGTTGCTTGTTCTATTGTCATTCAGTTGCATGATACAGAGCTGACATTCTATCAGAGAAGTGCGGGGACTTTCCTAGTGGTCCAGTGGTTAAGAATCCACCTGCCGATGCAGGGGACATGGGTCCAATCACTGCTCCTGGAAGATTCCATGTGTCAAGGGGCAACTAGACCCATGGGCCATAACTTCTGAAGTGTACATGCTCTAGAACTCCGTGCTGTGCCACAAGAGAAGCCACTACAATGAGAAGCCCATGCACTGCAACTAGAGAGTAGCCTTTGCTTGCTGCAACTAGAGAAAGTCCACGAGCAGCAACAAAGCGCAGCCAAAAATAAAATTTTTAAAAAAGCAGTAGACAATATACGATGTGTAAGGTATAAAGAGGAAGTAATTCTATTCAGTATGTTAGAAGATATGGTGACTGGGGAAAAGTGAAAGTGAAGTCACTCAGTCATGTCTGACTCTGCGACCCCATGGACTATGGAACCCCATGGAGCCACGAGGCTCCTCATTCCATGAAAATTTCCAGGTAAGAATAGAGTGGGTTGCCATTTCCTCCAGGGGATCTTCCCAACCCAGGGGTTGAACTTGGGTTTCCGCATTGCAGGAAGATGCTTTACTGTATGAGGCACCAGGGAAAGGAGTAAGGACATGGGGAGTTGGTATGGGGGAATACAGTTCCATAATTCAAACATGATCAGTGTAGGGCTTATTGCGAAGATGAGATTTGAACATAGACTAGGAGGAGGTGAGGGAGTTAGCTAAGTGGGTATCAGTGGACAAGTGTTCAAGGCAGAGGAAATGGCAGGAACAGAGGCCAGCACGTGTCCTGATGTGTTGAAACCATGAGACCAGTGTGACTGGAAAAGAAGGAGAAAGGGAGAATGTGTAAGTGAGAGGTGATGGGGACTTAGGCTAGAGTGGTAGTAATGGACTTGGTGATAATTGGTTGTTTCGGGGATTAGTTTAGAACTAACAGGATTTTGGTGAGGTGTGAGGAAAAGGGAGGAGTCAGGTATGACTTGTTATGAGGAGACCAGGATGAAGCTGTGGGTGGAGCTGATTTGGGAAGGAAGATCAGGAATTGGATTTGGGACATGTTAAGTTACAGATACCTGTTGGGAATGTAAATCCATTCCCAGTTGATTTAGCGAGGGCAGGGATGAGTTTGGGTGGAGGGAGAGATTGATAAGTGTCAGTAAAGCCACAGGACCAGGTGAGCTTCTCCAGGGAGTGAATGCAAAGGAAGAGAACCTCCAAAGACACAAAGAGTGAGAGTGAGGTAGGTGAAATCAAGGTTTACTTACTCTTCCATTTTCTTTGAATCTGAATTCATGACATCCCTCAGCTGTAGTATCTTTCAGCAGTAATTGATATTCCTGGTGGGGCCTGCTGGGTTTTTGTGATTCCCTTCCTATGGCTGCTTGTTGATCCTTTTTTTGAAAGCACCTCAGTTGTGAAATTCGTTTTCCTCTTAATCCAGTACAGGGTTGTTCAGTGGCCCCTCAGCACCGTCCCTTGTGTCCAGGTTGTACACTGGATCACAAGACAGGCAGAATGAAAGACCACAGCATTGTAAACGGACTAGCAGGCATCATTCAAAAAGGAAAAGTGTAGAAGAAAGTGTAGGATAGGTGGTGCCCCCTCTTCTATACGGTGCGGCTGACTTGGTGTGAGAAAGTGAAATTGTACTTGTCAGCAGTATAATGAATATTTATGTGTATGTGTGGGTCATTTTTAAATATGAAAATAGTTCTGAGAAGAACAGGGTGATTATAAATCGCCCTTTATGGGGTGAGGAGTGTCAAATGAAAAATCCAAAAATTGAAAGTCATCACTTAGAAAGTTGCCTGGCATATTCTTTCTAGGTGATAATGGCTCAAAGGTCCAGGAGATACTATGCTTTTTGGATGCTGAAGTTTAAAAGGGATTTCCTAATGGAAATAAACATGAAGGAAAACATCTTGTTACAGCCTTGCCTTTGGCCTTGTATATTTTGTTCTAGTTTGAAAGAGGGGAAGGGTTGTATTTGCCTGGCAGTGCAGTCTCTGAGGTCAGATACAACTTGGCAGCTGCTTCAGCGGGCCATGTGTGGATGTGATGGTCCAAAACTGGGCCGCAGCCTCACAGGTTCAAAAACTTAATTTTGTCCTCCATAGAGTTGTAATTTCATACAGCCAGAACATTGGCCAGACTTCCAAGAGAAATGGATATTTAAATGGTGTATTTATTAATAGAAATACACTACATCTCTCCAGTGGAGCAGTGTTCATATTGGATGGTGACCTGCACAGAAAAGTCACACAGTAAAAACCAGTTTTGTAATTGGAAGACTGTCTTTGCACCAGAGTGTGGAATTGGAATGGAAAAATGAACTGGATGGTCTTAATAGCTGAGGGTAGTGGACCGTGTATCGTCTGTACTGAAAGGGTTAGAATTCTTTCCTGCGTGTTGCTCTGGTCCTTCCTGTAATAAACAGGACTGTTACTGTGGGTGGAATGTTGGTGTTTGGGTCTCCTCAGGCACCTATTGAGGGCTGCCTGTTAGGGTGCATTCTAGTGGTTCAGGGACTGTGAGTACACAAAACATGGTTACAACTAAGAAACAAGCTCACTATTTTTCGTCAGTTCAGTTCAGTCACTCAGTCGTGTCCGACTCTTTGTCACTTCATGGACTGCAGCACACCAGGTTTCCCTGTCCATCACCAACTCCCAGAACTTGCTCAAACTCGTGTTCATTGAGTTGGTGATGCCATCCAACCATCTCATCCTCTGTCGTCCCCTTCTCCTGCCTTCAGTCTTGCCCAGCATCAGTCTTTTCCAATGACTCAGTTCTTCACATCAGCAAACTTTGATTTTGTTAATTATTCCCAACCTGTCAAAGTCTGTGCTCCGCCTCACTTTTTTTTCTTTTGTTATGATAAAATATGCATACCATTTTAACCATTTTTAAGTGTGTAGTTCTGTATCATTAATACATTTACATGCTGGTTCAACTGGCAAAATCTCTTAATTGGTGATTTTTGTGGAAGGATCAAATCTAGGAAATGAAAGAGCAGACATTAGTACAATCCATCAGGCCGTTGTGGAGATACTGGAATTCAGGGCCAGAAGCTCCGATGATGAGTCCAGCCTGCAGCATGGTGATGATAAGCCTTTTTTTTTGGTCTGTGACAGGAGAGTAAGGGCAGTGTGGTTTGTCGCAAGGCTGCTATGAGCACATGCACCGGAGCACAGCGCCTGGCAGAGGGCTGAGCTCTGGAACGGTTAGTTGTTGGGCATTTTCCCTCATGGGCGAGGACGAGGGGCACGAGTTCCAAGGGAAACCCCTTTCTATCTCTGGCGTCTTTAAAAAATTCAGACAAAGTAAGAACAATTCCTCTTTTCCACAGGTAAGAAAGTGAACTTAAATCTTTTTAATGTATTTTTAAAACACACAAATGCATTTCATAAATTAAAATTTTTTAAATACATTGTAAAATACAAATGGAGGTCCAGTGGTTAAGACTCCATGCTTCTCAGTGCAGGGGGCACAGGTGTGATCCCTGGTCGGGAAACTAAAATCCTGTGTGGCATGCAGTGGCTTAAATTAAATAAGTAAAATGCTAAGAATATTCATTTTAAAAAAGAGAAAAATAGTAAAAGGAGATAGATACAACATAACATTACAAATGGTTATCTCTCTTTATGTTTTATTTTCATTCTTTATGCTTTTTGATATGTTCCAAAGTTTACTCAATGAATGTCATTTACTTGTAAAACAACAGATTTAAAAAATACATTAAAAGTATTTTAATACATTTAAAAAGTTTAATATATTTTAATGTATTTAAAAAATACATTTGTATTTAAAGATACATTAAAATACATTAAAATGTATTAAACATTTTTAATGTATTAAAATACATTTAACATATTTTTACATTACATTAATGCAGGAGACTTTTTTTTTTTTTTTAATGAAGGAGACTTAAGAAATATATTTTTACATTATATCCAATGCAGGAGATGTAAGAGATGTGGGCTCCATCTCTGGGTCGGGAAGATCCCCTGGAGGAGGAAATGGCAACCCACTCCAGTATTCTTGCCTGGAGAATCCCATGGACAGAGACTGGCAGGCTATAGTCCAAAGGGTTACACAGAGTTAGGACTGAAGTGACTTAGCACACCACTCTCTCGTTAGAAGGCTGTCAATGTAGAAAACAACCACTAGGTGTCAGCCGTGCTTTGTGCAAATTTCTTATCGCAGCCCAGGCATCTTGAGGAAAAGCTTCCCTTCCTCTGTAAACTCCCACCATGCCAGTGGGGCTTGTGTTTTCTGAACCCCACCTCTGGGCTTGGCCCAGAAAGGCTCTGAGGTGCTTCCAGCTCTCTTTTCTGGTGTCCTGGTCCCAAAACAGAACCTTGAATGTCTATAGCCCAGCAGCATATATCATGAGAGGGACCAAAAGTGAATTCCAATTCAGAGGGGATAGAAGGTCTAGGCTGTGAACCAGGACCTCCAGAAATATTGATCTTGGCAGCAGCCATGGAGCAGGCAACTGGTCTACCTCCATCCTGGGCTACCAAACACCTGTCTGACAATGGCCTCAGCTGACAGGGAAGCAGCAGCAGCTCTTAGTCTATAAGAGTCCCAGAACATGAGTAAAGAAAGTTAGTCGCTCAGTTGTGTCCGACATTTTGTGACCCCATGGATTGCTCTGTCCATAGGATTCTCAAGGCAAGTGTACTGGAGTGGGTTGCCATTTCCTTCTCCAGGGGATCTTCCCAACCCAGGGATCAAACCTGGGTCTCCTGCATTGTAGGTAGATTCTTTACCATCTGAGCCATCAGGAAAACCACCTTGAGAGTGAGTTCCAGAGCATAGGAAGCTTGAATTGATGTTTCCCTGCATTTCCTTCAAAAATGAAGTAATAAGATAAGGTAAAATCAGAGAAAAATCACAATGCTGTTCATCAACTACATTAATTTCCCTAGTAGACTTTGTCCATGAAAACCAGAACTTTACATTGTCAATGACAGTGTGGAGACAAAGTTTTTTCCTCTTAACTTCTTTTCCCACATTATGAAAATTTCAATACACAGAAGTTAAAAGAGTAGTATCATTATCTCTATGCACACTGCTTAGGTTGAACTGTTGTTAATATTTCACTTCATCTACATTTGTGTGTGTGTTTATTTTGGCTGATCTTTTAGAAAGTGAATTGGAGGTGTCATGACACTTTACTCCTAAATACTTCAGTGTAAATTTTCTAAAAATTATGACCTCTAACATTATCACAATACCATATTACACCAAAAGAATCAAACAGTGATTTCTAATATCATTTAGTATCTAGTTCATATTCAATTTTTCCCAATTGTTGCCCAAATATCTTTTATAGTCGACTTTTCTCAAGCCAGGATAGTCAAAAGCACTCATTGGATTTGGTTGTTAAGTCTTTTCTTTTTTGACCTTGCTGCTTAGCTTGTGGGAATCTTAGTTCCCTTACCAAGGATCGAACCTGTACTCTCAACAGTGAAACTGCAGAGTCTTAACCACTAGACGGTCAGGGAATCCTCTGTTAAGTCTTCTCTGGTTACTTGAGACTCTAAGACTGACTCCTCCCCGTCCCCCCTTTAGTTTTTTCTGTGACATGACACATTGAAGAGGCCAGGCTTATTGTCTTGTATTAATAGAATGAGACACATGCTGGATTTGTTTCACTGTTGTGGGTTTAATTCATTTCCCTCTCCCTGTATTTTCTATAATCTGGATGTTCTATCTCAGTATTACCCAACAGAACTTTCTGTGATGATGAAAATGTTCTTTGCAACGTTCAATATGGTAGTCACTAGCCACATGTGGTCACTGAGCACTTAAAATATAACCAGTGTGGCTGAGTAACTGGATTTTACATTTTATTTAATTTTTATTCATTAACTTATATTTAAGTAGCCACACGTAGCTGGTAGTTATGGTATGGAACAGCATGGATCTTAAGGCTTGATTAGATTTAACTTTAATAGTTTTGAAGACACCAAAGGTGATGCTGTGTATTTTATATTGCAACTCATCAGGAGGCAAGATAGTAACACACTGTCCCACTATGAGTCAGAGTAGTTTTTTAAAAAAACTTTATCAAGATATAATTTACAGTCAATAAAAGCATTTTATTTAAATAGGTTTCAGCAAATGTTTACTCCTGTATAACTATGACTTGATCCAGATGTAGGAAACCTCTATCACTGCAAATGATTCCCCTGTACCTATTTCTGGTTCACCCAAATGTACCCCCTCCTAACAAGTCTGGGGCAACCACTGATAATGCAAAAGATAGCTAGCTATTCCATAATGTCAGAAGGCATTATCAGCACTCTTCTTTTTTAAAAAATTAATTTATTTTTAATCAGAGGATAATTGCTTTATAATATTGTGTTGGTTTCTGCTGTACACTAACATGAATCAGTAATGGGTACACATATGTCCCCTCCCTCTTGAACCTCCCACCCCATCCCATCCCTCTAGGTTGTTGCAAGCCCCAGGACGAGCTCCCTGCATTATACAACAAATTCCCATTGGTTATCTATTTTACATACAGTAATGTATATGTTTCCATGCTTCTCTCTCAATTTATCCCACCCTCTCCTCCCCCTACCGTGTCCACAAGTCTGTTCTCTTTGTCTTTGTCTCCTTTGCTGAGCTTCCAATAAAATATACTCAACTGAATGTTTTGAGATTCACTGATGTTGTAGCATGTATCTATGGTTTGTTCTTTTTATTGGCAAGTGGTATTTCACTGTATGGATATGCCACAATTTGTTTATCCCTTCCATTGATGGGGATTTTGTTGTTTCCTGTTTAGCCCTGAGAACTAAACTTTCCCTTTCAGTGCTGCTTTAGCTATATCTGACAAATTTTGATAGACTCTGTTTTCATTTTCAATCAACACAAAACATTCTCTGATTTCTCTTTTCTCTTAAGAGTTCTCCTCTTTAAAAATTATAGTTGATTTACAATATTATATGTTTCATGTGTGTAACATAGTGATTCAATATTTTTATAGACTATACTCCATTTGAAGTTATTATAAAATATTGGCTCAATTTGTGAGTTCTCCTTTGACTTGGGGATTATTTAGAAGTGTGATCTTTAACTTCTAAATATTTGGGGACTTTCCAAAGGTCTTTTTGTTAATTTCTAAGCTAATTTTGTTGTGGTCAGAGAACTTCCTCTCTGTAAATTATTTTAAAATTCTTATTAAGACTTGTTTTAGGGCCCAGTTATATGATCTATCTTGGTGAATGTTTCTTATTCACTTGAAAAAGAATGTGTATCTGCTCTTGTTGGGTGGAGTGTTCTATGTTTGTGTTTGTTGTTTAGTCGCTGAGTCATGTCTGACTCTTTTGTGACCCTATGGACTGTAGCCCACCAGACTCTTCTGTCCATGGGATTTCCCAGACAGGAATATTGGAGTGAGTTGCCATTTTCTTCTCCAGGGGATCTTCCCGACCTTGAGTATGAATGTGTGTCTCCTGCATTGCAGGTGGATTCTTTACCACTGAGCCACCAGGGATGCCTGGGTTGTTCTGTAAATATCAATTCAGTCAAATTGTTTGAGGGGCTTCCCTGGTGATCCAGTGGCTAAGACTTGGAGCTCCCAATGTAGGGTGTCTGGGTTTGATCCCTGGCCAGGGAACTAGACCCCACATGCCTCAGTGAAGATCCAGCATGCTATAACTAAGACCCAGTTCAGCCAAATAAATAAATATTTAAATAAGTATATACCCCTTAAAAATTGTTTGATAGTATTGTTCAGGTTTTCTACTTTCTGTGTCTACTTATCTTATCGATTATCAAAAGAAGTCTATTGCAGTATTAACTATAAATGTGGACTTGTCTGCTTTTCTTCAGTTCTTTCATTTTTCTCTGTATGTATACTAGGCTTTGTAATTTCTTACATACACATTTAAGATTGCTGTATCTTCTTGATGAATTGACCTCTTTGTCATCATGAAATGTCCTTCTTCATACCTGGTAATATCTCTTATCCTAATGTCTACTTCATCTAATATTAATGTAACAACTTCAGTTTTCTTACGCTTACTCTTTGCACAAAAATCTTTTTCCATCCTTTTACTTTTAACTTGTGTTTTAAATTTTAAAGTGTATCTCTTGTAAGCAGCATGGGCTTCCCTAGTAGCTCAGTTGGTAAAGAATCTGCCTGCAATGCAGGAGACCCCTGTTTGATTCCTGGGTCAGGAAGATCCACTGGAGAAGGGATAGGCTACATACTCCAATATTCTTGGGCTTCCCTGGTGGCTTAGCTGGTAAAGAATCCGCCTGCAATGCGGGAGACCTAGGTTCAATCCCTGGGTTGGGAAGATACCCTGGAGAAGGGATATCACTGAGCCCACTCCAGTGGGCTACCCACTCCAGTGGAGCTACCCACTCCAGTATTCTGGTCTCGAGAACTCCATGGACTGTATAGTTTATGGAGTCGCAAAGAGTCAGACACAACTGAGCAACTTTCACTGTCATTTGGTCAGCAGCATATAATTACATCTGGCTTTTACCCAGTCTGACTCTCTCTTCCTTTTTTTTTTTTTTAATGTTTAGACTGTTTACATTTAATGTAGTCATTAGTATGATTGGGATTAAGTGTACCATTTTGCTAATTTTTTCTATTTGCCTCCTCTGTTCTTTGTTCCTCCTTTCCTCCTCTTTTTGTGACTTTTGGGTGAATATTTTAAAAATTCCACTTTATCTTCACTACTCACTAATTTGCTGTACTCCTCTGTTTTATTTAGTGATGGCTCTGGGGTTTGCCATATTCATCACATGGTCCTACTGAATTCCCTAGTGAATGCCCTGAGTTATCAACAAGGACTCTCTCCTTCCTGGTTAGTTGAAACTTAAGCGCTGTGTAATCTCTGGGAGCAGTTCAGCTCACTGTTTCTTGGTAGCTCTTTGACCTGGAGTTTCATTCTACGTGTGAGCATCTTGTATTCAGTAAAGACTCAAGGGCTCTCCTAGGAAGGTTTTTTTTTTTTTTTTTTTTTTTTTTTTGCTGTTTCTCTCCCTACCTCTCTCTATCACAGCTCAGTCCTTCAACGTCCAGGTATCTCGGCTTCTCTGAACCCCCGTCTCTGTCTCCTCGACACACTGGCTTGAGGTTCTCTGTCCCTGCTGTGTGGTCTGGAGGGTGCCTCCAGGAAGAAATCGAGGACTCCTACCAGCCTCACGTCATCTGTTTCCTTTCTTTTAGGACTCACTGTGCTACCTGTTGTCCATTGTCTGAAAACAAGTGCTTCATATGTTTTGTCTGGTTTTCTAATTGTTTATTGTGGGAGGGTAAATCTGGCCTATGTTATTCTCTTATGTCATAAAGAGAAGTCTCATTTAACTTTTGATTATTGATCTTTTTTATGTGGCTACATAATCTTTATTATAGTAATTAAAAATGCATATAAATAATCTATGTTCATAGCAGAAAATCTTTGAAATGCCTGTTGAACTAAAAATCATCCATAATCTCCTCTATCCTGAAGTAAGCAGAAATAATGTTTTAGCATATATCTTTCCAGATTTTTCTATGTGCATATGTATCTATAAGTATGAAACTAAGACTATACTATCCACTGCAACGATGGTTTATAATGGCTGCCTGGTCCCCAGGAACACAGGAGAAATGGCAACTATTTTTTGTCCATATTATGAAAACTCATGAGTTTTGTAGGAGAGCCTCCTACATTTCAGACACATTTGTAAGACCTTGGATTTGAGAAATTTCACATGTAAAAGAAAACTGTGTGTACATGTGTGTATGTATATAAAATTCTGCAAGTCTGCAAATGTAAAATTTTGAGAGAGAGAATTTTATATAACACCCCCCCCCCCAAATAAAAAGGAAAAAAAAAGAGAAAGAATGAAAAAATGACAGATTTAGCATCATACTTTTAGGCCTCAAAAGGGCTTGTCATCAAATGCACTGTTTGAGTGGGCAAAGACCGAATTTTTTTATGGATTGTCAGATTTCAAGAATTTTGTTCAAGTCTGGACTATTTATTAATTTGGACCTTTTAAAGTTAAAAAGAAATAAACCAAATAAGCCACCCTGCTAAAAAAGAAGAAGGTACAAATTAAAGTTCTGTAGCTCTTTTCACAAAATGCCCTCCACTAGCCAGATCAGAAGTAGCCACTGGTCAGCACGGAGTGAGCATGGCAAAAGCTTTGGGGTTAGAGCCGTGAGGACCTGGGCTCTAGCTGCAAGCTTTGGCAATTTCCTCATCCACAAAATGAAGATAAGTGTGACTCAGAGGCTGACTGTGAAGATGAAATGAAATAAAATTTGAAATGTTTCCAGTGACCCAAACCACACAGGTGTTCAGTAAAAAACCTCAGAGGTGTTACAAAACCAGCTCTGGATCATAGAGCCAGCAGAGTGTCAAGTACAAAGTCACCTTCTCCAGCCCTCAGGTGTATTTATTCCCTATATCTTCATATATTTTCAAGCTAAAGTCTCTCTCTTTTAAAGACACTTTAGTTGTGTTTTTCTAGAACACTGAAAACTCTTTCCGTGACCCCTTGGTTTCCACAGTCAGACGTGCTCAGCTGTCCTGGATATTCTCTTTGTGTCTCTCCGTCTTTCCCTTCCCTCCCCTCGCCGAGTCTGTCGCTATTCCTCTGTGTGTCTTTTCGGTGGAGGAGAGGCCATCTTAATTCTTCATACCTTTGTCCTTCTCCTCCAACCACATACCCTAAGAAAAGTGTGTGCGCTGGGTGTGCTTCTGGGGGATGCACTCCTCTGTCACCCACTTAGTCCTTAAAGAGCTATTGCTGGACATCCCTGGGGGTCCAATGGTTAGGGATCCACCTACATGTGGGATCAGGAAGATCCCACATACCGGGAGCAACCCAGCTCGTACAATGCGCACCTAGAGTCGGGCAGCAAGAGTCGCCATCACAAAGAGAAGCCTGTGCACCGCAACTAGAGAAAGCCTGAGCATAGCATTGAAGACCCAGTGCAGCCAAAAATAAATAAATAAAATTTAAAGAGCCATTGATTCCATTACTGTGGTCCAATCAGCATTTCAGAGGCACTCTTTCCCCCTCCCCCCACCACCTCAACTCCCCTCAGGTTCACCCTGCCTCCGTCAGCCCCAAGAGCTCCAGAAAGATCGACATGAGAGGAATACAGGATATTTATTTGCTCCTTGATCTCACCAGAAGAACGTGCCATCACTATCGGAGGCAAGAATGACAAATGTCCATCTATATTTTATGACAAAGCGTCAGGACATTCTCTGCACAGATGGTTTTAGGAGGGTTCTAGCTGGGCTTCGGGGACTTCTCAAAGTCTGCAGGCTGCCTCTGGGGGTTGAGACTGGCCATGCGGCCTTCAGTTCTGGTTTAGTGCCATTCATAGGTGATAGTATTGGGTCTGTCACTGCCTGTCAGGGGGTACCTCAGAGGACTCAGAGGCGGGGTGTCTTGGCCCACAATGGCCACCTTCCCAGGTGGGAGGTCAGAGGCTTTGACCTTTCTGTGGCCGGTGAGGCAGGACATGCCCACACCTGTGAGACAGAGATTAGAGGATTGGAGTACCAAGGAGATCTGGGTTATTAGTGCTAATGGGTTCTTCTTGTACCCATGGCATCTTGATGTACAAAAACAAGCAATAAAACATAAAAACCAAAGATTTTGGAACCAGATCAACCTCTGTTGGAATCCAGACTCTTGGGTTTCCCAACGGTAAGTTCCTTGACAGTGGATCTCCCCTCAGGGTCCTTGTCTTCCTTGCAGAACTAGAGATTAGCCATTGTAAGTAAAAAAACGCAACTGCTCTGCACATAGGAGGTGACCACTGAATGTTAATATCCTTTTTTTGTCTCTTTCCTAAACTTGGATTAACTTTGACATTGTTCTTATAACAATCCTTGGACATAAACAGGAAGAATATTTGTATTCCCATTTTAGAAATGAGAAAATGGGATTTGCATAAGATCACAGGAACAGGGCTGGGTCTGGACCCCAGAAATTGATGCTACAGTAGAACTGCTATGGAAGAAGACAAGCTGAGCTTTCATCCTGGCCCCATCCCTGTTTGCTGGGTGACCTCCCTGAGCCTGTTTCCTCATCTGTAAAGTGAGGATAATAAGAGAGTCTACCCCCAAATGTTATTGTGAGGATAAATGAGCTAATATTTATAAACTGCTTAGACTGGCCAATTATAAACAGTGCATGCTAAGTTGCTTCAGTCAAGTCTGACTCTTTGCTACCCCATGGACTTTAGCCCACTAGGCTCCTCTGTCCGTGGGGATTCTCCAGGCAAGAATACTGGAGTGGGTTACCATTCGCTTCTCCAGGGGATCTTTCTGACCTAGGGACTGAATCGGCATTTCTTATGTCTTCCACATTGGCAGGTGAGTTCTTTACCACTAGTGCCACCTGGGAAGCACATAATAAACTGTAGCTCTGATGATTAAATGAGACTTACAAAGCCCTCTCTCGTGGGCTTATTTTTGGATATTTTCTTGGGCCATTCTGGCAAAGTGTCCTTTTGAGTTCTGTGTGTCCTGAATCTTAGTGAGGGATGCTGCTGCGCTGTACTTAGTTGCTCAGTTGTGTCTGACTCTTTGCCACCCCCTGGACTGTACCCCACCAGGCTCCTCTGTTCATGGAATTCTTCAGGTAAGAATACTGGAGTGGTTTGCCATGCCCTCTTCCAGGGGATCTTCCCAACCCAGGGATTGAACCCAGGTCTCCCACATTGCAGGCAGATTCTTTACTGTCTGAGCCGCCAGGGAAGTCCAAGAGTACCAGAGTGGATGGCCTATCCCTTCTCCAGGGGATCTTCCCGACCTAGGAATCGAACTGGGGTCTCCTGCATTGCAGGCGGATTCTTTACCAGCTGAGCTACCAGGAAAGCCCTAATGAAGGGTAAAGGGAGTTAATCAGTATCCATCTATGTCCAGTGATTTCCCCTGACAGGAGGGTATACTGTGTGGGCCTGTGCGTGCATGTGTGTTATGTTAGAAACCAGGTTGGCCTCCCTGGAGCAGGCGTCACTCGGGCAGCAGACCTGAGCTCGCCGTCAGTCGCCATCTCCCATGTGTATGTATCTTTTTGTGACGGTGGCTCAAGGAGAGTCTGCTCTTAATATTCAGCTGGCAATGACAGGCACCAAAAATTGATTTATATCCATGGTAACTGTCACCCAGGGGAACAGTCAGAAAAAGAGTCTTTTCTTCCCATCCTCGTCAAACAGAGCCAGTACCCAGAGACCATCAGGCCTGGCTCTCCTTCTGGCTGGCCCCAGCTTGCCTCTCCAGAGAAGATGTGTATGTCTCTTCTTCATCTCTCCCTCCCAGGGAGCCCCAGCTTATGGTTCAAGGCTGCAGATCAGCAGACCTGAAGGCAACAGAACAAGGACCCAGCCTTCCTGCCTTTGAAACCTTCCCTGAAGCCTGGCTCCTCAGGTGCTGCATGGGAGGCTTGGGGAATCAGTCATATTCCAGATAAGGCTGAATTGCTCAAAAAGCTTGCATTTGTGATAGCTGATAGTTTTGTCAGCAAAGATTGGTGGTGGTTGAAGGGGCAGGGGAAATGCTTGACAGAACTTTCTGGTGGTGGGAAGGCATCCTCCCTATCTCTCCTCACTCCTGAGGCTGCTGGCATGTCTTCTCTTAGGTATTTTTTTATGGGAAGGAGTTTTCATCCTCGTCTGCTTCTGAAGACTTCTCTGTAGAGAAGTAAGGATGTTCTGGTATCAGATGGAGGGGGAGAGCCACACCCTGACTGATCTGGACAACTTTGTTGAGATCTGATTTGTCTTGATGGTCCCAAGGGGTAAAATATGATTTGATTTATAAATTTGTTAGTCAGTTGGGCTTAAGTTGTGGGCTAAGTTTCCAAAGTTGCTTTTGAAACTCTGAGACAGATCAGAGCATTGTTTTGTAATTTACATTCCTTAAGACTCTGGTCTTGAGAAGTAGTTCATGAACAAACAGGTCTATGGTTATATACATTTGGAAATTGGTTCATACTCTACTCTGTTTTGTTTTTTGACCTCACTGCTCGGCTTGAGGGACTTTAGTTCCCTTACCTGGGATCGAACTTTGACTGCCATAGCAGTGAAAGTGCTGATTCTACCACTGGATCCTCGGGAATTTCCCAAGTGTCTGACTCTTGTGACTCCATGGACTGTAGCCCACCAGCCTCCATGGGATTTTCCAGGCAAGAGTACTGGAGTGGTTTGCCATTTCCTTCTCCAAGGGATCTTCCTGACCCAGGTATCGAACCCAGGTCTCCTGTATTGCAGGTGGTTTCTTTACTGTCTGAGCAACCAGGGAAGCCCATAAAGGGAACCCATACAGGGCTCTCCCATACTCTATCCCTTTATTGGAACATTACAACACATAGAACATGTGAAAATGCCCTGAGATGTGGTATAGTTAAAGAAACTATTGCAGCATTATCTAAGTTAGTGTTTCCTAAACATTCTTTACCAGAATTTTTTTTTTTTTTTTTTTGCATTCAGATTTGTTCCATAAAACAAACCTGGGGAATGGCTGGAATGGAGATTCCCACCGGTGCTAATGCAGGTCTTGCCAATAGCATGATTTCAGAATACAGCTGGAAGGAAACATAGAATCTAGCTGAGATGAAGAGGACTGTGTGGCCCATTTTCCCCATATTCCAAAATCACTGAGCTGTAAGTCTTCTTAGTGAGGTTGTTGTTGGAGGTTGGAAAGAATGAAAAATGCCCATTGAACTGAGAAGGCATCCTGAGGGAAAACGAGGCAGGAAGCTCCATGTAATCAATGGATCAGTTTATTACAGGGTAATTTACTGACAGGGTGGATTTGGGCAGACAACTCTCTGGAAGCTGCACAATTTGATAGTTAACCTAAGGTAGGGGGTAGGTGCCTGGAAACTGGACATACATTTCTAAGTCAAGATTTCTGACAGGTAACTAGTCTCGTGGGTGCTGGGAAAATAGCAGCGAAGTTCCTCATCATTGTTTAGGGACTAACAGAGCATAGAGTCCACCTGGTTCTAATAATGATTATTAAACAGTATCTATTAATGACAAAACCCCTGCCAACAGTGAAGTGATTTACTGCTCAGTGCAGTCCTGGGGAGGGTCAGTGGAAGGACAGGAGGAACTGAATGGACCCAAGATGGTGTCAGTTCAGTTATACTCACAGCTAATGGATTGGGGAATTGGAGACTGGGTGGGAGAGCCTGGAAGAGTGCTGTCTGCCTTCTCCCCACACATGCCTAAGGTTGGAGACTTCAATGCCTCCTGTGGGATCCATTTGTGAGCTTGTTAGGAAGCTCACCTTCCTGTACATCTGTAAAGTAGTGTCCCAGCCCCTGGAGTCATGGAGCCTAGCCCAATCCACTGTGGATTGTTATCCCTTCAGTCTGGAGAAGGGAATGTCTACCCACCCCAGTATTCTTGCCTGGAGAATTCCTTGGACAGAGGAGGCTGGTGGGCTACAGTCCATGGGGTCATAAAGAGTCGGACACGAGTGAGCAACTAACACATACACACACATCCCATCGGTGGCTCAATGGAGCCCTCACATTCCTCTCTGAGGTCTTTTTTTCCATGCCTTCTGTGTTGCTTTTGTAATGTGGTCTAGAGTTCCTCATGGTCATGTTTTCATTCCTCTAGATAGGCTGCTGCTGCTGCTGCTGCTGCTAAGTTACTTCAGTCGTGTCTGATTCTGTGCGACTCCGTTAGACGGCAGCCCACCAGGCTCCGCCGTCCCTGGGATTCTCCAGGCAAGAACACAGGAGTGGGTCTAGATAGCTGTGCTTGGCTGATATCCTTCCACAGTGTGGTGAGGAGGAGTGGATCTGAACACAGACTGAGCATTTTCTTCAGAGCAGCACCTGCCCCCGAGTCTCTGGCCCAGAAGGGTCAAGTCTGTTCTTACCTACTTGCCTCTCTTGTCCGGTAGCAACTTTTATATGTTGGGGAAAGGTTCTTTGATTAGCCTGTCCATGCCACACAGGTCCACAATAGGGATATGATATGTGTTCATGTGGGTTGAACTAGGTCTTGCCCCAGTGAGAAGCGTTGGCTGAGGTTTTCTGTTTAGTCATTACATTCTCCTCAGCACAAGTGTCTTTGGATAGGAAGTTTCAGTAAGCTTCTGTCCATGTCAAATGATAGAAAACTCTTCTCAAAATGCCTTAAACAATTAAGACCTTTACAAGCACACTCGCTAGCATTTAGCAGTAGTCTGTGTGTGCTAAGTCACTTCAATCATATCCAACTCTTTTGCGACCCTATGGACTGTAGTCCGCCAGGCTCCTCTGTCCATGGGATTCTCCAGGCAAGAATACTGGAGTGGGTTGCCATGCGTTTCTCCAGGGGAGTCTTCTCAACCCGAGGATCGAACCTGGGTCTCCCGCGTGGCAGGTAGAGGTAGACAATTACAGCTCGGTGTGCTGTGTGGAGCTACAACACGACTAAAGAAGCAGAGCAGGCCCTGGAGAGTCAGGGAGAGGTCCCCAAAGAGGGGTGACCAGGGGTGGTATGTGTATGTAGAGGTGTGGGAAGGGACTTCTGGGTGGAGGGGACAGCATGAGCAGAGCCCAGGAGTAAGGAAGAGTGTGGGCAGTTGCACCCTCAGTGGGGTCCCTACTGAGAGCCCAGCTGTGTATTGAGAAGCCTCTTTGTATATTTAAACCAGGGCATCTGATACTTTACAATGGAACATATAGTTCTGGGCACTGCTGGACACCGAGGCAGTCTAATTTATTTTACAAATCAACAAGGGCCAGGAGGACCTCAGTGACATTTTTATTGAGGGAATAGGGTCAACCTGTAATCGTCTTCCGTTGAGAAAATTCATCAGCACGGGAAACTACAGAGTATAAGTTTCTGAGAGCTTGAGCTGCTTTCTGGGTAGACAAGCGCTGTCCTCTGTGGATGTGGTGGGGACAACTTCTCTGGTATTTTCAAGAGCCCTTCTCCCGGCTCGTGATTCTGCATGGTCGGTTAGTCCATTTAATTCATTCATGTCAAGTGTTTATTCAGTGATTTCTGGGTAGTCTGGGCCTTGTGCCCTGCGCTGAGTGTTTGTAAATAATCACTCATAATCTTTGTTTTCAGGGAACTTGCAGAAGGTGGAGGGACACAGACATGGAGTCATCAAGCTCAGCAAAGAGTGCAGTGATAGGAACATGGGGACTGGTTGGAGACAGAAGCATCCTTGAGTTGGGTGATTGCAGCAAAGTGTCGAGAGGGTTTATGCAGGTGCGGGCAGGATATGGAAAAACCGCAGGATGGTGCAGCAGCTTGCTGGTCACACTGGGAACCTCCATCCCTCATGGTCGTGAAAGGAGTAGTCATAGGTTCTCCAAGACAAAGAAGCTACCTGGCAGGAGCCAGGACTTTCATGTGAAGAGCTGGGACTTTTAGGTGAGAAGTTCAGCCAGCCCTGCAGGACTGTGTGGAGGAAGTAGGGGAAGCAAAACCTTGGCCCCTCTTCTTTTCGGCTCCATTAGCTAAACCTGAGGGAACCAGAAGGCAAGAGGGCCTGTTGGTATAGCCCAGAGAGGTGGGCCTCCATCTGCTGATGGGCACAGAGCAGGGTTGGGGGAGGGAAGCACAGAGAAGGGTGGGGGGGAGGGGAGCAGAGAGCAGAGTTGGGGGTGAGGGAGCACAGAGCAGGGTGGAGGGAGGGGAGCACAGAGCAGGGTGTGGGGGGGAAGGGAGCACAGAGCAGGGTGGGGGGGAGGGGAGCACAGAGTAGGGTGGGGGGAGGGAGCACAGCGCAGGGTGGGGGGAAGGGGAGCACAGAGTGGAGTTGGGGGGAGGGAGCACAGAGCAGGGTGCGGGGAGGGGAGCAGAGAGCAGAGTTGGGGGGAGGGAGCACAGAGCAGAGTTGGGGGGAGGGAGCAGAGAGCAGGGTGGGGGGGAGGGGAGCACAGAGCAGGGTGCGGGGAGGGGAGCAGAGATGTGCTGCACTCAGACTCTTGCCGGGAGCACAGGGGAGGCTTCCCTTTGGAGAGGATGTTTGCGCTCCATGTTAGTCTCCTGGGCATGCCGTAACAAAGCACCACACACTGGGTGTTTCGGAATGGCAGTAACGTCCTGTCCCCAGTGCTGGAGGGCAGAAGTCCAAAATCAAGCTGTTGGCAGGGCCCGCTGCCACTGAAGGTGCGGGGGAAGGCAGCTCCAGGCCGCTCTCCTGGTTCGTGGTCGTTGCTTGGTTGTGGCAGCGTCACTCTAGTCTTCACATGGCAGTCTCCCTGTGTGTGTGTCCAAAGTCCCCGTTTTTATAAGGACACCAGTCATGTTGACTCGGGGTCCACCTCTTAATTTAGCTAATTACATCTCAAATACAGTTTCATTCTAAGTTCTTGGAGGCCAGTACTTCAACATATGAAATTTTAGGAGATTCAGATCAACCTGTCACAACCTGTGTCTTGAAAGTTGGGTAGGGATTCACCAGGCAGACAAATATGTGTGTATGTGTGTATGTGTGTGTGTGTTTGTGGTGGGGCTGGGGGTAGAGCTATTACTTAGAGGCCTAAGAGCCACGTGTTTGGGGCCTGTGAGCACTCACACTTGAAGGTGGCTTTGGAGGCCCTGTGATCTGGTCTTTCCTCCCTCCACACCTTCCGTGCAAGCTCCCACCTGCTTGGATTTCTCCAGACCCTCTGCCCTGGCTAGCAGGTCTCTCTAGAGCATCTGCCTGCATCTGTGGGGATTGATGCTTAAATAACTTGGGGGCTTCTTTAAGAAAGAAGATAAAATTAGATATGAAAGTCAGTGAGGAGCAGAAAGGAGAGAGCCGGGACCAGGTTGGAGGGGCTTGTTGGTGTGGAGGGTAGCCTTTACCCCAAGGACACTGGGAGCCATGAGAGGTGTCCAGCTGGGGAGCAACCATCAGATCTGTATTTCAGAAGCTCTGACTCTCATAGTGATATGAGGATGAGTTTGGGAGGAGATACATCCACATCCCCACCTCCGGCCCCCCCCCCCCAAAAAAAAACCCCTGGTGGGGTTAAGGGACACAGAGGCTGGCCTCCTTTGTCTCCTCCGTGTCTGGCATTCTCACTGATGACTTGTTCTCACCAACAAGCTGTGGGACATGGGCAAGGGCTTACCATGCTGGGTCTCAGTTTCCCCATCTGTTTTCCCATCTTCATGCCAGTTTCTTCGTGCCTTCCAACCTTTCTTCGTGGATCCACTGCAAAGCAGAGTTAAGTCTCTCCTTACTTCTTGCAGCCATTGGTCCTGGTTTCGAGGATGTGCTTCCTTCCTGGGGCCTGTGCTGGAAGGAGTTCAGAAGTTCTGTTCCATTTACTAGCTTGCCTCCCGAGGGGCCATGGTGAAGGTCTCCCCCTGGGGCCCAGCAGGCCTGTGGGCTCAGGGCCAGTGTCTGCCATGGGGGATCTTATTCCTGGTGCTCACTGCCTGGTCCTCCTTGGCCCTGCTGGAGCTTGCTTACTGCCAGCTGCTCTTTCCAGGGCCTCAGGAGAGGCCCCCACTGGCCCAACCTCAGTGATGTCTCTGAGAAGAGGACAGAAGCCCAGGAAAGGGCCAGGAAGGCTGGCAGTGGGTGCAAGTGGCAAGTCTTGGGTATGTTGATTCAATTGGCCAGGCCTCTTGGATGTGTGAACAGCCTCCAACCAACCCTCTCTGCTCTGTATTTCACATGCCTGCTGATTCTTCTGTAAAGAATGGGGGCGGGGGATCTGCCTGGGCAGATTCTTAGCATCTTTGGATGAGTGGCTCTTTGCACGGCTGCATAAAATCAGTGAGGCCTCTTGGATGGGGGAGGTGAGAAGGGAGTAGCATGAGGGGCAGGAGCAGTTGTCATTCCAGGTGGGAGATGCCAGCCTGGGATTTCTGTTCACTGGCCTGGGCTCAGTGAGGATGTATACATGGGCTGCTAGGATTCATGTTTCCAGAAGTTGGAGTAGTAGAATCTGACTTGGGAGAAGGCCATAAGGGCTTCCTGCTATGCAAGTATTTCTGGGGAAGGACATGAACAGTGGTGGAGGGCCACGATGGGCTAGACAGACTCACAGGGTGTTACATGCACCTGTTTAATTCTTACAGCAACCCTAACAAGTCGTACTGTTAATATACCCATTTTCTAGATGAGGAAACTGAGGCTGAGAGGTTAAATACTGGCCAGAGGTCATACAGCTGGAAGATGCAGGATCAGGATGCAAACCCAACTCTGCCTGCTGCCGAGGCCTGGATGTTTATACCACCTGCCCTGCAGCCTCTAAAAGTGTCTTGACATGTGAAGCAGAATTGGGCCCAGAGGCCAACTGAGGCCAAACCGGGGGTTATTTGCCTTGGAGTCTCCACCCCAGGCCTGCCGTGCTGGCCCTTGCTTGGGTTACCACGTGCTCTCTCTCAGGCAGCCCCACAGGACAGGCTGGCCACTTGGGAGTGCCCAGCCCCAGGCAAGCCCTGGAGGAAACAAGGCCGTGGGGAAATGTCTCCTGGCTCCCTCTCCCCCACACAGGGAGCAGCCGTTGCTACGCAGCCTTGTTTGTTCAAGGCTAGCCAGGCGACGAGCAGGAGTGTGCCAGCAGCAGGGCCAGTGGCTGCCCCCAGCACCTGCCCAGACGGGAGGCCCGCAGCCCGGGACTGCAAGGCTGGGCCGGAGCCAGGGCAGGCCAGGCGTGGGGCCGCCCCGACTTCCCCTCCCTGGACCCACAGCAGCATCGTCTGCAGAGAGGCCGTGGAACCTGGATTCCTCTGGTGACAGGGGTTTGGCCTCTGGATGGAGAGGTGACAGGTGATGTGTCCACCAAGCTGTGGGGGGGGGGAATGGGAAGGGAGGGTGAGTTAGGGTGCCTGAAGTCCTTGGTGGGGTGTCAAGGAGCTGATATGGAGCAAGGACAAGTGTGCGATGAGTGGAGGTTTACCCAACTGTGATGGAGTCTGAATCACTGCCGGGGTGTGCCTTCCCCTCTCTGGGCCTTTGCACCGGGAGGTTGGATCCCTGCTCTCTGAGTGGAGCGCCAGGAAGGAGGAGCTGTCCCAGGTTGGCCCCTCCCCAGCCACAGCCTCTGCCAAGGGGTCAACACTGCATCGTTCAAGCGCCCACCCAGCTGAGGCTCCCCGGGAGGGGGACGTGGGTGGGTGTACGTGCTATGAGGAACGTTAGGGGTATGGAGAACTCATGTGAAATGGAAGTCTTGGAGGGGTTCTGGGTTTGAATTTTGGCTTTACTTCTCACTTGCTGTGTGGACTTAAGCTCCTTCCTCTCTGAGCCTCAGTTTCCTCACCTGTGAAGTGGGGGTTAAAAATACCTCCCTTGGCACTGCTTGTGAGGCGTGGAGACCGTAAGCCTCTTTGCTAGACAGAGGCCACTTCTCTTCATGCTCTTAGTATTGCAGAGATGATCCTGTTCCTTCCCAAAACAGACTTCAGCTTCCTGAAACTGAGGCTTTGCCAGCCAGCCCTCCTGGATAAGGGCCCATGCTGGCCCAGGGGCCTCAAGGGGCTGATATGTCCTCGGGAGCATTGGGAGGGCTGGGAAGGGCCATGCTTGGTGGGTGGGTCACTGAGGTGGGTCTCTGAGCACGGGGTGCCAGCTCCAGGCGGGTGGGCAGGGGTGAGTCATCTGGCTGGCCCTGAGCCCGCCAAGCCCACACTGCTCTCCACCACATCCTGGGAGGATGGAGCCTGCAGCTCCCCGACCCCAGGCGGGCTGGATCCCAGGAGTGGCTCTGTTTCAGCCCCTGGAGGCTTGCTCTGACAGATTTGAAGGAAAAGCATGTAGTGGGAGCGAGGGACACAGAGACGTCAAGCTGGGCTCTGGAGAAACTTGCCTCTGAAGGCCTCCCAGTGCCCCCAGGGCCACCGCAGAGGCCCCAGACTCTGCTGAAGCAGTATGGATACTTGGAAGTTGATTACTGTATGCTCAACCTTTTGCAGACAGAGGAATGTATAGAACTCACAGTTTAAAGAAGAATGAATGTCTGTGTAGCCACCACCATCAGGTCAGGAAATAGACATCCACGCAGGACCCTAGAACCGTCCACCATGGAGCCCTTCCTTGTCACAGATGCCTCCCTCCCCACAGGGTCAATCGTATCTTCATTTTCCCTTGTTTTTCCATAAGGTTTTCCCATCTCTGTATGTTTTTCTAAATGCTTCATTTAACTTTGTCTTTCTTTGAACTTCCTATAAACAGAATCGCACTCTATGTGTCTTTTGGGTTTGACTTCTTTCACTGAACATTACTCTGTGGAGTCATTCATGGTGTTGAGTAGAGTTCTGGTTTGTTCATTTCCATTGTCATGGAATAGTCCATGGCATGAATACACCACAACTTATGTCTCCGTTTTCCTGTGGGGCATTGAGATGATTTCCAGATTTTGTCCGTATCAACAGAACTGCTATGAACATTCTCCTACTTCTTCCTGAGTTTACACATGCAAGGTTTGCTCTAGTGTAGATGCCTAGGATGGAATTGATCGGCATAGGGTTTGTATGTCATTCCCTAGCGGTTGACCCATTAGCTCCTCACCCACCACAGATGCTCTGCATCTCTTCAACACTTGGTACCATCTACAATTTTAATTTTTGCCAACCTTTGCAGATGGGTGGTAGCATCTCATTCTGACGTTAATTTGCATTTCTATGATGATGAGGAAATGAGCACCTGCCCTAGACTTTCTTCCTCATCACTTTCCTTCCTTTTTGGTTCTCCCATCCCCCGGATCTCTCTCATAGCCTCCTCCCCTGCTGCCCCCCCCCCCACTCTCCTCAGAACTCCCTTTTTCTCTCAGTCCTCCTGCCCCTCTCCCCGCTGCACCCTCTCATCCTGCTTCTTGGAAAACCAATCTCTCATCCACATTATTTCTCCATCACTGATCTTTGAGCTGCTGACCTGGACTCCAGAGGAGCTATCTAGAGGTCTGAGATTTTCACTTTGTCTCTGCTTCTAAACCTTCTAACCTTTGCTTCTTGGCCCAACTCACATCCTTTCTTGGGCCTTGGATTTCCCTTCACTTAAACAAAGACAGAAAAAACAACGACCTTCCTCAGAAGCCATTTTGATTTCCCAGGATAACCTGGCCTAGACCCTGGAGAGGTACGTGGAAGACTCTAGCTCTTCTCAAGAAGAGTTGAGCTTCTCCTGGGGGCACTGGGAGAAGGACAGAGCGCTGCTCTGATGTCAGCTGAGCTTCTTCCAGGGAGATGGTTGTCAAGGGCACTTTCATGGAATGTGACAGACACTTAGATGCTGGGCATGGTCAGAACAACTTTGCTGAGACTATGATGGGAAAAGATGTATTATTTCTTTCCAGTCTCTTCTGAGCCTCTGGTACCTGTAAGTGTTCGCAGACTACAATTTAAAGCTGGGAGTTCCAGCTACTGGGCAGGGATCTCTGAACAGTGGACTTAGAAGTTCTGGGGGCAGTAGACCAGGTCATTTTTAACTCAAGACTCCAGAACTATGATCAAGCTCTGGGATGACTCGTTCCTGAAGGTGGGACTCTCACGGTGGGCGGCAGGCTTCCAGGTCCCAGCTGCATAATTTCAGGCAGAATTTGATTCAGTAGCACTGAGTCCCACCAGGGAGTTCAGACCCCGGGGAGGCACTGTCATGGCTGTGACCAGGCTTTGCACTGCTGAGTGACCGTTTTGGGAGGCCTCGGTAGATTGGAAAAGGCACCTTTCTTCCTAACCTTGCTCAGGGCCTTGCCAGCTAGGGGCTAGAATGATGTCTGCAGGGCTGTGGGTCCTGGTAGGCAGAGGCTCTTGACATTCCTGGGTATGTCATACAGCCTTTCATGAGCCCCTCTTTTAAGAGCCAGGAGAGTAGCTGACCTCTGAGATTTCCTTGCAGCTTGAAATTTAGTGGCAGGAGAAGCAAGTAAAGGCACATCCTATTCCCACAGCATGAAACTTTGTTAAATTAACTAGGACAGGTTTTGATCTTTAATTTACATTTGCATTAACATTATATACAAGAGTGGGTAAAGGCTCAGAATATTCTGGATTTTATAAATTTATGGATATGTTACATACCTATTGTCCCCAGGACTGCCACTTGTTCATCTGGTACTTTTGTATGAGTTAAAAAAAGATGCCTCTTTAAGACATTTAGAGCTTCCCTGGTGGTTCAGATGGTAAAGAATCTGCCTGCAATGCAGGAGAAGTGGGTTCAATCCCTGGGTCAGGAAGATCCCCTAGAGAAGGGAATGGTGACCCACTCCAGTATTCTTGCCTGGAGAATTCCAAGGACAGAGGAGCCTGGTGGGCTATATTCCACAAGGTTACAAAGAATCAGACATGACTGAGTGATTAACGTTCAATTTTCACTTTCACTTAAGACATTTTACTTTTATTCATCAGAGAAAGGCTATAATAAATGTGCAGATCTGTAGTGTCTGCAGTGTGAATGGTGTCTCCCCTTAACCATGATGCTCTTGTGCAGTGTCCAACCTGAACAATCAGACAGGGAAGCCCTGCCTCTCTCCTACCTTCATTGTTTTTCTTTTTTTTTTTTCATTATTTTTCAAATACAACTTAAATAAAACTTTCTCTTATATGTAGGCTTTCTCATATCTTTGAGACCAATGATTCTCATATCAGAATTCCTGGGGAGGGTGTAGGGAGCTGTTTCATATGTCACAGACCCAGACATACAGGCAGCTGTCCTCTTCCTCTCTTTCACTCATCCCCCCAAAACACACACTGAGATTTATAAGTTGAAGACCACAATTCTCAGCTGTGTTGGGGCATAAACATGGTTGAGAAGTACTGCTCTGGGCACCTGACCATGAGATTCACCCTGTCCCAGGAGGTCACTGAGATGTAGGTGTGTCCTACCCCAGCCTACCCACTGACTCCTGCTCACCCCAGGGAACTCATGCAACAGACAGACATCCTATTGCTTTAAGTGGCATTTCCACTTTGCCACCCAGACTCAGCCAGGCCTCTTTAATTTTTATTTATCTGTTTATTTATTTTTGTCTGTGTTGGGTCTTCACTGCTGGGCACGGGCTTTCTCCAGTTGCAGAAAGCAACTCTTCATTGCAGTGTGCAGGCTTCTCGTTTCGGTGTCTTCTCTATCGCGGAGCATAGGTTCTGGCATGTAGGCTCAGTAGTTGTGGTGCACAGGCTTACTTGCTCCGCAGCTTGTGGGATCTTCCTGGACCAGGGATTGAACATATATCCCCTGCATTGGCAGGCAGATTCTTAATCACTGGACCATCAGGGAAGCCCAGCCAGGGCTCTTAGCTTCTAGCCACAAAGACTTTCAAAAAGGGCATTTCCCTCTCCTTGAATGTCTGATTGCCTGCAGTAAAATTGTTATTAAACAATAATGTTAATAGCCACTGTTTATTGAGTAGTTGCTAGGGCCCAGACACAGTGTTAAGTGCTTGTCCTATTTTATTGAATACTATCAATAACTGTGTGATAGACAGTGTTATTTCCATTACAATTAAGTGCACCCTCAGCAAAGTTTAGTCACATGAAGTCACACAGCTAGCAAGGGATGGAATTTAATTCAAGTCTGTCAACTCCTAAGCATCCTCTCTGGAGTTGTGCACCACTACCTCCAAGAGCAGAGGACTTCAGCCCTGCTGCTCCCACTTAGTTGCACTGTGGCCTTGACAGTTACTTAACTTTTTTTAATGAATTTTTTTTTCTATTCCAAATTGTGTGTGTGCATGCTTAGTCGCCAAGTCGTGTCTGACTCTTTGTGACCCCATGGACAGAGGAGCCTGGCAGGCTACAGTAACTAAGTGAAGGAAACTGATTTCTTACTTCCGTGTTGATATGTGCCAAGAACTGGGCTACATGATGCTAAATGTTATGTCACTTCACTTTTGAAATTCAGTAACAAGGCAGATATTATTGTCCTCGTATAGATAAGAAGATTGAGACTTTTAGAAGTTAAGTGACTATGGAGAAGGAAATGGCAACCCAGTCCAGTATTCTTGCCTGGAGAGTCCCATGGTTGCCATTTCCTTCTCCATAGTCACTTAACTTCTAAAAGTATCAATCTTCTTAGCTATACAATGAGGACAGTGCTTGGCACATATCAACATGCAAGTAAGAAATCTGTTTCCTTCTCTTAGTTACTTCTCAGTGAGACTGTCTGTAAAGATGTGCTTTAATTTTGATTTCTTCATTCATTCATGATACAAGCAGTTATTAAGAGTTATTACTGGGATGTCCCTGGTGGTCCAACGGTTAAGGCTCCAAACTCCCAATGCAAGGGGTCCAGGTTCGAGCCCTGGTTGGGGAACTAGATCCCACATGCTACAGCTAAGAGTTCACATACCACACCTAAAGATCCTGTGTGTTGCAACTAAGATCGAGAACAGCCAAATAAATACATAAAAAAAGAGTTATTACTATGTGCCAAGTACTGGGTTGGACATTTGTCTGCATTTCTGTAAATTTCCATGGGCCTACACCTGATGCTGTCTGGAGGACAGAAGGGTTACAGGAGGCTTGATCCCACCTGATCCCATGACGGCAGGAGAGCCAGTGGGTGCAGCTCCGGAGCTGGTGGAGGGGCACAGAGAAGGAGCACTTAAGGCGGGGATGCCATCTCATCTGGGCACTGCCTTCCTGCTGGCCCATGTGCCAGTCATAGCTGGAGGCAGTGGTGGGGAGCGGGGTGCCCTGAGATGCCTCTCACAGAGGGTCTGGTGGGTGTGGGTATCCCTCTCCTGGTTCTGGGTGGCAGGAGGCTCTTGGGATTCTCAGCTCCAGGAGTGGCTGAGTCCTTATCTGGAAGTTGAGAGTCACTGAGGAAATCAGCTCTGCCTCAGGCTGACAAAGATGGAGGCATCTGGCTGGGGCAGGGGGGCGGAAAGGAACAGAATTTTTTTTCTCTGGGGTCAAAATACATCATATTCCAGGGCTTCACTGCTCTCGTGCTCTGTGGTCCAACCTCCTATTTCATGGATGATATCAAAGCCTTCCTGCCGTTCCCTCTGGACTCCCCTCCTCTGCCTCCCTTTCCTACCTGGGGAACTTGACCATGCCTAAGCCAGTTCCCTCCCCACGCCTCCCATCCAGGTAGCTCTGGGATCCTGCTCCATCAGTTCCCCTGCCTCCCTTCACATCTACAGCCTTTCCCTTCTCCTGGCTCTTTTTCCTTCTCCTATGCACATGCTCCAGTAGTTCCTACCCTTAAAAGAGACACAGAGAACAAACACCAACTTCACCCACCCTCACTCCGCCCCAGCTGCCTCTCACGCTCTCTCTTCTTTCCCATCCAGCAGCTCTGAAGAGTGATCCCTACCCATCGTCTCCTTGACCTTCCACACGCTTCTCAACAGCAACTGCCTGTGATCTCTGGGTCCCCCAGGCACAGAAGCTGCTATCAGTAACCTGGTTGATGTCCTCAGGGCCACATCAATGGGCTTTTCTCAGACCTTACCCCTCCCGACTTCTTTGCTGTGTGGACATTTCTGCTTATTCTCTGCTCTCTTGGTTTTCCTGGTACCCACTCCCTCCCTCCCTGAGTGTCCTTGCTCCGGCTCTCCTCTCTCAGTGTCAGGTCTTCCTGGTACCAGGCCCTTTCCAGAGTCTTAGATGGTAATACTATAGAAATGAATATTGCTTCCACAAAACTCCCCCCCACCCATCTTTTCCTCTTTGTTTTTGCCATGCCATGTAACTGGCAGGATCTTATTTCTCCAACTGGGGATTGAACCCAGGCCACCTGCAGTGAAAGCACCAAGTCCTAACTACTGGACAGACAGGGAATTCCTCCACAAGACTCTTAGGCAAGCAAAGCTTTTCATTAAAAGAGATAGCTTATGCTCAAGGTAGAAGGTGGGGAAAAGGGGCCAGCTCAAGGGGTGAGTTACTTTTATGAAAAAAAGAGAGGGCTGGTCTCATGAGCACTGGTAATTTCCAGAAATAGTCAAACATCTTTGATCAGCGGTGGGTGGCTATCAGGAATAGGGAGAGTTTCTGTGGAGGAAAGGTTGGCATGAGAATTTTCTGCAAGAAGGCACAGGAACAGAAAAAGTTGAAATTGACAGTTGAGCTTCTGGTCTTGTGGCCACTAGGTATGCCAGGCATCTGTGCTCTAGCTTGTAGGGCTTGTTTTGCCCAAGGCTGTTCCCGGATCCAGATTCCAAGATGGTTGCACTCCTGCCTGTCTTGTTCCTACTGACAACATCTGCTCTCATTGCTTCAATCGCTGTCTGATTCTTAGGGGTTTCCTGGCCTGGGTCTCCAGCCCAGATCACCCTCTCTTGAGTCTCAAACCAACTTTCTGGATGCCTTTACCTGGGGGCCCTGGAGGAACCACAAACCAACCTGTCCAAACCAGGACTCAGGGTCTCTCCTGGTCTGGCACCTGCTTCTGTGTTTACCATCTCAGCAGCAGAGGTACTCTGTGCTCGGGTTCTTTCATCAGATCCCTAGACTGGGCTAGACTCTCTCAGCTCTCCTATTCTCATCTGTCTCCCTGTCTTGCTGACGTGGCTCGGCTTCTTTCCAAGATCTGACCCTGTTCTCCCATTTGAACCGCCTCTACCCCAAATCACACTCTTTTCCTCTCTCTCCAGGATTATTTCCACAACCTCCTGCCCTGTCCACCCACATCTGTCCTCCAGCTGCCGTGAGCTTGGTACATTACAGTAGAACAGATGCCACGGGGTATTGATTGCTTAGTAGGGGCCAGACTCAGTACTGAGTGATTTTGTGTTTTATTGAATGTATTATTGAAGTGGGGTAGGCAATATCTTTATTTTTGCAGTTAAGGAAACTTTGGCTCAGAGAAGTTTGGCAACATGTCTGTGGTCACACATCTCACAGGTGTTAGAATTTAATCCCATTCACCTTTGTATTTTAGTTCCTCACATACAGCTGAATGAGTGAGCAGATCTCAGACTTTCAGTGATAGGCTGAACTCAGGAGGTCAGAGTCCAGTGGGTCACCTGAGAACATACAGTTTTCCCTGGAAGTCTATGGGGTGGGCTACCTCTTGTTGGGGGAGGGGATGGGGTATGTATGGGAGTGGAGCTGTGGGTGGGTGACTATTTTCTGGGGAGACACTTGGGGTACAGGAAGGGGACAGGTCTAAACTCTGACATTAGAGGCAAATCTTGGTTAAGTCATGTATATTTTCTGTACCTAGTCCAGAAGCTGTGCTAGTGTCTCTGCTTGGGTCCTAAAATTTTGTCAAAAACTTTCTTCCCTAGGAAAGTTCGTCCTGGGTCCCCACTGAGGGGTCTGCATGAAAACACAGGTTAAATGATGTCATTTCTCAGCTGGAAATCCTTAGAGCTCCCTTTGCCTGCAGAACAAGCCCAGACTTGACAGAGCTGTGCAGGTACCGGCCCTCGACTACCTGCCTAGACTTGGGCTCTCCTGGCAAACCCTAAATTCATAGGCCCATTCGGTCTTCCGCGCCTTTGCTCAGAGTTTCCTGAGTCTGGATTGCCTTTCCTACTTCCCTGCCTGTCTAGGTCCTACTTCCTTCCCAGCCCACTGAGGATGCAGCTTTTCCACGGAGGGCCTCCGGGTGCCTAGTCACACAGAGCTGAGGCTATCCGCATGTGCCCCTCCCCATGTGGGGAGGATGGCGTTCTCCAGGTGTTGCAACAAGCATTCCCTGGGCAGTATAGACTCACCATGAAAATAGCTGAAGACTCATCTAATTTGAGCCTCTTACTCTGTAGACATGTCTGTCTCTTCCTTTTGAGCGGTGCCTGTGTCACCTGGGTCTGTCTTGAAGGAAAGGAGGCCTGGCCCTGGTAACTTTAAATACAGCGTGGGTTTGCACGTTCGTGCATGTGTGTTTACATGCAGGGTGGGGGAGGGAGAGGAAGAGCTAATACTCGACATTAGTGATTACCTACCAGCCATGGTACTAAATTATGTTTGTACATGACTTCACTGAATCCTAACAAAATCCTTTGTTAGAACACTTTTTCAGATGAAGAAATCAAAGCTCAGAGGAATTAAATAAACTGCCCAGGTTCATTCAAGAGGGCCAGGGTAGGGTCCCAGCCTCCCTGTGTCAACCTCAAAGCGGAGTTCTAGGAATCCCGAGGTGGGTGTTCAGGGCAGCCTGGGGTGGGAGGGCTGCTTACCCCCAAGGCCCCTCTCCAGTGAATGTTTCAGTGGGGACATATTTTGGGTTCAAACTCTAGGTTTGGTGAGTCAGTCATCTTTCCCTTCTCCTCTCTCTCCTCTCCCCAACATGGCACAATCATTCCCATCAAACACATCTGAGCAGGTGAGCTCTGACTTACTGGAACCCACATCCCAGGATTGGGGGCAACCCTATCCCAGTCCCCCTGTGCTGACCCTTCCTCCCTCCTGAGAGCCTTGCCCTCCTGCCTGAGGACTGTTCATTTGAGGATCAGACTCTGCCCAGCTCCCTCCGGAGCAAGGTGGACCCCGTGGGCTGTTCGAGCCGAGGCACAGGATGGTGGGAACTTTGTCCTTGGGGCTGACGACATTCTTTCCTGGGATAGTACCTGCTTGTTCCCTTTCCACTTGAAACCTGAGTCCCCTTCAGTCACCTTTCTTCATTCCTGCAGTGCTGGTCACCATGGAAACTCTTTAGCCATAGTTTTAGTGGAAGGAGTGGACAATGGTCAGTTACCTTGGGTCACTCCATTTCCTGAGTGGGAACTCTGAGACTGAGGGTGGAGGAGCCAGCCACCTTTGGTGATTCAGAGCATCAGGGGGTGAGGAGGGAACCCTGGTCACCAGAACCCCCTCACTGTAGCCCTTTAGGTCAGGGACTGGTTTTCTCATCAGGGGACAGTCACTCCTTGATGCCCAGGACAGTGATGGGTCAAACAAGGGCTCAGTGGATTGTGCCTCAGAGGTCAGCACTAAGTACTGTCCATGCCAAACCTCAAAGCTTTGTCCTCATTTGGACTGGAATATCTGATTCTGGTTTTTATAGTTTGGGCGTAGATCTTTAAGTTTCCACCAGGCCTTGGGGAGGCACCACCCACTGTCCTATCAGAAGACATGGTTGTCTGTACACAGGTGTAGGCACCTTCCATTGGCAGGCACTGAGGAGGCCAGCATGTAGACCCTGAGGGCCTGAGGGGTCAAAGGTATGAACGTAGGAGAGGGGAGGCCTGAAAGGGTCTCTGTCTGCTGGGTTGCCTGGGCAAGCCATGGAGTGCACTCAGCGTTCCCTTCCATACTCTTGGTGTCTCTCAGGGCGTGGAGGAACCTGGGCCGTCTGGTCTGCCGGGAAGGTAGTAGGGAGATGGGTGGGGGCAGTCTTGCTCAGAAGGTGCTGTTGAACCTTACATGTCTGGACCCTCAGGCAGCTCCAAATCTTCTCTTTAGCTTCATAAACATGATTACTATGGGGAGACTGAGACAGCATATCCACTTTGATAGCCTAAGGTCAGAGTCAGGGCTGTGGTCTTCTTACACAGGGAGGCTGAACTACAGCCCAGTGGTTCTCAAGCCTGTGTGAACATCAGAGTCACTCAGGAGTTAAGGGAAGAAGAATAACCAGACAAAGCCCTGTCGCCATTCCCTGGAAGAATCTGCTTCTGTGGAGGCCTGGGTGCCGCCTTGGAATCTGTCCTTCTGATCAGTTAGCAGGAGATTTTGATCTGCAGCTGAGACTGAGAGCAAGGCTGTAGCTAAACACCACGTTTCCACATGTGATTCACACAGAAAGTCTGCACTCTGGTTAGATACAGGTGGCAGGAGTCTGTGGCATCCAAAGACTTTTATTCAGTCTGTTCCCCCAGGAACGTTCCTTCTGGGTTTTGCTGGAAGCAGCCATCTTGACAAATTCTTGAGTCTCTCTTGCTCAGAGAGGCGAGAGTTGGAGTGGGGGGACCCGTGGAATAAAATTTCCCTCCACGTCGCTCTGGAGAAGGGCCATGTCTATCAGCTATTCCAGGCTGCCTGTCACTACCATGACAGGCAGTTGCCTTCTCCTCTGATTGTGAGGAAAATTCTCCTCAGAGAATTGAGTGGCTGGAGGCTGTAATCAGCACGACCTCAGAGGCTGGGCCGGAACCTCTCTTTGGCCAGGAGGGTTGCTAGGAGCTGCTCTGCCTGCTGGGGTCTGGGTGGGGACATGGTGGGCTGGCTTTCAGACAGAGGCAGGTGTTTTCAGTTCCTGGGTTAGGATTTTTTGCTCAGCCCAAAGAGTCTGTCATTGCCTTCTTCCCTGTCCCCAGATGGTATCTTAAGGGACCTACTCTGGGGCAGAAACTGGGGGATTTGGAAGGTGTGGCTTTTGTCCTGATTTTATCACTGATCATCTCTGGTCATTCACCTCCCTACCTGTCAGGGTGGAAATGGGTCACTATGATATTATCAGAGAGTTTATAAAACTGAGTGAACTTGCAGAGTCTGCGGCAAGACCTTTATTACATGGAAAAAGAATGAAGTCAGGTCAAAGGCAGGAATGGATGACTGACCCCAGGGGGTTAAGGGAGGCTGGAAAGAGGCTTGGAGGGGTCAAGCAGTCAGCTCAGGACAATGAAATGGCTGGGAGTGTCTGAGGTTGGCTTGGTCAACAAAGTGAGAATGAGGGCCAGGAACTTCGTGCAGAAGAAGACCGGTGTGCCTGAGAAAAAACAAGGGAGTTAGTCTCTGCAGAGTCCCCTGCTGCATCCTTGCATGAAAAGAGGGGTTGCAAAGCTTGACTCAGCATGAGCTTCCAGGGCAGCTACCAGAGTAATGAGGAAAGTAGAAACTGGTGGGGAAAGGCAGTGTCAGACTCCCCCTTGATAAGCTCCACCTTCCCCAAGGCCCTGAGGTGACCGTGTCAATACCAAAGCCACTAGCAAAGCTGGGTTCATGTGTTTCACTGACACTCTTCATAATGGACTGTCTACAGTCATGCAGACTGTCTACATGGACTGTCTACATAATGGACTGTCTGCAGTCATGCAGTCTTGAGAGTCCCTTGGACTGCAAGTAGATCAAACCAGTCCATCCTAAAGGAAATCAGTCCTGAATATTCATTGGAAGGACTGATGCTAAAGCTGAAACTCCAATACTTTGGCTACCTGATGGGAAGAAGTGACTCCTTGGAAAAGACCCTGATGCTGGGAAAGACTGAAGGCAGGAGGAGAAGGGGATGACAGAGGATGAGATGGTTGGATGGCATCACTGACTTGATAGACCTGAGTTTGAGCAAGCTCCGGGAGTTGGTGATGGACAGGGAAACTTGGTGTGCTGCAGTCCATGGGGTTGCAAAGAGTCAGACACAACTGAGCAACCGAACTGAACTCAACAGTTATGCAACCTGGGGTCTTGGAAACTTTAAAGTGTCCAAGAGAGTCTGAATGTTAAAAGTCCCCTTCAGTCCACGCCAAGTGCTAAGTCACTTCAGTCATGCCCGACTCTTTGCAACCCTATGGACGATAGCCCACCAGGCTCCTCTGTCCATGGGATTCTCCAGGCAAGAATACTGGACCAGGTTGCCACGCCCTCCTCCAGGGGATCTTCCTGACCCAGGGATCGAACCCATGTCTCTACATCTCTTGCATTGGCAGCTGAGTTCTTTATTACTGGCACCACCTGGGAAGCCAGTGGCAGATTTCTTTACTACAAGAGTGCTTTAAGGGCGTCTCTGGTGGCTCAGTGGTAAAGAAACCACCTGTCAACACAGGAGACACAGGTTCAATCCCTGATCTGGGAAGATCCCACATGTCTAGGAGCAACTAAGTCCCTGGGCCACAACTATTGAGCCTGTGCTCTAGCGTCTGGTAGCTGCAACTAATAAGTCCATGTGACACAACTACTGAAGCCCCAATGCCTAGAGCCTGTGCTCTGAGACAAAAGAAGCCAAGGAATGAGAAGTCCGTGCACCACAACTAGAGAATAGTCTGCTTGCCGCAACTAGTAAAAACCCCGCACAACAACAAAGACCCGGCATAGTCAAAAATAAATAAAAAATTTTAAGCTCTTAAAAAAAAAAGAAGAAAGAATGCTTTAGCTCCTGGTGGGCTTCCCACAAAGCGGTTTAAAAAGAGTTTGTGATTTGTACTGATTCTCTCTGCCTCTCTCCATCATACGTCCCTGGATGTTATAGGTTGGAGTCCTCTGGATGCTTCAGGATAGTGCTCACAGCCCAGAAAGTAGCTGCTGCCTCTGGACAAACCCCCAAGAGCCTCCTCCACCCAGGGCATGGGCACTCGTGGCGATGTACCCCCAGGTAAGGGGCCCCAAGGAATGTTGTTGGGGTGGGGATCTTCCTTGGATACCCCCACGGACTCTGCTCGGGAGATGTGGTCAGGCTGCCATGCCTTTCAATCTGGGCCAGGCTCTCCGTGGGGTCTCCCTGCTCAGCCTCCTGTGGGGGGCTCCCTATCTGGCTCCAGATTTCTCAACCCTTGCCTCCACTCTCTGAGCTGATGGGCTGACTGAGGGTAGAGTTCTGTAGTGGGAAAATGAAGACGGGCCAAGAATGCAGGAGTGGGTCCATGGGAGGGCTGGGTGGCCCCGTTTTCCTCAGCTGACAGGGCAGGAGACAGTGTGGCCAAGTCTGTATCAGGAATCAGCGTTCCAGGCCTGGTGCTGCTGCTGGGAGCCGGCTGTGTGAGCCCGTTTCCTCTGGAGGGTGAGGGAGGCAGAGGTCCTGCCTGGAGGGGAGTGGGTGCTTGTGAGGTGGAGCTGCTGCTCCTGGGAGGGGCCCCTGTAGGGGCCTGGAGACTCCTTGGGAGGAGTGTGGAGAACTGGGAACGCCTGAGCAGTTCAGGGAACAGGCTACTGTGCTCAGGGCCAAGGACCGGGGAGCCCACGAAGGAGGCTGAGAAGGTGCAGCGTGGGGAGGGTTTGGAGCAAAGCTGGGAGAAGTCACGCGGAGAGGGCTGGGAAGTGGGCTTTGGTGGGGACCACGGTGCCTTGGCCGGCTGGGGTCGGGGTGGCAAGTCCCTACCTGAGGGCAAGGCTCTGATTTGGGGGATGGGCCTCAGAGGGCCTGGGGCTGTCTGCCCTCTATCCCGGCCTTAGTGGACTCTAAGACACTGCTCTCCCTCCCTTTCTGTCACCAGCCAAAGTTCCGGCTCCCGTGGCCGTGTACTGTGGCAGCGATCCCCAGAGCAGTGCTGGGCCCCTTGCACTCCCGGGTGGAAGCAGTGACTCCAGCCTGAAGACTTTTGGAGAAGGTGAGATGGGGGAAGGGCCTGGTGACCCCATCACATCAAATGGCCTTCGAGTGTCCCAGCAGCCTCTCTGGGGCCTTGGGACAGAGATGGGTCATTCTACCTGGCAGCCACGCAGACAGGGTCAGTGACCACAGAGCAGAGCTTAGACCTCATCCTGGAGGGAGGAGATGGGTGTGTTTAGATGCCTGACTGTGTCTTCAAGCCGTGGGCAGGTGTTAATTTTACCCTGGTCCCTGCTGGACACATCCTTTGGTTTTAGGTGGGTCCTTGGGCTTCCCTGGTGGCTCAGACAGTAAAGTGTCTGCCTGCAATGTGGGAGACCTGGGTTCGACCCCTGGGTCAGGAAGATGCCCTGGAGAAGGAAATGGCAACCCACTCCAATACTCTTGCCTGGAAAATTCCATGGACAGAGGAGCCTTGTAGGCTGAAGTCCATGGGCTCGCAAAGAGTCGGATACGACTGAGCAACTTCACTTCATTTCACTTTTCAATTCTCTGCTTCAAAGGATGGAGGTGTATCGAGGGCTCCCGCTGGAACAGGGAAGTGGGGCTCTCCTAGGAACTGCAGGAAGGCCCCGTGAGCCCAAGAAGGCAGAGCTGAGGTCCCGGGGCCTGGGTGATGTTAGCACCCAGGGAAGTGGGGGGTGAGTGGGCTCCTCTAGCATAGCAATTCTTGTCTCTGCCTCCCTCAGCCTCCCTCCAGCCAGTGCCCAGCGCCCTCCTGGAGAAGCCGTCACAGCTCTTGAGTGGACGTGGGGACCCTGGCAGCCTCAAGCTGGATGCTCCCCTGAAGGGCTGGCAGGCCAGGAACGGCCACCCTAGGAACCTCGAAACTCTGTCTCTGGGTCCCCACCCACTGGTGCCACTCCCCTCGCTGGAGTCAGAGGCCAACAGTGTGGCCCGGGACACCACCCAGATCAAGGACAAGCTCAAGAAAAGGAGACTCTCGGAGGGCTTGGCAGCATCTTCCTGCGGTGAGCCCTGGGCCCTGCCCAGCCCCCTACCCTAAGGTCAGGGGCCCCAGGCCACCTGGACTGTGAGAGTCAGCAGGGGAGCAGCTGGCAGCTGGGGTCAGAGGTGGTCAGGGGGGCACCCTCTCTAGAGCCCCTGCCTCCTCCCTGGAATGCCATCTCCCACTTGTGGGCCTCTGCAGCGGCTCCCAGCCGGACTCCCCATTCCCACCCTCGCCTCCTTCTAGTCTTCACTGCAGAGGAATTCTTTTCGAACACAGATCTGACCACCTTCTTCCTCCCACTTCTGCCAACTATGCTAAAGCCACCCCGTGGATACAAGGTGGATACAAGGACTGGAACCCTCTGCCCTCCCTCCTAAGTCAGTACTGATTTTGTTCTCCTTTCTACCCAACCTGCCTCTGAATTTTAATTATTTAATTAATTTATTCTGAATTTTAAATAGGTGACTTTGACACTTTCTACCAAATTCTACAGGAGTGGGAAGGGACACTCAGCACAGTCTGGGCTGGGCTTGGGGCTGGGGGAACATCTGCCCCCTCCTCTCGCCATCCTAGCCTCCCCAGGACATAAGACCCTGTTGCCAGCAACTCAATTAACTCCACTCCCCGCACTCCGGGGACTCACTTACTCCCATCCCCACCCCATACAGCCACTCTGGATCCCGGCGGAGGCCCCAAAGGAGTTCCCCTGAGGACTGCCATCCCCCGGGCCACCTCTCTGAGGCTGCTGAGGGTGTCCAGGCCAATGCCGCCCATTCAGAGCATCCCCACCACCCCAGAAGCCAGCGGAGCCAAGGAGAAGGGCCTGGGCCCCCCCACAAGCTGTCAGGGTCCCCAGGAGCTGAGACCTGGTGCCCAGGAGGTAAGGCAGTTGGACTGCTCTGAGTCTTGCCTCCCATCCTTCTGTTTTTCTTTTGATCCTTTACCAATCCCTGTTCCTGGTCCCTGAGCATCTCTGAAGGTATCTTCTCTGGCAGTTGCCCCAGAGGTACCGAGCCAGCTCCTCCTAAGCAGAGGCTGTGTGACCATTCATCTTACACGTAATGGTTCTCAAGCCTTCTCTGATCTAAATGTTCCAGAATTTCCTATGGTTCTGACCTTCCTCACTTTTGGCAAGGGACTGCGACAGAGGGGAAAGAATACTGGGTTAAGACTCAGGAGATTTAGGTTCTGGTTTCCACTCTGCCTGTCACTGGCTGTGTGACCTTGGGCAAGTCACTTCCCTCTCTGGGCCTCAGTTTACACTAAGAAAAGGGAATTGGACCTGATGTTTTTGAGGATCCCTTTCAGCTTTGATGTTCTAGGATTTTCTGAAGTGAGAACAGTAAAACAGCTAATAATAATGACAAAAGGGGTTGGAGTAGGAAGGAGAGGACCCCCTTTTTGTTTAAACGGTAAGGAAACTATGAGCTCAGGGGTCCCAGGGTTGTGTTACTGGAAAGAGAAACAGGATACCTACCGGTGCTGCGGGTAGAAGGGACTACTCTGTGCGAGGCACCTGGGAGGTGAGCTTCCCGAGTGGACTGTTTCATGGACCAGACCCCTCCCTCACCTCTGCTCCCAGGTACAGATTTCCCAACAGTACTTGCACTGCAATGATGAGAAGATGCACAAGTCCCTGGGGGGCATTGTGATCTCACCCATCTCAAAGACCAAGGTGCCTGCTGGGACCTCCTGCACACCTGGCTCCCTTCCCAGCCTCTTGCCTCTAGGCCAGGACATCCTCACGGGCCTGAGGCCCCCCGCCACACGGTAAGCAGCCCTAAATCAAAACTATCTTGTGGTCCTCCCTCCTCTACCCTCCAAGATCTGCTTGGACTCTCTATGACTGGGTCTCCACACCAGGGCACAGCTCTGGGGGCCAGATGTGTGGAGGGCAGGGTCCTCTACCATGAGCCTCTGACTTGGGGCAGTCACAGAGCTGACCCTTGACTCCAGCAAGGAGGGGTGTATAGGCTTAATTAGCAATGTCTTGACCTCTGTCTTCTACCAGTGTCCTGATACGTGTGGTTGCTGCCCTGATGAATAGAGTATGAATAATTTTAAAGCGCTATTGGATTCACGATAGCTCTTTGTGATGGTGCATTTTCTTAATGAATGGACACTAAAAATGCAAGCATTATTGTGTCTATGTACGGTGGGGGGAATGGTAGTCTACAAAAGTCTTGGACTTAAAAAGGGGTCTTCATACTCCAAAAAACTGGGAATCAGTGAGTAGAGGATCTCTGTGTTGTAATGAATCTGGACTTATGGCTTGTAAGTGGGACAGACAGTACTTTCTACATGGCCAAGATCATCCCCATAGTCAGACCAGACTGATGTTGGAGTGTGTGTGTGTGTGTGTGTGTGTGTGTGTTTGAGAGAGAGGGAGAGATAGAGATAGACAGGGAAAAGGAGAGAGAGCCCTCTCTTTGGGGTCTGCTGTACCCATTTCTCTCAAGTGTCCTGTCTCCCACATTGCCTCCCCTTCTGTCCAAATACATGTCCATATCTTATTGTACCTTGGTGGAATGTGGGAACCCATCTGTGGACCTGCTCCTGGGTTTAAGCTCTCTGCTCGATTTTTCTCTTCCTCCACCGACCTCTACCTCCTTACCATCGAGACCGCCTCCTCATTTCCTGCTCTTCCTCTTCCTCCGCTCTGAGAGTTCTTGGTGGCTTTCATGACTCTCTGGCCCCAGATAAGTGACCTTTCTACCCATCCCACTGCTCTTGACTTTTTGGTATTGTCTGAGCTGTTGATGTCCTTCAATTCTTTGCCTTCCTCACCTTCCTGACTTCCAGTCTCCTGTGTGCCTTCTTTCCTTATTTCTTAAATGTATTCCAGAACTCTTCACCTCCATCTCCTTGTTCTTCCCTGGGAGTCTTATCTGTGCAGGTGGCTTCCAAGGTCAAGTGTGATGGAAAACTTCCACATCCCCTGGGCTTCCCTCCTCCTGTTGAGCATTCCCAGGGCCCTCAAGGCTGATGCAGATCCAGCGTTGGAGGGAAGAAGGGAGGGAGGATATAACACCACCACAGCATTGCGGATGGAGCTCTTCGTGTTTCCCCTAACTGTCTCTCTCCCATGACCTCCCAATTTCCACTGGGGTGCAGGAGTGCTCTTTGATCTTCCAATTTCAGCATCATTTTCAACTCTTGCCTCCTGTTCCTAACAGATTGCCACATCCCATGAGGGCTTTCTTAAACATCGAGAGACAATATGAAAGCTACCACCCCTGCCTTTGCTCTTAGTTTGCACTTACTGGCTCCCTTTTGACCTCCCCCTGGAGCTTCTACCCCATCTCCTGTGGCCCTGAGCTCGCCATCCTGATCTTTTGTTTTCATCCACCCCCCCTCCCTGAATACACCCTTTCCATGTATCTCACTTCTATTGACTTCCTGGTGCCAGCAGCTTAAACAGGAGTCTCCTTGGCCAGACATTCAGGGTGTCCTAGTCCACCACTTCACACTTCCTCCCGTGCTGCTCTGTGGGAGCATGAGCGGCAATCTGCACCCCCCATACCCCTGTGTCCAGCCCTGGACGGCCCCTCCCTGCAGCCCCAACATGAGCCTCTTATCCTTGGCCTGCTGATCAGTGCCTACATTTTTCAAGCCCCAGCTCCACGTGCACCCTCTCTGTCAGGTCTTCCCTGGCCTCCTTGGGATGAGGGGAAGGGCTCTGTTCACACAGCATCCAGCCTGTGTGCTGTCCAGCCACCTCCCACCTACTTATTTGCTCACCTTTTATTTCAACCTCATTTCTATTCTTGAACTTGCAGCACTATAAGGCAGGGGCTATATCTGGACATTTCCGTGGCTCCCGTGGTGTCAAGCTCCCATGTTAACTGCCATGGATTAGTCATGCATGGATTAGGCAGATAACTATCTGAAGTATCTGCCTACTTGCTGTCAGGTTGTGACATGGATTTCTCTCCATTGACCCTGGGAGGCTAGCCAACAGCTGGGAGGGAGCCTCCCTTACCATTTCATCCATCCTTTCATCCGTCTATCTGTCCATGTGTCCAGGCATCCATTGACTCACCTAAAAGCTGTTAAGAACCTCTCTGTGCCAGACATTGTATCAGGTGTCATTAAAGCAAAGCCAAGCAAGACATTCTCTGTGTTCTGGGAGCTCATGAGAGATATTTACTAGTAGACCATTGACTAAAAGTCCAGTGAGGTAAACGCTAAGATAGAAGGCTGCCTCTCATTCTGAGGAGCGCTGTGGAAAGTGATCTCAATCAGGCTGGGAAGACTTCTCAGAGAAGGTGAGGCCTAAGCTGAGTTTTGAAGGCTGAGGCAGTCTGTGAGACGGGGCACAGGGCGAGTAGGGGAGGAAGAGTGACTGAGGCGTTCGGGGAGCGGCTAGTTTTCCAGCAGCGCCGTGTCTGTGTGTGACGGGGATGAGATACGCAGGGCTGAAGGGCCCATCTGCTAACCTGAGGAGTGTGAGCTTTACCCTGAAGCGGTGAGGTGCCACTGGAGGCTTTTTGGTGGGTGTGAAGTGATGTCAGATCTGATTTAGGAAGGCCACTTTGGCCACGGCCGTGTGGCATGGGCTGTGCACACCGTCGGGGGTTGCCTCAGGGATCCAGGGGAGAAGCTGTGGGCGCCTGAATGGGCAGAGGCTGTAGGGCCCTGGTCTGCAGTGGTCAGTGTGCAGAGGGGCCCGAAAAGTGAAGAAGTGGGGGAGGGGGTTGGTGACTGGATGGCTGTGGGATGAAACAGGTAGTGAGCTGAGGCCCATGCCAGAGTTACTGGATAAACAGCCAGACAGATGGTGGTGGCTTCACCAGGACAGGGAATTAGGAGGAGAGGCAGGCTTTGGGGCAGTGGGGTGGTCACTCGTGAGTAGGTTCAACTTGTGCTGCTGGGGACACTGGTAGATGCTTAGATGTCCGGCCAGGTGCATGGAGAAGACTGTTGATGCAGGTAGAACTTTGCTGTTCCCATCATTTTCGTGCGGCCTGGTGGGACCACCTCAGGTCATGGTGGTGGTTCAGAAGAGGGAGGAGGGGCTGGAACGCTGTGTGGAGAAAAGTGAAGGCTCTCTGGGTGTGGGTGACCTTGGCCTCTGTCCTTTCTGCTAATGGGTCTCTAGAGAAGGGAAGGAGAGGTTTGCCAAGGTCCACAGCTTGAAGGAGGCTGAGCCACGTGCTCTGAGGCCACATCCTCTGCTCAGAGGGGAAGGGAAAACAGCCTCCAACTGGAGGTCAAAGGGGCGAGGCTGTGGGCCAGGAGCCGGAGGCGGCTGGATCTGAGGGAGGAAGCAGCACCAGGATTATCGGTGCCCCATGCTCACTCCGTGCCTAGCCAGAACCACCAAAGGGACTTCCAGCTCACCTCTGCCCCCAGCCCTGTTAGCACAGCTGGGCAGTGGTGGGTTCCAACGGCAAAGACCTAGTGGTGTGTTCCAATGGACAAAGACCTAGAGCCCTGGGATGTTTGCCTACGGTCTCCAAGCCACACAAGCCCTCCCTCTGGGTCCTGATCTAGGAGGCTGTGCCTGTCCCAGGGAGCAACTCTGAGTCTTGGTTGGCCCAGGCTCTGGCCCTTCCTGTAGACCTCTGGTCCCCTGACCTCCATGGTCCCCTCATTAGAAGCCCCTATATCTGGGCAGGCACTCAAGTGGGCTCTCCTACGGCCTGTCCTCCAGCCATCCCAGCCTGGGTCATCCTGCTGGGTGAACACTCTGAAGCCAGAGCACAGGATGTCGTGTCCCAGTTCTTGTGTTATGGCCTGTCACTGTGTCAGCCCCCCAGAGCCTTCTGCTGTCTATGCATTTCCCAGTGAGAAAAGAGAAGTCCATGTTAGACAATGTATATCTGCTCTTCCTGGGAATGTAAGGCCCATGAATGCATCACCACCTGTCTTAGTGATGCTGTATTCCCAGTGTCTACACAGTGCTTTGCGTATAGTACATCTTCAATAGGGTATGGTAACCCACTCCAGTATTATTGCCTGGAGAATCCCATAGACAGAGGAGCCTGGCAGGCTACAGTCCATGGGGCTGCAAAGAACTGGACATGGCTGAAGCTACAACATGCACACAGGAATGAGTAAATAGTACTGTTTATTTTAAAAACTGCAATTAAAACCAGTGCCAGGAATTCCTCATCTTCCCTTCCCGTGCTCAGTTTGAACAGAACATCTATAAAGCAGTGGTGATTTCCCATCAGCAGCAAAGGGGGTCATTCCCTCTAGACCCTGGAGGGGAGAAGGAGTGGGTCCCTGAGGTCTCATGGGTTGGGAGAGGACTTGAAGTCAGTCTGTCCTGAGCTGGGAGGAGATTCACCCCCATCTCCTGTGCACACAGCAGGGGCAGGGCTTCCTGTTGGACTGAGCAGTTTACTCATGGAGGCTGGCTTCCTGGGGAATCAGTGGTCTATGCAGTCAGAAAACAGGGCTCTGAGTTTTGTCTGGACCAAGCTTGCTGGTCAGCCTGCCCTCAAGTCCAGAAGGAGCTGCATCTCCTGCTGCCTTGAACACCTGGCCAAAAGCCTCTTTACAGGGGCACCCACGGCCCCCTCTGTCTCATCCCCTTCTCATCTGTCACCCCATCCTGGAGCTAGCCTAGGAGCTAGCTCTTGCTTGCTAGCTAGTGCAGCAGGAGCTCTTGCTTGCCATCTCTCATGGTGCTTTTTTCTCCCCCATTCTTTTAAGATTGGTCCCGGAGCATGGGCCTCAGGAGAAGACCCCCAGATCTCTGGGTATGTACACGCCTTGCACCCTTCCATTTGTTATTTGACTCTCTGGTTCCTGGGTTGGATCATGGGATCAGAATTAGGGCTAGAGGAGATCTGGGTGCTCTTAGACTCACTGCCCTCATTTCTTGGAGGGGGAAGCAGAAGTCGCCTGGTGCCAGGGAGGGTAGTCCCTGCTCTGTGCTACCCTCCACCAGCGTAGGTTGCTTCATGATCACCCAGCTGAGAGAGACGGTGCTGTCCCATCTGATAGATAGAGGAAGGGGTGCACTGAGGTTCACCACGCTGGACCTTCTTCTTAGGCTCAGTGCACAGAAAGCACGCAGGTCCTCACGGCTCCAAAGGTGGGGTTTTGTCCCATCCTATGGCTGCCCCGGGCTTCCCAGGTGGTGCTAGTGGTAAAGAACCCGCCTGCCAATGCAGGAGACGCATGGGTCTAAGCGAATAGAGGATTCCTTTCCAGACAGAGTGAGAAATTAAACTGCATCCCATGAATCCCTTGGTCAGCCGATCCCGGGAGGTTTCAGCGTCGGGGAAGAGAACCAGCTGGGCTGGCAGTGAGGCAGGTGGTTGAGGCTCAGAGAGGCTCTCCAGCCTATGACCTAGTTCGTGGGGAGGATGGAAGGTCGAGTGAGGGGACATGGGCAGAGTACCCTGGGCTGCAGGCCTAGGGGCTTGGCGGCAGCTGCTGTGCTGACTGGTAGGAGCGGGTGGACTGTTGCCCAGCTTCCGGGCAGGTCACTCTGTAATCAGCTCAGCAGCGGGTCAGTTGGTCAGGGGGAGGCTGCTGTCCACGAGGCCCCAGGGTCAGGATGCCCAGCTGGGCCCGAAAGGCAGGCCTGGCATAGAAACCTCTGCTGCAGCCAGTCTCCCCTCTCTGGCTGGGCTGTGGCAGGGTGAGCTGGGGCAGTCCAGTGTGACACACACGGGCACCCAGTGTCCCTTAAGAGCTTCCTGAGAGCACTGGACGGGGGTTTTGGGCCAGGAGACGCCAGCCTAGAGCTACTCCCTTGTCTGTCCCACCAGGTTGTTGCTTGAGAACCGGGTCCTTGGGGGCAGGGGCCAGGCTGCTTGGACAAGGCTTCCCAGGGTGTCTCTTGGAGGCATAGGCAAAAGGGGGGTACAAATTGGCAGAGTCCTCAAGAAGCTCTCTGACCTTCCAGCTGTCGGTAGGGGACAATGGTGCCCAATGTGGGCACCACATTTGGCACATTGTTGGGGCTCATGTGGTAGTGTCTGAAGCTGAGGGCTTTCCCGCAGTCTTTGCCCTGGTTAGCTGGCAGCTGGACACCTGTGCCCTCGGCCCTGTCTTACTTTCCAGCAGACAGAGGCTTTGCCCTTGGTTCTGGAGCCTTCTCCCGGGAGGGATCGTTGGTAGAAGGCCGGGGCTGGGCAGAGATCTGGGGGGACCCAGGAGCCCTGCCAGATCCCCAGATTCAAGACACCCTTTCCAGCCTCAGGCAGCCCCAGGTGGTGGCCCCCCTTCCTGGAGGAGCCCTGATTTGCAAGTTCACTCAAGGACAGTGAACTCCGAACTTTGTGAGCAGGAGAACCTGGTTAACGTTTCTTTCACTAAAGGAAAACTAATGGATCTACCCCCACACTGTCCCTAAAACAAGAAACATGTTCTTAAGTCTGTTAATTGGGAAAATATGGAATGACAAAGAAATACTATGGATTTGATGTCATTTGGAAATGAATTTGAATCTTATTAATCATAAGAGCATCTGAAGGTCACTGAGTCTCAGCTTTCCCATCTGTAAAATGAGAGCATTAGGCTGGCATTAGTTCTCTGGCTCTTTCCTGCTATATTATAGCCTCAGATAGGAGCATGGTAGTGTATAATGATCAATGGGCTCATTTTGTTTTTCCTCTTTCTGAAGTACTTGTCTCCCAGTTAAGACAGACTTACATTCTCAGAAAATATCTCAAACCTCTTAGATAACAGGTCTGCCCCTATTTCCTGCCCACCCTCCTCTCCACCCCACCACACCCCAGTCTTAGAATAAAGTGTGCAATAATTGTTGATAGACGGATGCATGGACGGATGCATGAAAGGAGGAGGGTGTTGGTCCTCAGGCAGCCTGTTCTATACCTGCAAGTACTGCTCTGTAGAGTGAATGTAACCTGTGCCTTGCCCTTTTAAGGAAGCATAGGGCAGAAGAACTGAGGGTGGAAGGCTTAGACAGTTAAATGTTACACCAACCACAGGGCTGTAGAGCCTTAATCCCAATGGCTGCTGCTCTCAGGTGCTGGGTGTCCTCAGTTCTATTCTTGTTCTCCATTCCTCAGAGCCAAGACCTTTGATTCCACCTGTCAGAGACAGGTCTGCTGCTCCTGAGAAGCCTGCCCTGCCTTTATCTCAGTCTGCTCCGATGCTGACATCCTTCTCCTTCAGCCATGCCAAAGAAGCTCACCCCTTGTTAAAAGAGGAGGACCAGAAGGGGAGTGGAACCAAGGTACCCAGAAAGCGAGGGGAGGAGGAAGCTGGCGTGAGAGTAGAACACTGGCTGAAGACACACATGTTTCTGAAATAAATAAGTGTGGGACCGGCTTGAGGAAAGCAAGGAAGAATCCTGAGGCAGCTGCTCTAGTCCTTAAGGATGGAACCTGTAGATGGGTTTGGGGTGAAGGCTATGGAAAAAAAGAGAGGAAAGAAAGGAGGAGAAGGATAGAGGTGGGGGGCCTAGGTGAAGGAGAGAGTACAGCAGGGAGATGAGGGGTGGGGCTGAGGGAGGAGGCGAGGACAGAAGGAGGTCACACGTGGTTCAGAAGGAAGCAGGATGTGGGGGAGATGGCAGAAGGGCTTAGGTGAACCAAACCAAGTAATTTGAACCAGCACCCAAGATAGCAACCTAGAGGCAGCTGACTCAGAGGCAGATCAGCCAAAGGCTGTGTTTCACAGGCTGACAAATACCTTGTACTTCTAAGGTGACCTTGATCCAGATGATTCATACAGATCCTGCTGCTAAGTCACTTCAGTTGTGTCCGACTCTGTGCGACCCCATAGATGGCAGCCCACCAGGCTCTGCCGTCCCTGGGATTCTAGATCCTAGTCTGGATGATTTTAGTGAAATTTGGAGAGTCACTGGGCTTCCCACATGGCTCAGTGGTAAAATAATCCATCTGCCAAGGCAGGAATTGCAGGAGACCCTGGTTTGATCCCTGGGTCTGGAAGATCCCCTGAAGAAGGAAATGGCAACCCGCTCCAGTATTCTTGCCTGGAGAGTCCTGTGGACAGAGGAGCCTGGTGGGCTACAGTCCATAGGGTTACAAAGAGTCGGACACGACAGAGGATGCATGTGTTCAGTTCAGTTCAGTCACTCAATCGTGTCTGACTCTTTGCGACCCCATGAACCACAGCACGCCAGGCCTCCCTGTCTATTACCAACTCCCGGAGTTTACCCAAACTCATGTCCATTGAGTCGGTGATGCCATCCAACCATCTCATCCTCTGTTGTCCCCTTCTCCTCCTGCCCCCAATCCCTCCCAGCATCAGGGTCTTTTCCAATGAGTCAGCTCTTCACATCAGGTGGCCAAAGTGTTGGAGTTTCAGCTTCAACATCAGTCCTTCCAATGAACACCGTACTGATCTTCTTTAGGATGGACTGGTTGGATCTCCATGTAGTCCAAGGGACTCTCAAGAGTCTTCTCCAACACCATAGTTAAAAAGCATCAATTCTTTGGCGCTCAGCTTTCTTTATAGTCCAACTCTCACATCCATACATGACCACTGGAAAAACTACAGTCTTGACTAGATAGACCTTTGTTTGTTGACAAAGTAATGTCTCTGCTTTTTAATATACTGTCTAGGTTGGTCATAACTTTCCTTCCAAGGAGTAAGCGTCTTTTAATTTCATGGCTGCAATCACCATCTGCAGTGATTTTGGAGCGCCAAAAAATAAAGTCAGCTACTGTTTCCACTGTTTCTCCATCTATTTGCCATGAAGTGATGGGACTGGATGCCATGCTCTTAGTTTTCTGAATGTTGAGCTTTAAGCCAAGTTTTTCACTCTCCTCTTTCACTTTCATCAAGAGGCTCTTTAGTTCTTCTTCACTTTCTGCCATAAGGGTGTTATCATCTGCATATCTGAGGTTATTGATATTTCTCCCAGCCATCTTGATTCCAGCTTGTGTTTCATCCAGCCCAGCGTTTCTCATGATGTACTCTGCATATAAGTTAAATAAGCAAGGTGACTATATACAGTCTTGATGTACTCCTTTTCCTATATGGAACCAGTCTGTTGTTCCATGTCCAGTTCTAACTGTTGCTTCCTGACCTGCATACAGGTTTCTCAAGAGGCAGGTCAGGTGGCCTGGTATTCCCACCTCTTGAGAATTTTCCACAGTTTGTTGTGATCCACACAGTCAAAGGCTTTGGCATAGTCAATAAAGCAGAAATAGATGTTTTTCTGGAACTCTCTTGCTTTTTTGATGATCCAGCAGATGTTGGCAATTTGATCTTTGGTTCCTCTGCCTCTTCTAAAATCAGCTTGAACATCTGCACGTTCAAGATTCATGTACTGTTGAAGCCTGGCTTGGAGAATTTTGAGCATTGCTGTGCTAGCATGTGAGATGAGTGTACTTGTGTGGTAGTTTGAGCATTCTTTGGCATTGCCTTTCTTTGGGATTGGAATGAAAACTTACCTTTTCCAGTCCTGTGGCCACTGCTGAGTTTTCCAAATTTGCTGACATATTGAGTGCATCACTTTCACAGCATCATCTTTTAGGATTTGAAGTAGCTCAACTGGAATTCCATCACCTCTACTAGCTTTGTTCGTAGTGATGCTTCCTAAGGCCCATTTGACTTCACATTCCAGGATGTCTGGCTCCAGGTGAGTGATCACACCATTGTTGATTATCTGGATGCATGGGTACATACATGCAGAGTCACTGTTATGGTCATCCTTTGAAACAGAGATGTAAGAGTGCAATAAACATGTCTTGAAAGCCTGCTGTGTGCTATGGGATCCAGTGATGCTGATAAGGTCCAGGTACCACATCCTCCCTCTCCAGCGATGGTGACAGACCATGGGACAAAGGAGGAATAATTCAGGGCTATGAAATGATCTCATCCTCTACCCACCTTAGCCACTCACTCCCATGGTCATACCATAGACCTTGGCACTGCAAACATCTACCCCGTCATCATCTCAACCTCAAGCAGCCCATTTGCTCACTTCCTTCTGCTAATGTTCTAGCTCAATCCATCTGACATCCCAACTCCAGCACTTGTCCTTCTCCTGCATCAACAATAATTTCCTGGAAACTAGATCATCCCCACCAGCATCTTAGCTCTCTCTCATCTTAAGAAAGCCAAACTAAAGCAAAAATTCTGCCTTGTCTCTTTACCAGTCCTCTCCTGAGTGTGGGCCAGTAGGTTTAGTTCCCGCAGCCCCACTGAAATTGCCCCCATTGAGGCACTGGTGGATCCACCGTCCCATGTGCAGCAGTCTCAGTGCTCTTTCAACTTGACCGATTGCCAGCGTTTGTGGCTCATCCTTCTTGAATTCCCCACCAAGTAATGGAAATGAGGGCTGCTTCTTTCTTGCTTCTCTAACTACGTCAGTTACACCCTTCCTGGTCCTTCTTTGCTGACCCCTCCCTGTCTTCCTGACCTCTATGTGATGGCACTCTCAGAACTCACACCTCTAGCATCTTGTCTATTTACACTGACTGCTGTAACCTGATACCTGACCTAAGGCATTAGGTACCACCACTATGCGGAGGGCTCCCAAATCTCCCTCTCCAGCCCAGACCTTCCCCTGAACTCCAGGAGTTGTTAACTTATATGACTCCATTTATATAGCACTGATATTCAACATCTGCATTTAGGTCTTTAGTTATATTTCCAACTTACCTTATCCAAGATTTTAACTGTTGAATTCTCACCCACCCCACCCCAAAACTTCCTTTTCCCAGTGTCCTCTCTCTGTGAATGGCAGTAAAAGGCAACTCCAGACTTCCAGCTGCTCTGACCCCAAATCGCAGGCCCATCCCACCTCCTGTCTCTCTTATCCCACACCTCATATATCAGCCAAAGCTGTGGGCTCTACTTTTGAACTTGTCCAGAATCTGGTCATTCTATCATTTTTCTGGTTATCCTAGTCCAAGTCCTGCCACATGGAAATTCTTGGTTCTATTTTTGCAACTTCTTGTGAATCTTTAATTATGTCAAAATAAAAAGTTATAAAGAACAATACTTAGAGAATCCCCCCACCCAGCCAAAAAAAGAAAAAGGAAAAAAAAAGAGGGAATCAGATCATGTCACTCTTTTGTTCAGAACCTCCAGTGACTTGCTGTGTCCTCCAGAGGAGAAGCCCAAGTCCCCACATGGACCACCAGGCCTAGTGTGCTGTGGCTCCTGCCTCAACCCCACCACTCCCGACCTGTGTCCTGCCTTGCCTCTGACTCTGGGCACCCCAACCAGTGTCCTCCTCGGGGCTCACGGCCACACCCAGCAGCCCCTAGACTCAGGGTCTGCTCCTCACTTTGTTTCTGTCTCTGCTTCAATTTCACTGCCTTGAGATCTCCCTACCTGAAACAAACCCCATCACCTTGTGTCCCTTACTTTCCTTCCCGTGCATGATTGCCTGACATTAGAGGCTGGTCTGTTTGCTGCCATCTCACCACTCCTCATAGTTCTTTGGGAGCAAGGCCTCTGAGTTTTTGATCATTTTCAGAACAGCCATTGGCACCCAGGAGCCAGTCATGTTCCTGATGACTGACTGAATGAAGACGGTATAGAAAGCACAATTGGGTCCACAAGGTGACAGAGTTTACTCTGACCTTGTGCCAGATTCAGGTCACCATTGCCAGGTCTGCCCAGGAGAAGATGAGGCTGAAGCAGATGAAGGAGATGGAGTTATTCCGCAGGGCAAAGGAGCCGGAGAGGGACAGAGAGCTTACTTCCCAGAGCCTGGGCTCCCGGAGGACCTTGATGAAGGAAGGTACTGGGTGTTTGGGGAAGGCGCCTTCAGGCTGGGGACACTTCTTCACCAACACCTGGACCAAAAAGAGAACATTTCCACACTTCCCATCCACACAGTCTCCACCCTGAGACTGGACAGGGAGTCACCTTTGCTCTCACGTAGTTCACCGATGAGCCCATTTCCAAAGAGGGTGTCTGGGGCCAGGCAGGACCTGCTCTGTCCAAGGACTTTCTCTGCCTCCACAGGCCTCCTTCCCCTCCGGGGCAGCGGGACCCTGTCTGTGCCCACCGGGCTGAGCAGCCCCCGCAGGAACAACCTCGGCGTCACCCTGAGGAAGCGGGCCAGCCGGGCCTCATTGCCCAGCATCCCCATCAGCAAGCAGGAGCCCAGCTTTGCCCGCCATGCGTCAGGTGGGGCCCAGACCAACTGGTGGGGGGGCACATATCCGTCTCTTGGCATGCTGTCTTGGATGCTTAGGGGCATGGCAAGGGTGACCTCTGCTGCTCTGCTTCTGCTGCCCTTGTGAGAGCAGGGGGCAGCCTGCGGTTGCCAGAGAGAGGAACAGTAGAGTGTCTATGGGCCACCTGGGAACTCAGGCTGTTGTAACGGGAATTGTGGATGGCTGGACAGGTGTGTCCAACCTGTGTGACATGTCCTAGAGGACCCACCAGAGCACCAGGATCACAGATGCTGATAACAGCCTCTGTGGAAATATCTGGAAACACCCGGAAGAGGAGAAAAGGGTTCTGGGAAAATCTTGGGTTCCTGCCTGTTGCCTCATAAAATGTCAGGGTAGGACAGGGCTGGTTACAGACTGGGATGCAAGGACCTGAAGGTTCTGTGGGACACTCAGGAAGGTGGAGGGGAGGCCCTGTCCCCATTCCACCAAAGGAGGGTCTATTTTGCTTCCCCTTTTGGCATATTAGGGCTCCATGTGGGATTTCATTTGAAAAGATTTTGCTACAAAAGGACATTTGAAAACCACCAACTTGGTTCAGAGTTTCTTTAAGTGTAGGATATTGTAAAACATCGGTGGGAGAATAGAGCATCATTTGGGTGCTAGAAATAATACTAGCTCACCTTTCTATTTCATTCTCTTTCTATTCTTTTGACACCATCAAGTAGAAAGTCTTAATCTGGTGCTAATTTTTAACACCTTACTAAGACTTTCGAGCCTCCTTTTTAAACAAAGAGATCTTCCTCCTGGCTAGAAACATCAGAAGCTGACTGCCACTTTGTAGTGAGAGTTTACAATATTCTTTTACTTTGACTGCAAATATTTATCACACACTATGACAAATAATCATTTACCAATTATGGTAGTGATATAAATTTCCCTTAAATAAACTTATTTAGGGTTTGAAAAGTGAGTTGAAGAAAAATACCACATAAATAAGGGTACAAGCACTTAAGGGATGTAGCAAAAAAAAAAAAAAAAAAAACAACCCATGGAAGTGGTAACTGAATGGTTGGTACTTGGGAAACATTGATCTTTCTAATCTAAGCTACTTATTTTATAGACAACAGACTGAGACCCAGAGACTCAAAGTCACCCAAGAGCACCCAAGGTCACTCGAGGTGATGGTGGCCCATAGGGACTTAGACTTTGGCTGATGACTCTTGATCCATTGGCAAAGCTGAGAAGAGAATCCAAGAATGAATGAGGTCTTTGTGTCTTGGCTTTAAGGAGAGTAATACCCCTCAGCTCATTCTTGCCTTGGACCTCCTGGGTATGGCATTGTGAAAGTCATGTAAAGATGAACCTCTGCAGAGAAGGAGGCGGGAAGTGAGAGATCTGGATTCCAGTCCTGGCTCTGCTAATGAAGGAGCTGAGGGACTGTCCGGGGGACCCCAGCTTCACCAGAGGATGGAGAATTGAGGAGAAGGAGGAGGAGGAGAAGTCGTAACACAGGCTCCTGGGTGGGGACAAGGTTAGAGCCAGGGAGTCATTCCTTGATAGACTTGCTGGCCTCACCTCTGGTCACAGACAGGGCAGGATTGGGGAGGAATCACCAGCTGGGTGGGCTTGGTCACGTGACATCAAGCAACCTCTCACAGGCCAGTTTATTTATCATAATCAGATTAGCAATGGTAGGGATAAAAACGGTCAATGAGAGGTAGGAGTTAGGTGGTCTCCATGGTTCCCCAGGGAGTGCAGCCCAGGCCCTGGCTTCTAGGCCTCACAAGTCCATTCACCCTGCAGACCCCCCACTCCATCTTCCCTTCCTCAGTAAGGTGGGTTCAGTGCCGTCCTGTGGAGGCCTCAGGTCTTCTGGGTGAAACCCCCGCTCCTCTCCTTTTCTTGCAGCTCAGTCCTTACCCGCGGTGCTCACGTTGGGGTCTCCTGAGTGGGAAGAAGAGGAGGAGGAGACGGATCTTCGAGCCTTCAGGGAGTTGAGGCCTTTCTCGAATCCTGAGCTGGGGCTGGTGGATGCCCTGCAGTGCCTGGAGAGCAGTGACTGGTGAGGAAACAGCCCGTGTGTGCTGTGACCCGGTAGGGGTGGGGCCGCAGAGGAGCGCCTGCCCCGCGCTCCTCCCCCACTGCAGAACTGGTCCCGCGGAGGGGGAGGGGGAGGGGATGGGGGAGGGGGAGGGGAAGGGGGTGGGGGAGGGGGAGTGCATGAGTCCCACCGGCAATGTCTGTCCTGGACTGCCAACAGTCCTGTGCGCCCCAGAGCCGGGCCTAGGAAGTACAATCTGACTCTGCAACGCTTCCATGGGGACTTGAGGAAGGTCAGAGTCCTTCCTTTCTCTAAGTTAAGTTCCTTCCGCTCCGGTGTCCCTCCCCCACACAGTCTTGTGTGCTGTGTGCTAAGTCGCTTCAGTGGTGTCTGACTCTGTGCGACCCTATGGGCTGTAGCCCCCCAGGCTCCTCTGTTCATGGGATTCTCCAGGCAAGAATACTGGAGTGGGTTGCCATGCCCTTCTCCAAGGGACCTTCCCAACCCAGGGATCGAACTCGGATCTCTTATGTCTCCTGCATTGGCAGGCAGGTTCTTTACCATTAGCGCCACCAGTCTTAGTCCTGAGCAAAGTGATGACTTGAGGTCCCATTTGCGGGAAGGCCTCCTTCAGTCCTCATGTTCAAGAGCCTTCTTTTACAGGCACAGGCTCTGTGGGTGGCCTGGGTCATGGGAGTGGGCCTCCATCCTGGGTTGGGCTGGGTCACGGACCCCGTAAGATGGCCTGTATTGGACTGTTGGCGTTTCAGCCTGGCTGTGACACCAGGACACTGCCGCTGACGCCATCAAATCCCTCCCCACTGTGGCAGGGGTGGTGGCAATGTGGGCGCCCTGTGTAGAGTGCCCTCCCCCAGTCACCTATGACAGGGCCTGGACTTGCTTCTCAGGCAGATGAAGGAGAGGGGCCTGGTGAGCATCCAGCGCCTGGCAGCCTGTCACTCGGAGGTCCTCGCCGGGAGGCTACATGATGTGTCCTTGGCCGTGACCGGGGAGGTAAGGCCTCCTCTGTCCTGTGTGCTCCGCTTGACCCCCAGCCAGTCCCCCTTCCCTGGTGCTACTGCTGCTGCTGGTCACACAGCAACCGCAGAGGGGCCCATGGCTCCCAGGGCATCCCTGTTTATTTCTCTGCTCTCAGCCACAGAGGTGGGAGCTAGACACCCATTTCTTAGATTGGAAAATTGAGGCCCGGAGTTTCCTTATTTCTAATCTCTGGGTATTGAAATAGTCAGAATCCTATGTGCCCATCTGTTACAGCCTTGCTTTGTCCTCTGTACTTAGAATACCTGAGTAGGGATGGAGTGTTCTGGGCTAGATCTCTAACTTGTAGGCAGCTGTAACATTTCCCAAATCCTTTCTCCTGTGAGGCTAGGACTTGGCCTAGGCCAGGCCCAGATGGGAAATAAGATGTATCTTATCACAAGTGGAGGCAATGCCCCCTGTCCTTGGGAGTAGACTGTCCCCGTTGGGGGGCCTTGTGAAGATCAAATTAAACATCAATTGTAAAAGTGCTTTCAAGACTAAGTATTGTACAAATTCCAGATGATAATGATAATAGTAGGATTGATAAGTATGATGATAACAAAAGTAATGGTGTTTTTTTAAAAATGAGACTGTTTTGCCCAGAGCTACTGCAGGGTTTCCATTTCCAGTCTGGCAAGGCCTAGGCCTGGGTGAGGGTGGGGGCTGTGGGAGGGTTCCTCTTCCAATGTGTTGGAGCCCTTGGCAGGGCCCAGCAGTCCTGCAGGTCCCCTGCCCATCTCTATCCAAGGTTACCAACCTCCGCTCCAAGGTGTCCCGCCTGGCCATCGGCACCCTGGGAGACCTCTTCCGGGCCTTGAAGAAGAACATGGACCAGGAGGCTGAGGAGATCACCCGCTGCCTGCTCCAGAAGATGGCAAACACCAGCGGGTTCATCCAAAGGGCGGCCAACCGGTCCCTGGGGGCCATGGTGGAGCACGTGACCCCCGCCCGCTCCCTGGTGGCCCTCACCTCCGTGGGCATCTAGTACGTGGGGATCTGGTGGGGGAGCAGCCTGGGGAGGTCAGGCAAAGGGGAGAGGCGCTGGGTAGGGGCAGAGCAGGGAGATGGTGCAGGTGCCTCAAGCATTTCCCCTGGAGAGAAAGACCCCTGCTCCCCGGTGGGCCTCTCTCCCGCCTGGGCCAGGCTGGGGATAATGAGGGCAGCTTGTAGCTGTCCCAGGTGTCAGCTGGGAAGGGTTGGGTGCTACTCTCTGCTCAACACTGGGAAACTCGAAGTGGCCGTGGTACTGTCCCTGGAGATGGGGTGGCAGAGGCAGCCTTTAGCCCGGGCCTCACTCTACCCAGGGGAGGGATGCTTCTTTCTGATGAAATCTGGGCCGTGAGCAGAGCAAGGCACAAAATCTGCTCCAGCTGGCCCCACTTGGCCTTCTGGGGAGAAGGAGGGGACAGGCTGCTGTCGGAGCCCTTCTGCAGCTGGATCTGCTTTCTTTTTACAAAAACCAACTCCAAGAGCAAAACCAGAAGCATTCCCCCAAGCCCCTTCTCCCACAGGGTGACACAGCTCTCAGCCCCGATAAGACAGTCAGACTGTTACGCTGGGTGGCCTGCTGGGTAGAACCCAGGGTGAGCTGTCACAGCCAGAAGGCCTTTTTGCCCACAGACTCCTGAACCACATTACAGAAGTTCATAGCCTGGATTGTTACTAAACTTCCCCCAAGCTTCTGTTTCCTCATCTGTAAACGGAGACCAGGGATAATAATAAAATTGTTGGGAAGAGTATAGGAATTGATTCATGGGGAAACGCCTGTCTCTACCTGACATTGACTGAGTACTGATAGTGGCTGTTTTTAACTAGGGAGAAATCAATTGTACTTTTTTTCTGGATTCCTCCCCGTGCCTCTGCTTCCTCACCTGCAAGATGATGACAAAAGTAGCTTGTGGAGTTGAGGAGACCCTGGTTCAGTGCAGAGCCTGGCAGGGAGCGTGTGCTCACAGTAAACTGAGCCAATAGACTCTTGTCAGGAAGAACCATGGGAGCCTGGAACAGGGCTGTGCATTGGAATTCCCTAGCATATTGCTGAAGTGCACATTCTGACTTGTATGCTAATGTGCTGGTCCCTGGACCACATTGAGTAGGGAAGCCTCCCTTTGTGTTCTATTGGGAAGGTCCCCAGTGGGGAGGAAGGGGCCAGTGTCACCTAATGCAATGGACTGTGGACATATTGAATTCACATTGAATGAAGTGAAAAAGAAAGAGGTGACATCCCGATGGGTTCCTCCTGTAAGATTTCAGGTTCCCCTAGAAATCACCCATCAATCTCCTATCCCACCTCCTGTCTCAATTCAGCTCAATGAATATGCAGTAAATGCCCACGAACTGCTGAAGGGTCACCATGCCAGAGGGACACAGGGGATTCAACTGAGAGGGAGTCTTGTTGTCTGCTCCCTGGGAACCATGAGGTACCCCAGTATTTACCAGGGGACAAAGGACAGTGCCCTTCCCCCCAGGAAAGCACTAGTTTTGTCCAGGAGCTCAGAAGGCAGAGGTAGGGTATCCTAGGTAGAGGAAAGGTGAGAAGTGAATTTAGGCAAAGGCAGGACATGAGCTCAGGAAGGCACAGGGATGGTGGGCACGCGGTGGGCCTGGGGACGTCACGTGGCTTCATGTTCACCCTAGTCCATCCTCAGTTCCACTGTCAGGAAGGGACTGCTCTTCCTTGAAGATTCCCCTGAGCCATGGAGGGACAAAATTGGGAGCCCACTGTGGCATGAAACACGGAGGCACAACTGTTGGTCCATGTGTGGCAGTCTGAGGACGCCCCTCCTGCCCAAACCCCATTCCTTGACTGAGCCCTTGCCCATGACTGGGTTTCCTTTCAGCCACCGAAACCCCTTAGTCCGGAAATGCACTGCCGAGCACCTGTCGGTCGTCCTGGAGCAGATAGGCGCCGAGAAGCTTCTCTCAGGCACCAGAGACAGCACAGATATGCTGGTGCACAACCTGGTGAGACTGGCCCAGGACTCCAACCAGGACACCAGGTAATGCAGGGCCTGGGGGATGGCTGACCTGGCCAGCCCAGAGCAGACAAGGCCATCAGCCACCCCTGAGGGTCCTGTCCATGCAGCTTAGCTTCCCCAGGGCCATGGGGAGGGACAGTTGATGGACAAAGTTGTGTCATTTCCTTACAGCTGTCATCCCACCTCTCCACACCACCACAGCCAGAGCCAGGACCGCTCAGGGATGGTCACTACCCTCTACCTCCCATCTCTCACCTTTAACTCCCTCTCTAGCCATTGCAATCCTACCATCTGCCTCCCATCCCTCACCTTTCACTTCCCCTCTAGCCATTGCAATCTTGCTCTAGTTTCTGTCCTGGTCCAGCTCCATTCCCTATAAAGCTATCCATTCATTCATTTTGTTTAGGAGATATGTGATGTGCATTCTGTTCATTACTATTAGCACAGGTGTGAACAGGAAAAGTTAGACCCCTGTTGTCTTGGATCCTACCTCCTAGTTGCATAATAAACAAGTAAATAATTATGACACTTTTAGACACAGATAAGGGGCAAAACAAAAACGTAAGGGAGGACAAGGTAGGGACTACTTTAGGTTGAGGGTCGAGGGAGATCTCACTAAAGATTGATATTTGAGTTGAGAACTGATTGGCTAGTAAGGCCCAGCTCTTTGAGGATTTGGGGTGCAAGAGTCCCAGCAAAGGAAGGTGGTACATCCCCTGGGATGGGCTAAGTTGGGTATTGAATGATGAGAAGGCAAAGCTTGGTGGAGCACAGTGAACGAGGGGAGTGGTGGGCAGTGATGGGGAGGAGGCAAGGCCAGGCTGGGAAGGGCCTCATGGTCAGGGGTTGGGGATTTGGTGAGAGTCCTTAAAAGCTGGAGTTGGGATAATTTATCATACTTCTCAGATCATGACGTGTTATATCTGGATCCCCCACCATTCCTGCTACAGCTCCACACTGTGTTCTGTGTTGTGTCCCAGGTGGTGCATTCACATGGGCTGTCCCAGAGTGCACCCGGGAAGGCAGCACCGCACGCATGCTACCTCCCCATGCCCTCCCACAGGACTGCACCTCAGGATTGCAACCCCATGGACTGCAGCCTTCCAGGCTCCTCGGTCCATTCTCCAGGCAAGAATACTGGAGTGGGTTGCCCTTCCCTTCTCCAGGGAATCTTCCTAACCCAGGATTGAACCCAGGTCTCCTACGTTGCAGACAGATTCTTTACTGTCTGAGCTACCAGGGAGGTCCTCCCTACCCTGCCCCTGAGGTGCCTACATCCTCACAACCTTGCAATTTCTGGATTTCACATTTTTACCCAACTAGTGGATAGAAGTGCTAGCTCACTATTGCTTCTTTTCCTCCCTCCCTGATTGCTAATGCATTTGGGTGCTTTTTGATATCTTTGCTAGTCTTTTGCATTTTTTAAAAAAAGTTTCTCTGGAGGATTGATAGTTGGGGAGAGGAGTCAGGATGCAGGTGGGATGCTGTATGGATGGCTACCCCAGAATCTGGGCAAGTCGTGTTGGAGGCTGCAGAAGGGGGAGGGGGTTGATTGGGGGTGTATTTTGAAGGCAGAGCTGATAGCAGGTTGGTGGTGAGGGTTTCAAAGAGGAATCAGAGATGAGACTTAGGTTTTCAGATGAACTGTGGGGTGAGTGAAAGGGCCATCCACTGAAGGGAGGAATATTGTGAGGAAAGTATTGAATAGGTTTGATTGGTTTGTTCTTCATCATGGGTAGGGGAAGGGACGGTTAAGATCTAATACCTCTCCAGATCTAAACCCCTCACCGACCTCTCTCTCACACTGGATGGCATTGAGTGCACTTCATCTTCTTTCTTGGAACCCTATGCTTCTGGTTTCCATGGCACCACACTCCCTGGTTCTCGTCCTTCCTCTGTGTCTTTCTCCCCCACCTCCTGCCGCACCCGGATGCCCATGGCTTCAGGACTGTCTTCAGTCCTCATCCCCGCCTTGCAGCTTTCTTTGAGTGGCACCATTACTTCCCGTGGCTCCAGTCATAGCAAAACTCTGATGCTCCGCTGTGTCTCCCTCCAGGCGGCTCCTTCTCTGAGCATCTGTCCATTTCTCTGATGCCTCCCCAGGACCCATCACCGGGATGTCCCACTGTCATCCTAAATGAATTCACTGCCTTCTCCCGAAGGTGGCTTCTCTGGCTGTGTTCCCTCTCTTATTAAAAGTCACTATTATTTACTGAGTCATCTAAGATTAAAAATGGGGAAGTTATACTTCATTTTCCCTCCACATTTTAATATCTTAGAATCCTAGGCATCTCACAGCTGTTGTTGGCCAGGCAGCAATTAAGACTTAAGTTTTACTATCTACACAATTGCAAACTTGATCCTCGTTGCTCATCATATAAACCTTTGAATTACTATTTGTGTTGTAGGAACTATATTATGAGACTTTGTTTGCTGGTTAGCCTTTTATATTTATTTTAAGAAGTCACTGTGGAGAACTGCTGAGTTTAATCGTTGTTTAAAATGTCTTTAGAAATATTACACTAGTTTTGGCATTGAAATGAAGAGTTATTGTGTATGAGAAAAGGCATGGAAATAGAGTGTTGGGGCATAAATTTGATATTAATACAGACATTCATCATTGAAGGAAAGACCCAGATTCCACAGTTTCTTACAAAGTAACCATCAAGTACTTTACCTGACCTAAGGAAGGAAGGCAGTCCCCATAAGAAGCATTACTTCTGTTTCTGAGATAGCATGTAGAAGGATGGATGGCTTTCACACACGGGGCCATGTCACTGAAGGCAGTGGAAATTCCAAGTGTCTTCTTTTTCTGTTTTTCTTTCGGAAATAAATTAATGGTGCATTTTTACAATTAATGAAGTTTTAGATTGAGTGACTATGATAATTCTGGATGCTTCAGGCTCCACCTCCAATCAGCTGCCAGACCCTTCAATTTCATCTTCTTTAGCAGCTCTTGAATCTGATCATCCTTACTTTACCCCACCCTCCTGGCTATGTCAGGCCTTAGCATCTCTTGCCTGGATATTATAGTGGCCTCCTAACAGGTCTCCGGGACCCCAGCCTGGTCCCCGAAGATCCATCCTCCACACTGCTGCCTGAGACATTTAAAAAAATTGTTTATATATTTATTTTTGCCTGTGCTGGGGTCTTCGTTACTTGTATGGGCTTTCTCTAGTTGCAACGAGTGAGGCTTCCTCTTCATTGTGATGTGCAGGTTCCTCACTGCAGTGGCTTCTCTTGTTGCGGAGCACAGGCTCTAGGCACACAAGCTTAGCAGTTGCAGCTCTCGGGCCCTCCAGCGCCGGCTCAGTAGTTGTGGTACACCGGCTTAGTTTCCCTCGGCCTGTAGGGTCTTTCTAGACCAGAGATTGAACCCCTGTCCCCTGCATTGGCAGGAGGGTTCCTTTCCACGGCACCACCAAGGAAGTCGCGAGACATTTTGATTTTAGTGGAAATCTGATCATTCCTCAGCTTCCTATCACCTGCAGGCTAAAGCCCAGTTCCTTCACATCTCCCTAAACTGGGTCTTACCTTCCTTCTTCTCTATCCTATTCTCTTCCTGGGTCCAGTCTCTGCCTGCTATTCTCCAACCACACACTTGCAGATCTATCAGACAGTCTTATGTGGCGTCCTCCCTTCTCCACTTCCTTCTTAATCTCATCCCATTTGTGAACTCCTACTCATTTTTTATGGCTTCCCAGGTGGCGCAGGGGTAAAGAATCTGCCCGCCGATGCAGGAGATGCCGAAGATGCGGGTTCAACCCCTAGGTTGGGAAAACCCCCTGGAGTAGGAAATGGCAACTTACTCCAGTATTCTTGCTTGGAAAATTCCATGGACAGAGGAGCCTGGCAGGCTACAGTCCATGGGGTTGCAAAGAGTCGGAAGCGACTGAGTGAGCAACTGAGCACACATTCACTCATCGTTTGAGTCCCAACCCAAGGTCCCCCACTACCACCACTATTTATCAGGTAGAGTTGACCCCTCCCTCCTAGATTGCCCCACCATACCCTTTCTCAGACTTCTAAATGTCTCATGCTAGGAAAAAAGTTAATACACTTTGGTATAGCCATCCAACAGAATATTATTTAGCCATTAAAAAGCTGGGTAAAAATTGTATATACATTCTGATATCAACTAAAAATATATATGCATAGAAAAATGACTATAATAAAATAATATAAAAATTGACTAGTGGTTTTCTCCTGGTAATGGGATTATGGTCAGTGTTTGTTCTGAGTTGGGATTACTGTCATGATTAGAAAAAGTATTAAAAATTCTCTTACTATAATTAGAAAAATTATGCAAAACTGTAAAGCAAATTTATATTGCATTCCTGTGGCTGTTGTTTCATCCTGCTCTCTCTCCGATGGCAGGTTTTACGGCCGGAAGATGGTGAATATCTTGATGTCAAACACAAAGTTTGATGCATTTCTGAAGCAGTCCCTCCCATCCCATGACTTACAGAAGGTCATGACAGCTATTAAACAGCAGGTGAGTTGGCAGCCGGCAAGGTGTGAGCTGGTCTGGGGTGGGGATCAGGGCTGAGCCTGGCAGCCTGCAACCCTCACTTGGGTCAGGGGAAGGGGTCATGCACTCTAGAGGCTTTCATTTCATCCATGATGCCTGATGGGTAGAATTTCCTTCCTGGTGCTCAAACCTGGTTCTGCCTCTCACTGCCTGTGTTCCTGGTACCTGCCTAGGTTTTCTTGCCTTCATCTTCTAAGTGGGGATCTTGACCCCTGGAAGGCTCCCCAGGGCCCTCCCAAGCTCTCCTGGGTGGAAGGGGTTATTCCTCTCGTTTCGGTCTAGACTGGAACATTTGGCAGTTCCCCAGAAGGTCACCCTTTTCAGCTCATGTTGTGTGTGTGTGTGTGTGTGTGTGTGTGTGTGTGTGTATTTCTCAAGGGACTAGAAGGTGGTAATGAAATTCCATCTGCCAAAGACCGCAAGGTGTCAAGAAGTCTGATGGTGTATGAGAACGGACTGCCTGGCCAGGACGGGTACAGTAGCTCTTGTCTCCCTCGGGCTCCCCTTCCAAGACTGCTGACCATGACATTCTGCTTGGCCTGGGGCCTGCAGTGGCCCTGGGAGGGGAGGGGTATGCATTTGGGCTGCAACTGAGCCCTACTTGGTCGGCAGGACTCATGGGTGAGTTTATGGGGAGGGTTCCCCCACCCACATCTCGGGGAGGGCAAATCGTGGGCTACGGAGCATCTGCCGGTAGAGATGGATTCCTGCAGTCTCAGCCGTGTAGCTGCTGTTTAAGGGGGATGGGGTCAGGCTGCATGTGAACTCAGGGTTTCTCCATCCACTTAGAGCACCTTTTGCCATCAGAGTGGCCATCCTGGGACTAATTTAGGGGCAGAGGTAGAGTCAAGGCAGGTGAGAAGGAATAGGCCCAGGGATGAGAGAATGGGCATCAGGAGGAGTTAGAAACCCAACAGGAATCTGACTGTCACTCCTGCGCCTGAAACTAAACTCCTTCTGCGGGAGAACATCTGGACTCCTTAGCTGGATCCCCAGGGGAAGCCCCCTCCACCTCTCCTATATTAAGTTCCTGCTCTCAGCCAGACCTCAGGTGCCCGGCCCTCCGAGTTCTCTCTTTCCTGTGCCTCTGCCTATGCAGTGTCATCTGCACCTGGAACATGCCTATTTATTCTATAAGATGTGACCCCCTCCCCACCGTGACCTTCCGCCAGAAGGTCTCTCTTCCCCTCTGCCCCCATGTCCCCTAGGTGGACAGGTTGCCCCGGCCTTCAATCCTTCACCTCCCTTTGGTCCATGAGCTCCTTGGGCAAAGACCATGCCTCTCATCTCATTGCTCTCAGTGTCCAGCAGAGCTCTTGGCACACAGTTAGGCAAGGTATAGGGATGACTGTCAGAATGAATGATGTTGGGCTCTACTGGGTGGGACCCAGGTATAGGGCAGAACTCAGAGACCCAGGTGAGCACTGGGGGTGGGGGATAGGAGTTCTGTGTGAAGAGGCTCTCCTGTTGGCTGGAACAGACCAGGGGAATGTGATGGGCCTGTGATGTTAAGACAAATGTTAAGACAACAGGGCTTCTTAACATTTCCCTCTTCCCAGAGGATGTGAGCAGAGCCTAGATGACCAGGGGTCAGGGTGCAGGCTCCTGGCAGGAGCCTGGAGGAATCTAAGAGTTGGAGGAAGCCCAACTCTTAGATTAAAGTGTGTCTGTTGTCCTTCTATGGATTTCCACCCTCACTCCAGGGACCCTAACCCCATTCCTAACTTACCTTCTGAAAAGAGGGGAAAAAAAAAACAACAAACAAACAAGAAGAGAGAGCCCTGCCCGCTGATAAGGGGACAGAACCCTAGGCACCCAATTGGCACCCTCCTAAGGAAAAGGCACTTCCAGAGTTCCCAAGGCCTGTGGCCCCAAGCAGTGGGTGGAGGGGAGGCTCAAGTGGACTAAGCTGCAGGTGAAACTCTGGTTTCAGCCCCATCTGTCTTTGGGGGCTATGCACGGGACAAGATGTATGTTCATTCCCTGGGGCTGCCCAGGTCAGACGCTTGTTCCACGCAGGCTCAGCTCCAATGGCCCATGGCTGGTGGGGCTGCGCTCCTCCATACGGGGTGGCTTGGAGATGGTGGAACAGCTACGGGAGCTGACGCGGCTGCTGGAGGCCAAGGAGTACCAGTCTCGGATGGAAGGTGTGGGGCGGCTCGTTGAGCACTGCAGGGCCAAACCAGAGCTCATCATTGCCAACCTGGTCCAGGTGAGTGCCACCCCACACCTGTCCTGTCTCTCACCCCAGTAGGTGCAACTTCAATCTGGAAAACTCGGGAGAGGGTTGGACATTGTGCCAGACCCTCCAGGGTAAAGGGAGCCTGACAAACACTTGCTTTCCAGTTTCCATGGTAATAACATAAGATTATCTGGAAATGGCCAAGAGGACAGGGCATTGCTTCCTGTTGGGCACCTTGGGACCACTCAGAGAAGTCTTGGGCATTTTTCATCCTCCCAGCAGATTTATAGGGAGGAGGGTGGAGATGGAGGTTGCCATGGCTAAGGGCTGCCCCCAATCCTGCTATGCACATGAGGTTTGGGGGTAGAACATGTGGTTGACCAGGCACCTGGGCCAGGATGGCTGGATGGGTGGGTTCAGAGAAAGCACAGGTCTCACAGTCTGGAAATGAGGGCAGATGCCTGCTTCTTCCAGAAGTGAGGCTGCTAACACTCAAGCCACATAGCAGAGTCGTTAAGACACAAGCTTGAAGTTTCTTACTAGCTGTGTGATCTGGGCAAATCATTTAACCTCTCTCAGCCTCAGTTTTTGTTTTGTTTTTTAATGGTAAACTGAGGATGAGAACCTGTGCTTCATGGGTCATTAAGATTACTCCATGAGTGAGTGCAGAGTACCTAACAAGATGCTCTATGCCCTTTGTTCCCAGCGAGTACTCAGTATACAGTCCTTCCTCCTTGTCGCCTCCCCCTTTGAGAGGTGAGCTCTTCATCACTGGAAATACTCTGACATAGGCTGGATGGTCCCCATCAGGGAGGAAGAGTCCCTGCAGAGGGCAGCTGGTTGGGCTGTAGGACTCCTGCCCAGCCTGTGTTCCCATGGGCTCTTGGTTTCTGTTCCCTCAATAGGTCTTTGATGCTTTCACCCCAAGGCTTCAGGATTCCAACAAGAAGGTGAACCAGTGGGCGCTGGAGTCCCTCGCCAAGATGATCCCCCTCCTGAGAGAAAGCTTACAGCCCATGCTGCTCTCCATCATTATCGCTGTAGCAGACAACCTCAACTCCAAGAATGCAGGAATTTACGCGGCTGCGGCGACGGCACTGGATGCAATGGTTGAGAGTCTAGGTGAGCCTACTCTGAGCCCCTGTTGGGCTCTGTTAGGTGGCTGGCTCCCTCCTTGGCCCCTCTGTTAAACTTAGGATGGACATTCCCACTTTCCCTCCTTTGGAATCAGCAGAGCAGTGAAAGGCATTGATTGGCTGTCAGGCCAAACACTGAACTGGCCAAAAAGTTCATTTGGAATTTTCTGTAACGTCTTATGGGAAACCCCAAATTACCTTTTTGGCCAACCCAATATATCCTGAGGCTGCACAGGGCATGGGTGGGCAGCCCAGGCCTCCCACGTTCTTTATTGGCAGGCTTTTCCATGTCAAGTCCATCTGGTAGAAGTGGAGACAACCTAGTCCTTCTTCCTTGTGGTACACGATGAAAATAACTCACCCTGGGTCACACAGTGCCAAGCAAATGAGCCACTGAGGCACTGATGGAAAAACAGATGAGGATCACTGAGAAGGATTTAGAAGGGTTGTTAACTTTTTTTTAGTTGTAGAAATAGTAGTAGGGGATGTGGTTTTGGAACCAGGCAGGATGCTGGAGAGATAGGAGGGCAAGCCTGTTGGAAAGGGCAAAGGTGACCACCTTGACTGTCTGATATAGGAGTCAGGTTGGGATCCCTTTGACTTTTTGAGTGTGGAATGAATGAGAACTGCCTTTACAGTGATTTGAGGTGAGGAGTGGAGCATGACAGTGGACTGGGAGATTGGGGCAGAATGAAAAGAATGAAAAGGTGGAAGCCAAGGGAGAGACATGAGGAAAGACAGCAGCTCCTCTGTCCCTTATGAGCTTTGCAGGATCACATCTTGGTTCTGGAACATTAGGTGGAAATTTTGGTGCATCTATTTCTTTCTTTTTTCAGACATTATACTGTTTATATATATATATACACACATATATATATATATATATATATATATATTTTTTTTTTTTTTGAGTCAAGCAGATTAACCAGGCTTCCCAGGTGGTGCCAGTGGTAAAGAACCTGCCTGCCAGTGCAGGAGACATGAGACACGGGTTCGATCCCTGGGTTGGGAAGATCCCCTGAAGGAGGGCATGGCAACCCACTCCAGTATTCTTGCCTGGAGAATCCATGGACAGAGGAGCCTGACGGGCTACAGAGTCGGACATGACTAAAATGACTTAGCACGCATGCATGCACAGCTGATTGACAATGTTGTGGTAGTTTCAGGTAAGCAGTGAAGGGATTCAGCCATACACATACATGTATCCATTCTCCCTCAAACCTCCCTCCCATCCACGTTGGCACATAACATTGAGTAGAGTTCCCTGTGGCTATCCATTTTGTCGCTGGTTATCCATTTTGAATATAGCAGTGTGTATATGACCTTCTGTTATCCATTCCTTTGCTAGATGATTAGATGGTCATATTTGGTGTATCTAGTACACAGACTGAAGTGCAAGTTCAAAACCTCAGGTATGTGAGAACGTAGTAAATGATAGACTCGTGTCCAGACCTGTAGTCTCTCACAAACTAGTCTTGCCTTGATATGAGGAAGCGTGTGATCTGAGAACCACTGTTGGCTCTGTTGCTATATGTTCCGATGAGCACAGAGCCATGAGCTGCCTCAGAATGCACAGAGCATCCATCCCCATGGTGCGGCTGGAAACATCGCCTGGCTCACCCACCCCTCCTCCCCATCCCGCACCCAGGCCTGAGCCCAGCTCCCTGGGGCTGGGACACCAGCTGTGTCCTTGGCTGGAGCCTCCAGGAGAAGTTTCAGTTACAAATTAAAGGCCTGGTCAGGCCCTTCTCCGCCTCTCGAGATCATAAATATTGTCAATTTCCTCTCTTCATCTCAGAGGGAATTTATGATTTGCTGAGTTTGTTGCTGTAGAACAAACAAAATAAATCCAGCTCTAAATTACAGCTTGTTCTCTGCACTGCTCTGGGTAAGTGAGATTGCTGTTGCCAATAACCAAGGCTCTTGGTAAATCACCGTGGGCCCTAGATTTATTGGGAAAACCAGCACCAAGCAAAATAGGATTTAGCTATTTGAAGAGGCTGAGCACCCTTGTCTGGGGAGAGGAGCTTTTAACTCTTCCCCATCCAGGGATTTTAGTTTCCCCTTTTTTGCCATTGAGTTGGCCTCCATGAGCACACCGGAGCACCTGAACTTTGAGCTACAGAATCTGATGTCTCACTCAGTCACAAGGCTCAAGTCTCCCCTACTTGGGCCCTGCTGTACCTACCTGGGCTGGACACCCAGAAAAGGGAGCCTAGGGATGGCCTGCTTTCATGATCTGACCCACCATGAGGCAGGTTGCAGCATCCAGGAAGATGTCTATGGTTCTCCTTTCCTCCTGGAACAGGGTCTCCTTGGGGATGGCTGACAGTGCTCCCTCTGTCCATCAGCCAGAGGATTTGGTGCAAGGAGAATGGAGGCAGGGGAGGGGGGCCCTGCCATCCTCTCTAATCTTAAGGTCGGTGCTAGGCTGGAATGGAATGGAGTTGGCTTCAAAGGGATGGATGGAGCCCACTGACCCCCTGGCACAAGGCTCCTGTGGCTCCCCAAGGGTCAAGCCCAGGGTCTCGGTTTCTGGTCATTTGAGCCATGCCCTCCCAGCCTAACCAGCAATGCTTGGTTTTGGAAGTGTTCTTAACTGTGAAGTAATGAGCTGACTTCTCAATCCATGAAGGTCAGAACTGGTAGGATTCAGTTGCCAAGCTTTCCCAAAGAATAGTCCTCTTCTGCCTGGAATGGTCTATGCCTGCCCTGCAGAGAAAATAATGGATGCAAGAAACAAAACTTCCCAGTGTCCTGGGGGACTGGGTGGTGGATGTAGAGACTGCGGCAGGTGTGACAGGAGAGGAGGCGTACATCCTCTTTCCCGAATCACCCAGGCTGAGCCCGGCAGCTCTAGTTGACCCTTAGCCCCCAGAAACCCCTCCTGGTAGTGGCGTGGGGCCTTTGAGCAGGAGCTTTCTCCCAAGCTGGCTTCTTCATGCCCCATGAGGGACTCTGGCCTCCAGGCTGGAGAGGAGCTGTGAAACGCTATGAGATAATTGTATGGAAAGTTACAGCATGTTACTGTTTGTTTCCTACTCAGTGGGGCTCAAGGGGGTCAAAAACACAGCCGGGGCAGGCTCCCTTCTGGCATAAAGTCCAGCTGGCACAGCCAAACTGGGAGACTGGTCTTTTTAGGCGACCTCTTATTTCTAGAATCGGATGATATAGTCTGGGCATCAGACGCCACATCTCTTCCATCTCACTTTTCCCTGGGGTGAGTGGGCCAGTGGTGTGCTGGCTGACAGAGCAGGTGGGATTTCTGCCCATGTTTGTTTTGGGGGACAGTGAAAAAGGAGATATGTCGGGAGCCTTGTTCCCTGTCCTCTGCCCTTGGTCACTGCCTGCCTGAGGGCGTCTCTGGGGCTGAGCCTGGAGTGTCATCTCTTCTACTCAGCACCAAGACCTTCTGATTTCAAGAGAGTTATTTCAGGGATCAAGGTGGTTCCTGAGCAAAGACTGGCTGGCTCTGTCTTTAGGCTCTGTTACTGGGATAGTTACAGAAGTGAGTGAGTGAGTGAAGTTGCTCAGTCGTGTGTCCAACTCTTTGAGACCCCATGGACTGTAGCCTACCAGGCTCCTCTGTCCATGGGATTTTCCAGGCAAGAATACTGGAGTGGGTTGCCATTTCCTTCTCCAGGAGATCTTTCCGACCCAGGGATTGAACCTGGGTCTCCTGCATTGTAGGCAGACGCTTTAGTGTTTGAGCCACCAGGGAAGCTAGTTACAGAGGAAACTTCATTAATTAAAACATTAGGCTGCTGACAGTTTACCTGGCTCCTGGTCAGACTGAGCGCCAAAGAAACTATTTAGTGCAGCCCCTGGCCATTGCTGCAGGGAGCAGATAAGCTCAGCAAGGGCCGCATCAGATCTACTTTTGCTCTTTTGCTCTGATTTTAAATTCATTACTTTATACAAATCATATGACCAACACTGTATTGTTAATGAAACATAAAATTCATCCAGGTTGTCCCTCTGATATACCCACTGCTTAAAAATGTCTCTCTTATCTTCAGTTTTTTTTTGTCTGCATGTATACAAATTTCATAATATTAATAATAATGTAAATATAGTTTTGACTTTGCTCCTTTCACTTAATACCACTCAATTTCCCACGCTGTTAAGTAGTCTTTCCAGTTAGCGTTATTAAAAATATAAAGTTTACTTTCCACCTCTGTAAAAGTCATACTTATTAATTATTGAGCAAAAGAAAAATGGAAGCATTTGGAAGGAAAAAACTTACAGTCTGGACTCCTTAAAGAAACCATTGCTGACAGTTAGCATTTTTCATGTTAGGTATTTTTTTCTGTGTACATTTGTGTACGGTGTCATGATAATATTACACATTGAAATTTGCATCCTGTTTTTAAAAAAGCAGAGCATGAGTATTTACATATAATTATGTACCTGAGTCACTCTCAACAGCTCCATCATATGCTATGTCATAGCTTAGATTTTTCTGTTTTAGTGGATCATTCCCAGTTTTCCTGCAATGAACAGATGTAGATTTAGTGGCCACAGAGAATTCAGCTGTGTGACATAACTTACTGGTGGTGGTGGTGATTTAGTCACTAAATTGTGTCTGACTCTTTGCAAGTCCATGGACTCTAGCCCCCCAAGCTCCTCTGTCCATGGGATTTTCAAGTCAGGAATGCTGGAGTGGGTTGCCATTTCCTTTTCCAGGGGATCTTCTCAGCCCAGGGACTGAACCCACATCTCCTGTTTGGCAGGCAGGTTCTTTACCACTGAGCCACCTGGGGCGTCATAACTTACTGAGTCTTGTGCTTATTGTTGGGAGCCCAGTTTGACTCCAGTGTCTTTGCTGCCACTGTCTGTGATACCATGTTTTTTTAATGCTTTCTTAAAAGCTCTTCTCTGGCTTCCCAGTAGCCTGGGGATGACATGGTCCGGTAGCCTTGGAATCATCTTGAATGGGACAGGTGTGAGGCCTGCTAGACCTCAGCCCATTGTGGAGAGGGGAGACTAGGCTCAGGGAGGCCAAGATGACTGGCTTTCCAGCCCATGGCTACTTTCTCTATAGTGAAGGCTTTGCTTGCCCCTTTGTGTGGGTAGCACCGCGGCCAGTGTGGCTTCTTGTGGTACGTAAAAGGAGCCTATGAAAACCCTGGGTTAGGCTAATTGAGCATGGATTTTTAAGTTTTTGAAAGTTAGATTCCAGCCTCTTCATTGAAGAGGGTTCAATTAGGGTTGCTGAGGTTCATGAAAGTTGCTGGGCTTTCAGAGTATTTTAGGGTAATCATAATAATCGTAGCAACAATAACTTATATTTGCATATCCTAAGCAGCTCTGTGTGGAAAGTACTAATATCATCCCCATTTTATAGATGGTAAACTGAGGTTTAGAGAGGGTGACTTGTCCAATGTCTCACAGTGAAACACGGAAGGGCCAGGGTTCAGATCCAGGTGATCTGGACCCACTCTACCCCCTCAGCCACTGTCCTTTACTGACTCCCAGTAAACCTGGGAGTGACAGAAAAGGTCAGCTGTCACTATGGAAGTAGTCAGAGGCAGAAAGGCAGCTACTTGGGGTGGTATCTGGGGTGCATAGACCAGTTTAGGCCAAGCTAGTGTGTCTGCTTTAGCATTGCCTTGCTGTCCATAAGAATTTATTGGGCATCTGTTGTGTGTCAGGCACCATGGGAGCATGAGCTGGCACAGATGTCCACTGGCTGTGCATTTTCAAGCATTCCCCAAGATCTCCACTTCTCTTAGGCTCTGGGAGGTCATGTCAGTGGCCAGGAGTAGGGAGGTCTAGTGGCACCCAGAGAATGTTCTGGACTGAGTGTTGATGGGAGAGAGCAAGAGGGAGAAGTCCTTGTTCCCAGAGGTGAGCTCATGGCTATCATTAGCCATGGGTGGGGGGACAACCAAAAGCACCTGGAAACAATAATGCAGGTGATCTTGATACAAAAATCTATTCTTACACATTTATAGCTTTACCAGGACATCCTGAGACCACTTCTTGCTAACTGAAATGTTCTAGAACCTGGTATCTCTTTTGTCTCCCCGAACAAATTATTTTAGACTCTGGAACTTTTGCAAGTTGCAGAGATGCACAGGATGTACATGTATATATTTTCTCCTCTGTGTTTCTTACAGGTCTCAGCAGGGAAGCAAGGGAAACATAAGTTAGCTCTTAGCTAGAATGGCTGCCTGAAGGGAAAAACAAAGCTTTGATTGCCCATCTCTGGGGATGCTGAGGCTCCGTGCTGAGGCATGGAAGGAGCTCAGAGAAGGTGGTGCATGCCTGGAAAAACTTCCTGAGGCAGGTTGCTAATCTCTGTCTCCTGGAGAGAAATCTGGCCTTGAGATGGTCAGCTCCTGAAATAGGACACCCTGGCTGGGTGCACCTCACCTCCCAGAGCCACATCCCTAAAGAATGCATTTTGGCCCTTGCTCGCTTCCCATGGAATTCTGCTGTGCCTGCAGTGATTGCAGATATTGGGAGCTGTGTGTGCTGGGCACCTCCTCAGATTTTGGGGGGGCAATCCAGGAGTAAGAGGAGTCCGTTCTTGCCTTATGTATTGTCTGGGTTAGCACCCCTTTCTCAGGTAAAGGGCCACTTGCTTCATCTTGCAGATCTTTGGAGAAGGATACAGGACTTCAAGTGTAGTAGTTTGGAAAACCAGGAGGTGTCAGCTAGAATGGGAAGAGGGAACGGCTTCTGAAATCAGTAGCTGTGGGATCTGGCTGGAGTTGACTTTAGAAGTACAATCAAAGAAGTTCAGTGAGTCTCTTTATCCCCAGAACATCCCCCAGCCCATTTGCTGGGGCTTTATCATTAGTGGTCCATCTCTAATAAACACTCCTTTAAAAGTGAGAAGCGCTCCGGCCCCAGGCTTCATCCATGGGTATGACTGGAGTGCTGAGTATAGGGGCACAGGAAGGTTATAAATAAACTACCGAAAGATCATTTGTGCCCGCCCCCGACCATCCCCAACCTGCATATTCCCTCCTCTGATCCTACCAGAACCAGCCAGGGCTTCTGCTCAGGATAGGGTGACCAACCATCATGGTTTCCCAGGGATGCGGGGCTTTCAGTGCTAAAATGGGGAAGGTTCTGGGCAGATGGAGACATGTTGGTCACCGTAGCTCCAGAACCCCCAGGCTCTTGCTCACATGAGCATGGAGCCTCCCACTCTCTGTAAGAGTTCATGATCAAGTATTTGTCTCTTTGACAAAGGAGTCTCTTGAAGGAAAAGAGGAGCAGAAGGAGGACCATGTTTCATTTAGTTCTTAGTTCCATGTCTGTTATGTAGTGGATATCAGTAAATGTTCAGTGTGGAAATAACTGACTATCCGGCTATGGGTATGTTCTATTGGTTAGAGCCCAAGTTTGGGCTTTGAGGAGATACATGATTTCTGAATTCTGATCCTAGTTATGCTTATGGCCCAGTGCCTCAGTTTCCCCTAAAACTATAACTCTGTATCCACATCTGTATCCATTCATCCATCTTTCTCTCTATATCATTCATCTGTCTGTTGTCTATTAATATCATCTATATCTATCATATGCTTTGTCTGTCATCTACCTATTATCTATATCTATCATCTATAATACATATCTGTCTACCTACCTCTCAATTATTTAGTTATGTTGCTCTCTCTCTCATTTACCAATCATGCATCTATCATCAGTCATCTGTATCTGTCTATCTATCTATCTATCTACCTACCTACCTATTTTGCTCTAAAGCTCACAGCAGTTTTGAAGAAACATAGACAATATGAACCAGATCTGCTGGGACTAAATGGAGCCTATGTGTGCGCCAGTCTAGCTGTCATAGGCCACTCACTGTTCCTCAAACACTCTATGTACATTCACTATTTTTCCAGGCATCATTGTAACCTGGAAAAATTAATCCAGCTTCCCAAAGGGGCTCTTCCTTATGAAGGTGCAGCGGGTACCTTGTCCTGAACAACTGGTGCCTGTTCTCAGGCCTCGGCATCATGACCTCTGACACTCTCCGTCTCTTCCAGACAACCTTGGCCTTCTACAAATGTTTGCAGGACGAGTGCGCTTCCTGAGTGGCCGCGCTGTGCTTGATGTCACAGAACGTCTGTCTGGTGAGCACCCAGCCTTCCAACCCATCTCTCTTCTTCTTTCCTGGCATGTAGTTGAACCACCCACTTATCTTAGACGAAAAAATCATCAAATAATCCTACAGACCATTTAAAAAATGTGATAAGCTGCTTGCTTAAAAAAATGTATTATTTACTGGGCTATGCTGGGTCTTAGCTGGGGCACGAAGTTTCTTCACTCTTCCTGTGACAGGCAGGATTTTTTCTTTTTTTAGTTGTGGCATGCAGGATCTGTAGTTGTGGCATGTGGGATCTAGTTCCCTGACCAGAAATTGAACCTGGGCCCCCTGCCTTGGGAGCATGGACCACCAAGGAAGTTCCAATAAACTGCTTTTAAAAAATAATTCCAGGGGTGCTCAGTGTGTGTTGCCTGCCTGAGTGCATCATTCCTGCTCCTCTGCCCACCCTCATCTCTTGCTCCTGGTCTTGTCTCTGCACCCTGGTTCAATCCTCCCAGGGCCCCTGGAGTGGCCCCTTACTTCCGGTCCAGGTGCCAGGCCTGCTTCAAGCAGATGGCCTGGGCGAGGTCGGGCTGGGGGCTACAGTGCAGCTTCAGGGTCAGGTTAGGGGGCCCTGAAGTGAGAATGGGGTCATGTAGCACCTTGGGTATCAGACAATGAACCCTTTTCTGTTACTCAAAATCAGCATTCTCTGATTGTACAGGTACTTTATGGGCCCCAGAGGTGAGTGGGTATCCATTTACTGTAAACATTACCTATCTGTTTCCAAGAGAGCTCAAAAACAAGAGTTTCTACATAGTTCTTCTATTAACTCCATGTCAGTCAGGAACAGGGAAGAAAATTTCAATTGTCACAAGGCATGGACTAATAATAGCACAGCTTACCAGGGGAGTAAATCTTCTGCTAATTACTTCAGCTGCCTTTTAAGCTGGACTTTAATGGCATTTTCCTCATGATGCTGGGGCTATTAGCTAGGGGGGCACCCAGCTCCCCTCAGGCAAGTGAATGTGGATTGAGAGTGGAAGTGAGCTCTCTGGGGCTGGGGTGTAGGCCTCTCACTGCTGGAGGAGAGAGTGCAGGGGAGAGGCATCAGCGGAGGAGGAGTGGGTGAGGTGTGACAGGTTAGGGGGAAGTGAGCCCTTCACCCTTTGGTGGGGTCAGGGAGCCCTGCCTGGGCCCAGCTCCTGGGATAGTTTTTGTAGGAAATATGCTATGCACTGGGATGGTCCCGACAGTTTTCACCTCTATGCTCTCAGGAGAGATTCAGTGGAGATTTAGGAAACCTTTGAGTTATTTGTTGTTGTTCAGTAGCTCAGTCGTGTCTGACTCTTTGAGACCCCATGAACTGCAGCACGCCAGGCTTCCCTGTCCTTCGTCATTTCCTGGAGTTTGCTCAAACTCATGTCCATTGGGTCAGTGATACCATCCAACCATCTTGTCCTCTGTCTTCCCCTTCCCCTCTTGCCTTCAATCTTTCCCAGCATCAGGGTCTTTTCCAGTGAGTCAGTTCTTCACATCAGGGGGCCAAAGTATTGGAGCTTCAGCTTTAGCATTAGTCCTTCCAATGAATATTCAGGGTTGATTTCCTTTAGGCTTGACTGATTTGACCTCCTTGCTGTCCAAGGGACTCTCAAGAGCCTTCTCCAGCATGACACTCACATCCATGCATGACTACTGGAAAAACTATAGCTTTGACTATCCGGACCTCTGTCGGCAAAGTGATCTCTCTGCTGTTTAATATGCTGTCTAGTACAGGGGCTTAATCGGATGATTGGTTTTCCTTTCCTTCCCTCTGGCAGGCCCCCGACTCCTCCCCCTTGCTCCTCCCCGGTCCCTTCCCGCTTCCCCTCCCCTAGCTCCTCCCTTCCCTTGCTCCTCCCCCCCACTTGCTTCTCCCATTTCCCCTAGCTCCTCCCCTCCATTGCTCCTCCCCCACCACTTGCTCCTCCCATTTCCCGTTGCTCCTCCCATCTCTCCTTGCTCCTCCTACCCTCCCACCGCCCTTGGGGCTGACCAGGTGGCTTCACGGTTAACTGTGCCCTCCCTTCTCAGCCTGTTTCCAGCACAGGGAACGTAACTCTCACTTCTTGGTTCCCATGTTATGACGTCAACGTGGCTGAGTTGGCTCCCTGGGTGCAATCCTGCCTTCCCAGGAATGAGGACCTCCTTGACTTTGGAGGGCTGTGTGTTACTGGGCGTGCCCCAAGAGGCCCCTAGTGTGGGGTGCAGGAACCCTGAGGGTATGGCCGGAAAGTCAGGGTACACAGTCCACAGGAGATGGCACAAGGAAAGCCTCAGGCTGGGCTGAGGGGGGGAGGGGGCAGGCCATTCTCTCTGTTCCCCACTGTCCCAGACTGGCTCTGAAATCAGAGGGGCACAAGCTACAAAGTATCCTGGGGGATTGGATGAAGTTGAGTGGATGAAGGAAGGACAAATTGGGGGTTTCTCTAAAAAATAAAACTCCAGACCAGCCTCTGAAACTTGGTACTCCTAGAGATCTGGGGCAGCGAGGAGTGGGAAGAGGCTGGGCTTTGGAGTCAAGGTGGGCTTGACTTCTGCCCTCTGCCCTTGTTACCTGTGGGGCCTTGGGCCAGCTTCTTGACCCCCGAGTGTTGGTTTCCTCCTCTGTGAAACAGACAACTGTCCTGTCTCTCAGGTGAGAGAGAAACGGAATCACAATAGAAACCTCTGAGCCCCGGGCTCAGGCTCAGGCAGTGCTAGTTTCCCAAGTGTGTCTCAGCTCAGGAAACCTTCCAGTTTCTTTGCCCATAAATAAATCAAGTGCTTTTCTCAGCAGTGTTTGCCTTCACCAGCACTTATCCTTTGGCAGAATGACACGCAGGGTGTGCTGATTGTCAAGCAATCATTGTTAGCACGAATGCACTTTGGTTGATGCGACCAAAGCTGAGGGCTGTAGCAACCTGTCTGGAGCGGCGTGGGGTACCCGTTGACATGGCCTTGACACTGGGGGGCAACCCTGGCATTTTCTGTATGATGGAGGGCTTGCTGGCAGGTTTTAGCCTGTCTCTGAGTTTTCCAGGGTTTAGAGAAGGCGGGGGGCCTGGGGTAACCAGATTTGGAGGGTTCATCACTGGAATGAATGACTCTGAATGAGGATCCATGCAGAGCTTGATGGTTTACAAAGTATGTTTGTGCCTCCCGTGTTACTACCGGGCTTGTCATGAGGTTTGGCATTGAGACACCAGGGAGGCCATGATGGTCTTATCTCCTGCTGGCAGTTTTATTTTCCAGAATGCTTCATTTGAGAGAATCCTGATCTTTCTCCCTAGAACAAGTTTTCTCTGTGTGAGTTCTCCTAGGTGGTAATGCAGATTAAAGCACTTCTAGGGCTAACTACTCTGTCACGTGCGTACCTGCACAGGCACTTCACCTGCATCTATTATCTAACAATCTCAAGACTTTGGTTCAGAATTCTTTTCCTCACTTTGCAGGTTAGGGGATAGGCTCAGACAGGTTGGGTGGCTTTCTCAAGCTCACACAGCTAATAAATAGCAGAGGGAGGATTGCAGTCCAGATGTGCCTGCCTCTTCCCTTTGCCCTGGGCTGCAGGGACCAATTACTCAGTCACAGGCTCTGAGCACTTTTGCCTTTGCATACCCCTTCCTCCATAAACAAACAAACCAAAAGTTTAAAATTATATTTTATGTTTGGTTGATATGAACTCAAATATAAAGCAGGTTAGACATCTTCATAATTTTTTTCCTTCTGATTTTGAAAGAGTTTAAAATATTTCCATGGGTCCTGAAGCAAGTTGTGAGCCCTAGGTCATGTGTCTAATGACCCAGGCAGTCGAACCCCTGCGTTGCCTGCCTTTTGGAGGACAGAGTTGGTGTCCCCTTCCAAGGGAAGGCAGTGAGAGAGGGAGAGAGCGCCTGACTCAAGTAACTGTCCCTCTTTTCTGTGTGACAGAGCTGGTGGCCTCGGTTTACCCCCGGAAGCCTCAGGCCGTGGAGCGCCACGTCCTTCCCGTCCTCTGGCACTTTCTGAGCAGCATGACGGGGAGCGGCGCCCTGCCCGGGCACAGCGGGAACGTCCGCACGGCCGTCTGCCGGCTGTGCAGGAGCCTCCAGGAGCAGATGGGCTCCCGGCTGCAGGACCTGGCTGCCGGCCAGCCAAAGCAAGTCCTCAAAACGCTCCAGGAGCTCTTAGACTCAGAATCCCCGTGAGGCAGCTCAAGAGGTCACCGACAGGGGGAAGGCGTCTGACAGCAGGACAACTGGCAGCTCACGCCCCTTTCTTCTGGATTAAAGGTGGATCTGGAATGGGCAACCGTTATTTTTATCTTATTTTATTTTTTATGATGGAATGATCTCCTGGTCTATTTTCCCTTAGAGTTCCAGATGGATATGGTATATTTTGAAGTAGAAATAAAAGAATTGTTTATTTTTCTAAGGTTTTATTATCTTGTATTTTTTTTCTTACCTCAGAGAATTTTTCAATAGCTAGGTTTGCGACAAAGAAAACAGGGCGCGATATGGTAACAACCTAAGTGTCCGATTTTGGGTGAAAGGATACAGATGATGCAACACACATGCTGCCCACACGTGTACATATATGTGTGCACCTGCACACCCACACACACAGACACAAACACAGACACACACACACACACACACTGTAATACTAACCGTAAAAAAGATGAGATCCTGCTCAAGTGGAGAAAGACAAATACCTTAAGATGTCACTCATCTGTGGAATATGAAAGAACAAAAGTCAAAAAAAAAAGAAAAAGAACAAGCAAAACAGAAGCAAATAGATACAGAAAACAGAGTAGTAGTTACCATAGAAGAAGGGTCATAGCAGGGATGGGCAAAAAGGGGAAAGAGGATTAATTGTATGGTGATGAAAACCTTTGGTGGTAAATTCACTGTAATGTACACAGAAGTCAAAATATAGTATTGTACAGGGAAAGATTGAAGGCAGGAGGAGAAGGGGACAACAGAAGATGAGATGGTTGGATGGCATCACGGACTCAATGGAAGTGATTTTGAGCAAGCTCCGGGAGTTGGTGATGGACAGGGAAGCCTGGTGTGCTGCAGTCCATGGGGTTGCAAAGAGTTGGACATGACTGAGCGACTGAACTGACTGACACACAAAGAATTCTAGAAAGAAAACAAAACATGACAACAGCAAAACCAGTTATGATGCTACTGAGACAAAGAACTAGGGAGAAAAAGTGTAGCACAGACCCCCCATGTGGCAGACCGTGTTGCAGCATAGCTCCTGTCTGTGAATAGCTGGAGAAGCCCTGCTGCACCCAGAGACCCTGAGTTGGTCACTTAAATCCAGCCCATCTGTCATAAACCTGATGTGGGGTGAACACAAGCATCTCTGGGAGCATCCTGCTTCTGCTTTACAATATCTTCAGTGCAGCACCTGCTGGTCCTATGGGAACCTTCCAGTGGATCTAAAAGGCAAGGAGAGTTCGATACTGACATTGGCATTACTAAAAGCCTTCTCTGGAAGGTGACTTTCTGGCTAGTTTCTGAAGAGGACTAGATTATGTTTCACTCTTGAAACTTTTTTAAAACTTTATTCACTTATTTATTTTTTGGCTGTGCTTGGTCTTTGTTGGTTCACAGGGTTTTCTCCAGTTTTGGCGAGCAGGGGCTACTCTCTAGTTGTGGTGCATGGGCTTCTCATTGCAGCGGCTTCTCTTGTTGTGGAGTACGGGCCCTAGGGCATGCAGACTTCAGTAGTTGTGGCACATGGGTGCAGTAGTTGTGGCTCTTGGGCTCTAGAGCATGGGCTCAGTAGGTGGCACACAGGTTTTGTTGTCATTCGATATGTGGGATCTTCCTGGATCAGGGATCAAATCCATGTCTCCTGCATTGGCAGGTAGATTCTTTACCACTGAGCCACCAGAGGAGCCCTCACCCTTGAAGCTTAAAGGACCAGATGAAGAACAAAGCTCCAGGTGTGCAAATGTCTTGTGGGAGCTCTAAAACCGCACAGGTTACTCCGGCTGGGTCAGACCACAGAGTTGGAGAGGTGTGCTGGATGTGGGCTGGGCCAGAACATGAAGGTGGAGCCACTGATGGAGCAATGAGAGAATGGGAGATGGGGTCCTGGCAGTGAGAGGGGAATAATGTCCCAGGCTGGGGTTCTGGACACAGTGAGTGTGGCTCTGCCTTGCCTAGGGCCAGTGGCAGGATGACAACAGCACGACCAGGAAGAACTAGAGCTCAGATCATGACTTCTAACACATGGTAAGGTGAAGGCTGAAGGGGCAACATCCCAGTGCCAACCAAGGAGCCACAGCACCTCTGGGGCAGATCCGAAGGCAAGTCCCCGAGGCCGAGCTTCAGACCAGCAAGTTTTCTGGCAGGCCCACCAGTGGACCCCTCCCCACTGTCACCCATCCCCAGGTACAGCATCAGGTCCACGTCAGTGTTCTGAGCCCCTCCTGAGAGTATAGCCCAGGGAGGGCTGGGAAGCTTAGAACCAACTCAATTGTTTCCAAACCCCTGGATGCCCCCAGCTGGGGAAGCTTCTTTTTCATTATGTGGTGTTGTCACCACATAACTAGGCTCTCCCCTCCCCTTGCCACAAATGCCCTGGGGTGAGGCTAGGCATGGTGCAGTCATCCTGGGACTTGGGCTTTTAATAGGCGGCTTAAGTGTGTGGGTAATTCCAGTCCCAGCCTGAGCGGCTTCTCACCTCCGTGTGACCTTTGCTGGGGCTTCCCCCTCTACCACCTTGCCCTTTGTTGATTCTGACTGGCTGAGATTAAAGAAAATCCCATGGATGGAGGAGCCTGGTAGGCTGTGGTCCATGGGGTCGCTAAGAGTCAGACATGACTGAGTGACTTCACTTTCACTTCTCACTTTCACACACTGGAGAAGGAAACGGCAACCCACTCCAGTGTTCTTGCCTGGAGAATCCCAGGGATGGGGGAGCCTGATGGGCTGCTGTCTATGGGATCACACAGAGTCGGACACAACTGAAGTGACTTAGCAGCAGCAGCAGATGGTGAACCCATCAAGACACCCAAGAGGCTGATTTTACACAATTTAATTAAATGAGTTTGCTTGAACTCTAAGTAGGCTTTTTCAGTTTGGTTGGGAGACTGACTTTTTCTGCTGGTCCAGATCCTAGAGCCTTAGGGACTTCTTGGCATCCAGTGGTTAAGACTTCACCTTCGCACGCACGGGATGAGGATTCAATCCCTGGTTAAGGAGCTAAAAAAATTCTTAAGAAAAAAAAGGTCCTAGAGCCTGTCAGAATGTTTCAGAATTTTTTATAACTGTAGACTTGCATGCTAAGTTGCTTCGGTTGCGTCTGACTCTTTGTGACCCCATGAACTGTAACCCTAGTCTGCCAGGCTCCTCTGGTCATGGGATTTCCCAGGCAAGAATATTGGAGTAGGTTGCCCTGCCCTCCTTGAGAGGACCTTTCTGACCCAGGGATCGACCCCAAGTCTATTATGTCTCCAGCATTGGCAGGCGAGTTCCTTACCACTAGTGCCACCAAGCCCGATAGAACTGTAGGAGCCAAGGGATTTTGAAGGCAGAAGTTAAACTCAAAGACATTGCCCTGTCTTCCTGCACTTGGGTCCTGCCTTCTGTCTTCAAACTGGAAGCTTCCCGTCTCCTGTACTTTGTACCCATCCTCACAGTTGGATGTTTAAAATAACTGAAAACATCTGAAAAGCAAAGAATAAATCTTCATCCCCCCCCCCCCCCCCTTCACTATCTTAGGTTTTAATCTAGTCTCTGGGCAGCTGGGCTCTGCGGGTGACACTCCTGGCACAAATCAGTGGGGAGGGGCTGGATGGTTCCGGGTGCCTCAAGAAATTATGTGGAACCTAGGAAAATAGTACTGATGAACCTATTTGCAGGGCAAGAATAGAGAGGCAGATGTAGGGAATCGGTGTGTGGACACAGGGTGGGGCAGGGGGGTGGAAATAAGCCAGGAGCTTGTGACTGGTGTCTGTGCACCGCCGTGTGTAAAGCACACAGCTCGTGGGAACCTGCTGGACATCACAGGGAGCCCAGCTCTGTGATGACCTGGAGAGATGGGATGGAACGGGCTGGGAGGGAGACCCAAGAGGGAGGGGCATATGTTCACATACAGCTGACTCACTTCACTGTACAGCAGAGGCTGGCAAAACTTGATAGAGCAACTATACTCCAATTAAAAAAAAAAAGTTCTCATATTACTTTTAAAGCAAAGGAAAGACAGTTTATTAGTAACCTGGGCCTGTCAGGAGTGCCCGGAAGAATGAGGCTTATTGGGAACGAGACTGTCCTGAAAACCATGGTGGGGGTGAGCAGAGCCCACTCCATTCTTTGCTTGGTTGTGAGCAGCCAGGAGCCCTACTTACAAGATGCCCTTAGGGTGGGAATACAGCCTCGAGCTATGGAAGAGCTTTTCTCTCTCTCTCTCTCTCTCTCACTTTCTCTCTCTCCAGTGTCAGGTTCAAGGAACACAGGCTTGTCTGAAAACGTGTAAATGCTTAGAAATTCCTCGCTTGGGAATTTTTGACATTTTCTTACAGGCTCCACTTCTTCTCTTATTCTCTCTTCCCTGCTTCGTTTCTTGTCTCCTGAAGAAATGTTTCTCCATTCTGATTGTATTTCAGAATCATCCAGTGAGATCTGAAAAAATGTTGAGGCTTGGGCCCGCCCCTGGGGGTTTTGATTTGATCCATATGGGGTAGGGCCAAGGCAGCGGCCTTTTCTGTTTTTATAGGCATTTATAGGATAAAGAAGTGCAAGGGGTGGGGGGGGGGGGCAGGGGGGCGATAGTCTGAGGCATGGGGAGTGTGGGGAAAGGTGATTGGAGACTGGAGACACAAGATTGTCACTCTGTGCAGGTTCAACTAAGCTACATGCTTCTTCATGGGACACATGTTCAAAAGACAGTGGTTTTAGCATGTTCTGAGAGTGGAGTTTTTGGCCCTGTGACGTCAAGAGGTCATGACATTTACACATGCCCGTTTGGAGGGTGGGTGGTCCCAACCAGTCTTAGCTGGCTTGAGCTGGGCAACACCTGACTCCAAGTTCCTGAAAAACAACTTGGGCAAACAATAATACATAATGCTTGGAAGACACACAAGTTTTTGTAAAAACAATTGAAGTGAGCTTGGTCAGTGAAGCCAGGTTACAGCTATTATTTATTAAGCAAGTTATAATTTAATGGGTCTAACTGATGACTAGCCTTGGTTTCACAATGTATTGCTTGAGACATTTATATATTGCAAAATGATTACCACCATAGCATTGACTAAAACCTCCATCCAGCCACATAATCACTACTGTTTTTGTGTGTTGAGAACATTTAAGATTTACTCTCTTGGTAACAGTCATCTATATAACAGAATAATTAGCAATAATAGCCATGTTGTATGTTAGATTCCCAGAATTTATTACCTTATAACTGGGAATTTGTACAATTTGATCAATATCTCTGTATAGCACAGCCCCCTGCCCCTGCCCACTACCTCCTCAGCCCCTGGTAACCACCATTCTACTGTCTGTTTTTTGAATTCACCTTTTTTGATTCCACATATAAGTGAAATCATGCAGTATTTTTCTTTCTCTATCTGACTGATTTCACTTTGCATAATGCCCTTAAGTTTCCTTAAAGTTGTTACAGATGGCAGGGCTTCCTTCTTTCTCATGACTAAATGGTTTTCCAGTGTATGTGTGTATCTCACGATTTCTTTTCCCATTTCTTTTCTGTCTTCTCTTTCTTTTCTCAAGTGATTCTAATGGGTGGCCAAATTTTGAAACCACAGTAAAATCAGAGGAGTAGAAAGCAGCAATGGCTTTGGCCCTGTGGACATCTGGCCTGTCAGCTCTCCCCACCTGGCAGCCCTGGGGTGTCCTGGTTGGGGACAGAGGCTGATGGAAGCCAGGTACTGGAGTCAGAGAGGCTAGACAAAGTCCAGGCACTGTTCCTTCTGGTGTGTGGCCTTGGAGCCACTTGTCAACCTCTCTGATCTTCCCTTATCAATTTTGTGTGTGTGGGATAGGATTTGTGGAACTCAATGACAACCAACCAAATGAGAAGTGCAAACTCTTTATTCAGAGCTTGCTATAGCCAGGGAGTGTTTTGGCAAGATCATTCATGCTTTGGCAGAGGTGCAAGGGAAGGCAGAAGATTGGGAAAAGGGGAACGTTTCAGGTATGCCATCATTATTGGAGGCTGTTGGCCTGGGGAAGGTGTAGACACCATGTGGACCATGACCTGCTGGCAACAGCAGCATCTTTAATGCTTGTTAAAGTGTGGACCCTTGGGTCATACTCCAGACCAACTGAATCAGAAACCTCAGTCATCCTTACACACTCTGAAGTGCCTGGGCCACAGCTTCAGTGCTCCAAGTGGTTGTTACGGTCCCAGACTAGTCCACACTTGGGAATGAGCATCCCTAAGTCAGTATTTCTCAAATGCGGTTGATGAAACCTTTGTTTGGGAAGAGGCATGAAGACTGGAGAAGGGAGGGAGACAGGAAGCGAGGTGCTTATTAAAAATCAGATTTTTATTCTCAGCTATAGACCTGTCCCTGGAGTGAGGGACCTGGGAGTGTGATCTGCCCAGGATCAGACAGTTTGCAGAAGCAGCGTCCTGACTGCCTGTTCTCAGCAGGGCTTCAGGAGTCCCTGTGCAGGCAGACAGGGCAGCATCACTGTGCGTACAGATTGCTCATCAGGTGGGCATTTCTGAGTCAGGGACCATTCAGGGGGCCTACTTTGGTCTGTATCATCACTGGGGCTTACTCAGAGGGTGTGATGGTTTCTCTGTATCCTACCACCTGGTATTTTGGTGAAGAAGGTTATAACATTTGAAGGTTTTGTTTTGCTTTAATCACAGCTTTATAATCACCTCTCTGTGGGTTGACGGCTATTATTTAGCGTCACCTTGGGTTCTCCTTGAGAATTTTTACATCCGGAAAGTGATCCAGCACCTCTGTGGGCTGTTGTCAGAAACTGTTAACTGAACCAAAGCTTTAACATGTCACCAGGTTTTGTAAACATAGCCAATCCTTTCCCCTTCCAAAGGAGGAAAAAAAAAGCCAGATAAATAATTTTCATGAAGGCAATTTGTTTCCCAGGGGCTGTATTTCCTTTTTGTCTCATCCAGCAGTTTTTCACTGCTCTGGGACACTGACAATAAAGTAGAAGAGGTGTCTCCAGAGTAAGGCTTTGTCTGCTCCTGCCAGAAGGCTTCACCTGGAAGCCCACTCTGGGGGTCATGGCAATGATCAACAAATATTTTTTGAAAAGACTTTTCTTTTCCTTAATGCCAGGGACAGTTTTATGTGTGCATGGAGGGGAGAGATGGGGAAGTGGTTGAAGTGTGTAGAGGGGATTATTATTTTATAAAATTTTCTTGGAAATTTTGAGTTTCCATCTAAGTTTAATAGGAATGGCTATTGCTATAGCTAGACTTTGGCTGGATATGAAACATAATTTCCTTTCTGTAAAAGTTGGAGAAAACGGAGAATTTCTTCCAGAGAAGTTTGTGGTTTTCCTAAACTGTCCCCCCAGAATAATCTGAACATTGTTGCACTAGGTTTTAGAACCAAGGCTAGCCAGGGAATAGGGAACTTTCTTTGCCACAGGCTGACAATGTGTCTTTGGAGGAAAATTTCTGACACCTCTCAGCCTCTCTTTTACTCCATTTGTAAAAGGCATTGAAAAAATACTTACTTTGTTCATCTCCTAGGATTTTCCCCCCCCAAAGATCTAATGAAACAGTGTAGATAATTGTATTTTGAAAAAGTAGAGTGTTACACACAAAGAAATAATTATGATTAACTCTAGTCTTATCCCAGTAAAGCCTGCTATTCTGAAGACATGCCAGTCATTCCTACCAGCTGACTGACAGATCACTTACGACTCAATGTGGGAATAAATGGGAGATTCAGAAGCTTAATTTGCTTTTCCCCTGTTTGGTATGTTTGACATATGTAGTTGCGATTGCCAGCAAAATGTTTTAAAGTCTTTTCACTTTGAAAGACACGGAACTCTTCAAAGAAGGAAGTCAATTCTAGCGGAGTTTGACAGCTGTTTTTATCTTTCTCTAAGGATCAAAGCACAGATCTAGGAGGGGGAAATAGGCTTGAGTTCTTTACTTAATCAGAATCTTAGCATGCAGAGACAGCAGAACTGAACACTAAAAACAAAGATGACAGAGGGATTATGATTTCAGTCCCCCCCAGTAGCTCCAAAAGATGGTTTAGAAAAGGCAGGTTTGCTCATGTCTTACAGATGGCAGGATTAGTTGATTAGCATTGTTATTACAGCCTGGTAGATGAAGAAATGAGCCTGTAAAGCCAGGTCACCGGGCGAGTCAACAAGGTGTCAGGTCTCCAGCCCAACCAGGAGGAGTGGGAGAGTTTGCCTCCCAGGGCAATGATCACATTCCCCACGTCCTCCCTTCTTTCTCCTTCTGCTTCTGTTTTGTTCTGCTTCCTTCACTTCAGACCCATCTGGTTTGTCTAGGGGCATTACCTCAGTCCTTAGCATTGCTGCATTCCAGTCAGATTGTTGCCTTGGGTGCCAGACTTCAAGGATGTCTGAAATTACAGCATTTGGAACCCAGACTACCAGGTTGGTCAACTTCTTCAGTCATCTGATGCAGGGCCCACAGACTATTGTAAAGTTACTTTCTGAAGTCCAGGAGTGTAATCAAGCCAGCAGCATCCAGGTCCTCCATAAAATTGAATTAGAGTCCCGAGTGAATTAACTGTTTGCTCCTTTGCGTGTGCGATGCATCTTTAATTACATTTCATAAAACTGTCTGAATGGATTGATGGAACTTTATTTAAACTTCTGGTAGTACAAGGAGGAAACCATAGTGCAGTATAACATGTTCTGTTAATATAGGCTTGAAACACATTTACTTTATGGCAGTTCAACAGACTTTGATGTGGGGCTACTTAAAAATATACTACCTTTGATAAGTTTGCTTTGGCAGATAGAGTGGGTGTTGGCAGACTGTATACAGTCAACCAGAATATTAATTGACAAGCATATTGACACTTAATAATTCATGGCACCAGCTCCCCTGATACCTACAAAAATACTGGGTTATTTTAGGAAAAAAGAATATATTTCTCAAAATCCCTTTTATTCACGTTGTAGGGTTTATGAGGCAAGTCTTGTCAAACGTAAGCTCTTCACAATGAAAGTAAAGTCTCTTTGGTCTGTGTCTGCCCTGAATTTTCTATCAACATGGGTTATTTTAGATTCTGGACTGGGTATATGATGCAAGGAAGGAACATAGATTGTGCTTACAGTAAAGAACCACACAGACCCAAGTTATGGAAGGAAGTTATATTTCATTCTGAAGATTGTTTTTATATTTGCAAAAAGCTATCACTATTCCACTTAAATATTACATTTTCTTTCTTTACTCCATGAATCCTTTTGGCAGAACTAGAAAACTGTGGTTCTCCCTTGGGGCAGAACTCTTCGCTATGTTACTAATGAGTTGGGTAAAGAAGGGGGCTGAACACCTCCCTCTCCGCAGCTCTGGGATCCCCATGGGCATGGAGGATGGCTGTCCCATCCCCCAAGAAGAAAAGGAGTTGGCCCCAAGAAGAATCTGGGTATGATATGCACCCCTTAAATGAATCTCCTATGTAGGCTTGCTTTTGCCTTTATACTCAACATTCCTTCTTGGTTTCTAACTATGAAGAAAAAGAGCAGAATCATGTCTTTAACGGATTGGGTCCATTGGCTTAATTAATTCAAAAAGACAAAACAAAACAAAAAATCTCTGCTCTCCCTTCCCCTAGAGCACAGAAAGTAGATTGGACCCAACATGGATGAGGGTCTTAGGCAGAGGGGGAAGGTGGGTAAGAGTGACCCATCTGAGAAGCTCTAGAGCTGGGCTTACCCCACATGGCCACCAACAGTGAGTTTTTTCCAAGGCAGAGCCAAAGACACAGGTTTGAGGAAAGGCCTGGCCACAGGAAGGGTGAAACAATGGATTTTCACACAAGTGGTTCAATGGGGTGGATTTAACTTATTTTTATAGAGTTTAATTCAGAATGTAATTTGATCTGAGTGCAGTAGTTGGGATGAGTGAGTGGAAAGTGAGTGAAAGTCGCTCAGTTATATCTGACTCTTGGTGACCCCATGGACTCTACGGTCCATGAATTCTCCATGCCAGAATACTGGAGTGGGTAGCTGTTCCCTTCTCTAGGAGATCTTCCCAAACCAGGGGTTGAACCAGGGTCTCCCACATTGTAGGAGGATTCTTTACCAGGATTCTGAGTCACAAGGGAAACCTGTGGTTGGGATAGTAGCCCCGAAACACTTCTTTGGCTCATCTGTCCCTGGGCTAGCTTGGCACTGCTTCATCTTAGACCTTTACTGCCTCCAGCTCTTTGGCCTCAGCAACCCCTCCTCTTTGCCACTCTCCCAGAAGAAGACTTGGGATTCTTGAAGCCTTTGGGTCCTTGGGCATCTTGATGGCTATACTAGCTCATTGCCCCTGCTGCCTGGGCCTAGAGGTTTCTGGGTCTCTCATTACATGATATATGAGAATATATGGTGGCAGCCTGGCCCTGTCCTGGCGCAGCAGGTGCTCAGTGGAGGTGGGGGAGAACTCATCAGCTGCTTCACTGCTGATGGCAGGAATCCGGGGTGCCCTGGATCCCTCCACTGCTGCCTGCAGGACAGACAGGAGGGGTAGGTGTTGGCCTCTATTTTACCCGCCTAGCTTTCATAGGGGTGGGGCTCTCCTCTTACAGAACCTCCTGCCAGGCACCCTCATGGAGGCAGCAGTGGTTCATTCCAGACCTTTCCAGGGCATTCTCTCTGATACTGAGCCTCCTGCATTACATAATATGCTGCCTGGCTCCTAGCTGCCCATTTTTCCTCATATCACTGCAGCTGGGTACACTCAGCCCACCTTGCACCACCCCCCCACACTCAAACCAGCCCCAAACCTCTAGGATAAGCCCTTTGCAGGGCGAGGAGGTGGGGGTGGCGGAGTCTGGGCTGGAAATCAGCCTTACTTTCCATTCTTTCAGATCTGGTTCCCCGTTCTCATCCTATCACTAGACTTGTCATTGCTGGGGTTATGACGCCACGTAGCATCCAGTTTCATCAGCGGGGTCCCTGTCTCATCTCCTGGCAGCTGGGGTTCTGTGCTGTTTCTTCAGACCTCCAGGAAGCCGGCCTCGAAACCTCTCACAGGGCAGAACCCCTTCTGACCAGTTCTTACCTCTAGGCTGGATGGCTCCACACTGCTTGCTTCCTGAAAGCTTGCCTATGGGGCCCAGCCCTTGGCAGCATGCTGCCAGCCTAACCATGCAGGGAGATGGCCTGAACAAGTTTTATCCCTACCTCAAACAAGTCCCCTGAAGCTGGCTGCTCTCACACACTTACCCAGGTCCTGCCTGCTTGGGTGGCTTTAAACTTCCAGGGTTTCCTGCAGCCTAGGCAGTTCCCAGGGTCCACCCTCCTGCCTGGGGTGTGATTCCACCCCACAGTGGCCTGAGTTCTGCTCTGAGGATTAAAGCAGATACACAGCAAACACAATCTCACAGTGGGCGTTCACAGGCATTTCCCCATAGAGGGGCAAGTTGTGGCCCCTTGTGGTAGTCTAACCAACACTTCCTTGGATGCCTTGGAAGAGATGGTCCCTGTCATCTCTGAGTATCTGTACAGGTCAAGGAGGGATTCCCTTATTCAGAGTTTCAGCCTGTTCGTGGGGGTGGTAGCTGAATTCTCAGGACCCAGTTTAACGTGTTCTTGAGTCATGATCCACTTCAACAAGACAGGGCTTGAAGACTTTAATTTTTTCCAAACTTAAAAAGTCAGCTTTGCACCAAAGGTAGAGGATTGCCCCTTTGCTGTACCCTGTGGGTGAGAACTCTTGTCTTTTGACAACCCACTGTGCTGGCACTGAATCACCCAATTACTGCAAATTCTTTTCTAAATAGAAAGCACGCCACAGCCTCCAGTGGAAAAATTCCAAAAGCTGCCGCAAATATCTTGCTCAATTGGCAGAAGCAGGGTTTTGGCATGAACGATGGCTCTTCACTTCAATTTCAACTCCTGGCTCTTCACTTCAATTTCAACTCCAGCAGAAGGTCTGCAGATGACTGGGAATAAAGTTGGTTGAGAAACCCCTGTGGGAGATTGGCTGTGTGTGTGTGTGTGTGTGTGTGTGTGTACATTCGCACCCGTTACCCACACGTCCTTCTGTGCTTCAGTCCCCATGGGGCACAGAGAAAAGGCTGCCTTGTTTGGGAGGCTTGGTTGTACCCACTCAGTCTGAGAGAGAGGCCTGTGGGTGCGTAGGACAGAGCATCTGAGACACGTTTAGCTGGAAAGGCAACAGGACTGCACCAATGGGCTGGAGGCTTTGCTTTCAGGGCTTTGGAGTTGAGCTTGGGAAGCAAAAGAAGGAGGGTAGGTGGAGCTATGTGTCTTAATCTCACCTCAGGCTTCTTATCTCTGGAACAATCAGCTTCTCAACAGAGCTCATAATGGGCACTTGAATGCCGTGCCACTTTTTAACCTTAAGAAAGCTTTCTGTTTGTACAAGTAGGTGCACGCTTTAGGCAAATGGAATGATGGGATAGGCAAGGGCAATGGAATGTTAAAAAAAAAAAAGTGATGAAAGATAATAGATTCTAGTGCCAGGCACATCTGTGCAAGTTTACCTGTTCTCTTCCTAGCTGGGTGAGCTCAGACAAGACACTTGGGGGGTGAGTAGGCATGGGGGTACTTTGGTTTTCTTGCTGCAAAACTAGGAGAATGCTGTTTGCTTCCTTCATTGTTAAGAGAATTAGATGGTTTCATGAACACCTGGCTCATCAAGCATGCTGGAAATACATTTTCCTGCTAAATTAAGGCCAACACTTGAAGGATTAAAGAGTGTCATTGTGGAGTCCATATTGATAGTTAATCTTCGACCCTTGAGGCAAACCAGGATCCAGGGCTGCACACAGTAGTTGTTCAGAATTTAGCAGACCCCTCGGGCAGTGCCCCTTCCAGGCCTTTCCTGCATCTCAGCAGGAGTCTGGTTGGCCTACCCTCTCTGGGGCTGACGCTTGGCTGTTACCCTTGCTGAGTGACATTAGTGTCACTCAGCTGGCAGCCCGTCAGGTGACTTCCTTCTGCTGGGACTTGTCCTGGGCATGGCCCGCGCTGGCCTCTCGCTGCAGCCCGTGGCCCAGCACACAGAGCTCTGGGCATGGCGCACCCCTGCCGCTGCCCTTCAGTTCTAGGCCACAGGGGCTGTTCCATGGCTCTGGGTCCTCGGGGCTCTCCTCGCTGCCGCTGCAGAGAGAAAGCACAGGTGCCAGTCAAACCCTCCTCGTGGCTTCTGGCCCCGCCCCCTCGCCATTCTGTCTCTCTCCAGCCCTCTGTGGGCCTGGTGGGCCCTTGTGCCAGGCCCCTGCCTTTCCGTATCAGCTTTGCCTGCTGGTGTTGTTCTTGTGGGTGTCTCCTCTGGTGGGGCACCATGGGAGCCATGCTCCTGGCGTTTCGGAGGACAGGCTGAGTCCTGTTTTTTCCTGGGACAATCAGATCCTGCAGCTCTGAACAAAACAGATCCCTCAAGAACTCGGGCTTTTATTTTGTTTTGTTTTAAAGTGTTAGTTGCTCAGCTGTGTCTGACTCTTTGCAGCCCCATGGACTATAACCCACCAGGCTCCTCTGTCCATGGGATTCTCCAGTTTAGAATACTGGAGTGGGTTTCCATTCCCTCCTCTGGGGGAATCTCCTGACCCAGGAATCAAACCTGGATCTCTTGCATCACAGGCAGATTCTCTACCATCTGAACCACCACTTCTTATTCCATAAAGGCCTAGGCTTAGCTAGCTGAATTAAAAATAAAAGCAACACCAACGATAACAGCAAAAGCTAAAATAAAACAAATGCCAAAACAACCCGGCTTTGCTCCGTTGCCACCCTTTTCCTGAATGGAATAAAATGAAGACTGCTTGGCCCAGACCTGGCCTTTGACTAAAACAGAGCTTCCCAGCTGCTGAGTGCCACAGTGAAGGAGCTCTGAACAAAGAGGGCCACCCAGTGTGCTCTGGCGGCACAGAACAGAGGGTGGTCCCAAGCACGGAGCAAGCCTAGGCCAGATGGGGAACCAGCTCAGAGAGCCACCCTGGCCATGGGCAGCCAGGCTAGTCCTGCAACAACCACATGGAAGGTGGAGTCGGCTGTCTAGGTTCACGCCCTGGCCCTTCCACTTACTAGCTGTGTGACCTGGAGTGTGTTGATTAATCGTCTTGGTTCTCAGTTTCCTTCTTTGTCAAAAGGAGGTAGTAATGATGCCCATCTCACAGGACACTCAAAGGTTTCAATATTGGATGAAGCATGGAAAACTCTCTGCGCACTACCCAGCACATCATAGGCACTCAATAAGTAGTCAACTGTCACTGGTGCTCTTTTGTAGCATGACCAGAAATTCACACCCGTGAGGGACCTGAAGGACCACTCTGTCATATGGCACCTGAGGCTCTGAGCCTCTCCATCAGCTACCCCAGGGCCAGGACGAGACCCAGCTCTCCATGTGCACAGACCAGCAGCCCTTCTCTGTGCCCACAACAGGACCTTCTTGACTGTATTATGAGTGTGCTCAGCTCTGCATCCTTAGACTTACATGGGATACCCAACCAGCAGAGGACGAGTTTGGATCCTGACAAGATCAGAGTGGCAGGATTGAGGGTGGGGTGAACGGGCACTGACATTGGCCGACATGATTTTCAGGCAGTGAGGAACCCGCTCTGTTCCTTAGACCCAGTCTTATCTATGTCAGCCTCTGGCCCCACCATGAGTCCTTGCAGGACCCAGTGATGTGTGGGTAACAGCTCCCACCTTACTGTTTATTTTCCCTGTGCCCCTTTGGAGCAGGGGGAGCCATGACCCTTTGCTGCCCGTGGACTGGAGCAGCTACCAGGAACAGGAGAGGCAGGCCCAGGGGACAGGTTATGGTACCCAGCATCTGTGGTGCTGACACTGAGGTCTAACACAGGATTTGGTTCCAGAATTGTGTCTTCCCCACCCCCAGCCAGGTCCTACATGTCGATGAGGTTCAGGCCAGGAGGTCGATTTTTTTCAGTTGCTGTGGTTCCACCTGTTCCCAGACCTGATGGGGAAGCAGGCTGCCTGGGTCTCTGGATCAGGAAACATGTCTGCTGAGAGTCCCTGCCTGGCTAGTCCTGTCCTGGCAGAGAGTAAAAGCACCGCGTTTGCATTTAAGGGAGCAAGTCTGGACACACTGGGACCTGGAGAGAGACAGCTGCCTCCACCAGAGGATTCAATATGTAAATAACAGTTGAGGCTCAGTAACTGAGCTTCCTGGGGAAGCCTCCAAGGACTGTGCCCAATCCCCGGGCCCCGAGATGGGGAGGTATCAACACCATCGTGTTTTCTAAAAAAGGGAGGGGCTCATGCCTAGCACAGGATGACAGATGGGAGATCAACACCAGATGCAGGCCAGTGCGTCCTGCAAGCCTGCCCTGGCTGCAAGATACTATGGGTGGGGCTGCTCCTGCAAGTCCTTGCTTGGGGAAACAGCCTGTTCTGAGCAGTTCCTGGCTTTCTGGCACTGACTTGTTGCATGATCTTGGGGAAATCACGCTCAGTTCCCTGGCATTGTTTCCCATACCCAGGACGGCAGAAAAAATGCTTGTCTGCTACAGAGCTGCAAATGTCCTGCTCTTAGAGCTGGTTGGCTTTTGCTCCCAGATGCCAACTTTACAAGGGTTGGGCGGGGAGTGTAGGGGGTGTCTGGGGAATGAGCCTTTTCCCACTACTTCCATCACATGCTCACAATCTCACAGTCTGGAAGAGCTTGGAGGTGTGGTCTGACCAGGAGACAGGAATAGGTGTGAGTCACTCTGTGACCTTCCACGTGACCTTGGGAAGGCTTCTGTTTATGCATCCTCCTCTTCCTCCCTCTTTCAAGCTATAATCACTCCCCACCTCGCCCCATCTCTCTGCATATTGAAATTCAGGACATCAAACAACCTTTTAGGCTGCCCTATTCTGAGGAGAAGCCTGAGAGAATGGCAGTATTTTCTCCTTGAACAATTTTATGTTACTTTATTATTGCTCCTGCTGTTTTAAAATGTTAGTGTTTTTAATTAATGCCATTTTATTGTCCCTGTTCTCTCAAGCTCTTCTCCTGAAGGGCACAGTTTTAGAAATCTAATAACTGAGTAAGTAGCGAGTGTGAGGAATAATGCATTAACATTTATAGAGGTTCTCAGATGAAAGGCACTGTGTTGTAGAAACCTCATTTTAGATTTAAGAAAAGAGCAACGTTACATTAAGATTCGTGCAAAAATAATCAATATTTCATTTCTTTCAAGTGGCTGGGGAAATTTATATAACTATAATCACGCACAACTTTCCCGAGATAATATCTTTGTTTAAAATTGACTGCCGAGTACTTTGTGAAAAATTACCATTTATGCCTCGACAGACTGTGAAGTCTGTAACACGTATCACTCTGGCAGAAATTAACTTCTGATTTACACAACTGTGGGCACTGAAAAGATAGCAAGGGCTGGTGCGGGCTGAGCTTTGTCTGATCTGATATCAAGACACATTGATAAGAGTTCCTCTTTAACCGACCTCAGATGTACATGTTTCTCCCCATGCTACAATTCAAGGAAAGATACATGTCCCTGTATATCCTGTAAAATAACCACATCACCATATGAGTCCTTTCAACGGCCAGGCAGTGGCTATACTTTGAGTCATGTCCTCTCACAGCCACCTGCCCAGGCCTGTCTGCGTGTCTGGGCCAAGAACATGCCCCTCAGCCACCCTTCATGAGAAAGGCACACTTGGAACTCAGCCGGCCCAGGGCGGCAGGGGGGCCCTTCTGCCTGCGTTCTCGTGATCAGTGCTCATGGAAAGTCTTGTTTCTCCTCTATGCACTCTGAAAGGGGAGATGGAGAAGGAGGCAGGCTTGGGGATCCTCAGGAGTAAGATGAAGCCAAACTTTTATACTCAATACCTCCAGGATATGCCATTCTTAAAGTGTGTCCCCTGGCTGCCTCCCAGACCTTTTCGAGGAAGGTTCTGTGTCCAAGTTGTCAAAACTGTGTCCATCATAATATTAAGATGTTTTGTGCCTTTCCCATTCCTTCTTTCATGAATGCAGAGTGGAGTTTTCTAGACTACAGGATGTGTGACATCACAACGTAGTGCCTGCGGATGAAGGTCTGAGAACCCAGCTGTCTTTCTGTGAAGCCCACACACTAAAGAGGTTTGCAAAACTTCAGAGGTTTGCAAAACTAAAAGACAGTGTCACTCTACTCACTCAATTTATTTTTGTTGTGGAAAAAATAGTTACTTTTCCTTATTTATGTTAACATAGAATGGGGCATTTTAAAAATTAATAAATACTCTAGACATCTCTCAACTTCTTTTTTACTATAATGCAGTAAAAAGCAATAGATGCAATGCACAAAGGCCTCTTGAGGGTCTCAACTTTAAAGAGTTTAAAGAAAGTCCTGGGACCAGAAAGCATCTCCCACTAAGATGCAGGTCTACTGATGTAAACCAGAAAGGACAGAAATCAAGCTACTGGCTCCAGACAGGTCACCGTGACTCAATTTGGGGGGGGCCAAGTCTCAATCTCCCCACCTGTGAAATGAGGGGCATGTGTGGCTGGACCAACCTGGTTGTTTTAAACTTTATTTGTATTACAGCAGAGCCTCTTACAATGAAATCTTTCATGGGAACCTGAAATGTGTAACAGATGAAAAATTGCTGCTTCAGGTTGGGACACTGGGAGACCGGATATCTTGATACCCCCTTTCTAACTTGTTCTTCTCTCGGAGCACAGTTTGAAAACTACTGACCCAGATGATCCTAAGGGCCCCTCAGCTCTGTTCCCCGAACCACAGGATTCTCCTTACCTGCTCTGGCCATGCTGGGATTCACAAGCGCTGCTGGTGGCGCCTGGGACAGGCAGGTGAAGGCGGACACCCGGCCGGGGGTCAGAGGTTGTCCTTCGGATGAAAGGTTGAGGGTTCAGGGCACACAGCGTTGTCCCTCGCTGTGAATCTGCCCTCATTCGTGGCCCTGAGCTGCCCCTCCAGCCTCCTGTGGGGGTCTCAAGAGGACCCCCAGCTTCAGCGGGCAGCGATGGTGGGGTGAGTGGATGTACTGTTGAGAGTGGTAGTTTAGCTTCAAACAGAGAGGAGGTGGCTGGGCAGAAAATGGAACGTGTGTTTCCAGATGCCGTGGCTGCCCAACTGTCTTCAGAATCTCGTGTTTCCTTGGGCCCCTGACTGGGAGATGCTGGGGGAGACGGGGAGGGGCCAGAGGCCAGGGACCCGGCTTCTGTGCACTGGGTAGGGGGACTGGAGATCTTGTGCTGAGCGAGTGGGCTTGCTGAGGGAGGGCTGGGCAGCTTGTGCTGGAGGGGAGGGGAAGCTCGTTTCTTCACTGTTGGGGGGCTTAGCACCCTGGGACTCACTGGAGGGCTGAGGGGTGGGCTAGGGGATCCATGCACACAGGGTGCACTTGGCTGGGCAGATCTGTGGGTGGAGGACAGGCCCGAGTGCCTCTTGTCCACTCTGGGCGTCCAGTGCGCCCTTGTGGGAGAGGCCTTCCTGACCAGCACGGGGCTTCGGCCTTGGGTCTGCCTTGGGGCCTCAGGAGAATGCAGTCCCCGCATCGGCCTGCTCAGGCTGGGTTCTGAGATCCTGCTCTGCCCGGATGTGTGGCTGGAATGCAGCCAGTGGATGACCTTCCGGGGAGGCTTGGAGAGGCCTGAGGCCCTGTCTGCCCGTACCTGACTCTGCGCCCTGCTGCCCTGCACCTCTGCGTTTCCGGTAGCTGCTGGTGGGTGGTTGAAGTCCAAGGCGAGCTTTCCAGTATTGCAGCTGCCCTTGCTGTTCCCTGGCTCTCCGCTGCGGGCCCTGGTGAGGGTGGTGGTGCTCTTGCTGGGCAGCAAGTCAGTGGGGCTCATGGAGGCTCTTAGCCTTGGGGAAGCCCACGTTCTCCGGGCAGAGCCAGTCCCTCCCAGCCCTGGCACGTGGGTCCGTTCAAGGGGGCTCTCTGCTTGCTTGCCACTCTCCGGGGGCTCTAGAGAAGTGAATGATTGGTCCATCAGAATTTCCAGAGGCGGCGGAGGGAGATCCTCTGGGTTCTCCTCTGTTTCCCAGTTGAGGTCCTCACTCTTGGCTGCTTCAGCTGTGAGCAGAGGGGGAAAAGTAGGAGCTAAGGGCCTCCAGCCTGGGCCCATCCTGAGAGATTCTCCACCCGCTGCTGGAGAAATCCGAGGCTTTGGGTACAACGGGGCCAGCCCTCTATAAATGGGGAATCTGGGAGGCATGGTGGGGACCCCCCACTTCTTGGGGCAGGGGCTCGGCCCCGAGTCCCGGGAATCCCCCAGTGTCCTTAGACTCTCAATGGGACTGAAGGTTTCAATGAGTTTCTTGACTGATGTTCTGGTGGGGCAGCTCCTGATGGTCTGGTCCCTGACCCCTGGAGCCTCACCGGCCCTCTCTCCTGGTGGGATGATGTTTGGGAGCCCCTCAGCTTTTCCCTGCCCAGGCTGTTCTCCCTCAGGGCGGGAGCAGCACTTCTGGAGGATGCTCTTGTCCTGATTTGGCAAAATGCTGAAGTTCTTGGTGAGGGATGACTTTAGCTTGCTGATGGCGCTGCTTGGGACCATCCGGCAGCGGTTGTCGGGCCTCAACATTGTAGCTCTGGGCTGCATGACTGGCTCTTGGCTCTGCCCCTGCCATCGGGCGATGTAAAATGCCTCCAGCCTCTGGCTGAGGTCCCTCTGGACCCTCCGCAGCTCCTGGAGGGTGTGATCCTCTGTGTGGCTCTTCAGACACCCCTCGGACTGGGACCTCCTCTGCCTCGAGGGGGTCCTCCTGCTGCCGCTGGCTGTGCTGGGTCTTGGGGGCACCGTGGTCCTGTCCTCTTCCTCCATCCAGTCCTGGTGCTCAGAGGGCACAGGAACAAACTTGATCCTTTCACTGATTGCTTCCTTCATCTTCAGAACCATTTCCTGGGCCTGGGGGCTCCTGAGCCTCCGGGGGTGTGGCTGAAATGGGCTTTCGGCACTGGCAGGTGAAGACCGTGGCCTTGGATGGGAAGCGTTTTCCTGCCAGGTACATGGACTCGTGCAGCTCCCTTTGTCCTCCTCCTCCTCCTCTGAGCTGCTGTCCTCACCTTCACTGAGGGATGGAGTGCCCATGCACCTGGAGCCTTTAGAAAGGTGTACTTCACCGGAAGTCCCCATCCCAGGGGGACCACATGGAGTGCTTTGGCCCAGCCCCCAAGGCCTGGAGGCAGTATTTTCTGGGCCTGCAATGGAGGGCCAGGGGCTCCCTGATCCGCCCTGCACTGCTGGATGAACCTTAGCTGTGGGAGGCCTTGAGAGTGGGCAGTCCTGGGGTCCGTCTAAACCCATCCGGAATGGACTTTGCTGCCAGGTGTGTCCTGACAGCCTGGCCTCCACTGTGGGTGAAGTCACCGGCCTCCACTCTGCAGCCTCCGGCACTAGGTCGCAGCTGGCTTGCTTGCTCAGCTTGTCTGCCAGCTGCACGGACTCACTGTCCGCACCGATGCCACTGTCCTCAGAGCACAGGGGTAGACCCCACGCTTCAGGGTCGCTGTGGCTGCTCGCCAAGCTCTCCAGGTGCCCCAGAGTCCTGAGGAGGCGTTCATCCGTGCCTCTCTTTGTGCTCAGCTTGTTCTCCAGGTGGCCTGCAGTGGCGTGGAGGTAGCTGCCAGAGCCCTCCAGGAGGCTGCTGGAGAGCAAGGCCACTGTGCCGCTGAGCTCCTGTAGCTTGCTGACTGTGTACTGCAGAAGCTGCTGCAGGAGATCTGGCTGCTCCTGGGGCTCTCCTTTCTTCAACGGCCAAGCCAGATCCTCCCGAACCTCCTGGAGGAGCTCTTCCCCATCCTTGGAGATCTCTCCCAAGAGCTGGTTGACCTCGTCGAAACACAGCATCAGGAAGCTGACCATGGGCTGCAGCAGCTCGTGGGTCTGGGTGGCCCGATGGGTGATGCTCAGAACTGCTTCATATTTGGAGAGGCAGGCATGCAGATAGGTGTAAGTGCGCTGGTGGGCCTTCACCAGGGGCTCGGGGAAGTCCACCTTGTCTTCAGACTCGTGGGCAGGAAGGATGGTTTGGCGGTAATGGCCCTGTTTGCTCGACCTGTGACATTTTGGTCTCTTTGCCCATTTGGAAGTCTGCTGGGTATTACTTTCTTCACTCTCTTCCTCGGAAAAGGCTGCCCCTTGTGACCCGTGGGAGCTCTGTCTCTTGAATGGAATGTCCGTAGCCATGCAGCTTTGTGATTTGTTCAGTTGGGATGGGGAGGTTTTGGTTTTTGGGATCAGTCTCTCCATATCTTTTGCTTTGCCTGCAGTGGGATCCCTGGTGAGCTGACAGAGACTGTCAGCCACAGTCTGGGTCCACCTGGGACTAGGCTGTTCTTCTTCTGCCCGCTGTCCCTGGGACGAGCCCCCTCCGGGGTCATAGCAGGTGGAACTTTGAACCAGCAAAGGGAGGGAGCCTCTTGCACTGGCCCTCTGATGTCCTGGAAGAATTGCTTTGGGCTTCTTAAAAAACTGGATGCCACTCTTGGCAACACTGTTAACAAGATCACTGTGGGAAGGTGTGCATCCCATGATGTCAGCCTGTCGTCATCTCCCACCTGCAACCCTCACAATTTTCAGAGAATCGTATTTAAAATAGGAACAGAAGGCAGTCTTACTAGTTCATCCAGGCAATCTGCAGGCCAGAATCCTTTGAAGTCCAAGGTGCAATGTCCTAAACTTGCAACCAGCTCTCTTCACTTCCTTGGCCCCATCTTGCCGAGGTAGTAATGCTGCTGTCCTGGTGATGTTCTAAGGTTTGAGCCCTCTGCTGCTAGTGAGCAACAGGGCAATTCTAAAGGACTTCAGTCTTGTGGATTACGGGCCTCTGAGTGTTGCTCGTGTCCTAACAGATGTGCATGGCAAGTGGAACTTTAAGCCTATTAGGTTAATCATGCCCCAGCCAGTCAGCATTCACAGTGTGTTCTAATATAGAACTTCTCAGCATTTACTATCTTGGGAAGCGGATTATTTTTGCACGTGCTTATGTTTTTAATTCTGCTCAGACGCCTGCCATATGAAACCTAGAGAAACGAGCCATAATTGCAAAAGGCTCTGGAAGAGACACATTTGTGGAGAGGAAGCAAAGGGTTCGCTGATGACGGATCCTTAAAGAGAAGTGACCTTCACAATTTAATAAGGGCACAGCAAGCTCCAACCTGTTACTACCCAGAAGACCCCAAAACACACAGTAGATGGGAAGTGAACTGATGCATTGCTGTTTGTGTGGCTTATAAAATAGACCATGACTTTCTAGTGCTGGTGAATGTCTCTAAATAAGATGGGGAGTAAAGAAGGTCAGGTGGCTTTCCTTTACAATAGAAAAGGAAGGTAGATTGCTTGGAGGCTTGGAGGGGAAAACAGAAAAACTCACCACCAGCTCAAGGCCAGTTACTGTGGACTATAGTTGCTCAGGGAGGCAGTGCTCTCACAGGAAAACACTTTTTATTAAACCTTTCTCATAGGAAAAGAGAACAAACAAACTGTGGAAAATCCTTAAAGAGATGGGAATACCAGAACACCTGATCTGCCTCCTGAGAAATCTGTATGCAGGTCAAGAAGCAACAGTTAGAACTGCACATGGAACAGACTGGTTCCAAATCGAGAAAGGAGTACATCAAGGCTGTATATTGTCACCTTGCTTATTTAACTGATATGCAGAGTACATCATGAGAAACGCTGGGCTGGAGGAAGCACAAGCTGGAATCAAGATTGCCGGGAGAAACATCAGTAACCTCAGATATGCAGATGACACCACCCTTATGGCAGAAAGTGAAGAACTAAAGAGTCTCTTGATGAAAGTGAGAGGAGAGTGAAAAAGTTGGCTTAAAACTCAACATTCACAAACTAAGATCATGGCATCCTGTCCCATCACTTCATGGCAAATAGATAGGGAAACAGTGCAAACAGTGACAGGCTTTTTTTTCTTGGGCTCTAAAATCATGGCAGATGGTGACTGCAGCCATGAAATTAAAAGATGCTTGCTTCATGGAAGGAAAGCTGTGACCAACCTAGACAGCATATTAAAAAGAAGAGCCATTACTTTGCCAACAAAGGTCCATCTAGTCAAAGCTATGGTTTTTCCAGTAGTTGTGTATGGATGTGAGAGCTGGACTATAAAGAAAGCTGAGTGCCAAAGAATTGGTGCTTTTGAACTGTGGTGCTAGAGAAGACTCTTGAGAGTCCCTTGGACTGCAAGGAGATTCAACCAGTCAATCCTAAGGGAAATCAGTCCTGAATATTCATTGGAAGAACTTATGCTGAAGCTGAAACTCCAATACTTTGGCCACCTGATGTGAAGAAATGACTCATTTGAAAAGACCCTGATGCTGGGAAAGATTGAAGGCAGGAGGAGAAGGGGAAGACAGAGGATGAGATGGTTGGATGGCATCACCGACTCGCTGGACATGAGTTTGAGCAAGCTCTGGGAGTTGGTGATGGACAGGGAAGCCTGGCGTGCTGCAGTCCATGGGGTTGCAAAGAGTCAGACATGACTGAGCGACTGAACTGAGCTGAGCTGATAGGAAAAGAAGCTAAAGCAGGGCAGTGGAGAGCAGTTATGAGTAGAACTTAAGGGAAAAATGTATTTTCCTTTTCAACCCCAGCTTCTCAATCTGAGCCTGGTGCTCTTACCCATAGCTAAGGTAGCAGCTGCCCATTTAAAAACTTCTTTAAAACGTTCTTTGCTGTCCATAGGGCTTCACTTGTGGCTCAGCTGGTAAAGGATTCGCCTGCATTGCAGGAGACCTGGGTTTGATCCCTGGATTGGGAAGATCCCCTAGAGAAGGGAAAGGCTACCCATTCCAGTATTCTGGCCTGGAGAATTCCATGGGCTGTATAGTCCATGGGGTCACAAAGAGTTGGACACAAAGAGTTGGATGACAAAGGTCACAAAGAGCTGGAAAGAGTTGAGCGACTTTCACTTCACTTGCTGTCCATAAAGTGTAGAGCAGGCATTTGGAGTAGAAGGATTTGGGTTTAAATACTGACTCTTTCTCCCTTAAGATGGGGGAATTTCCACAAGTTATTTAACTTTCCTGGGGCAAAATTCATCTCTGAAATGGAGATAGTGGCACCTACTTCATGGAGCTGTTATGGGGATTAACTCAATTAATGCGAGGTAAGTGTAGTGCACAGTGCCTTGCAAGTGGTAGGTACTCAAAAGAAAAGAAAAGACGTCCTTATTCCTCTCCCCCTGGCATTCTAAGCCACTTATAACAATAAAAGTCATGAGAAAATTCTCTAGTTTGCCCAGGACCAAGCCCCAGTCCTTTCTGGAGCTGTCTGGAAATAACTGCCTACTGAGGCTTGGAGTCCCAGATCAGGTTTCTGCCATTCTGTGTCTGTGCAGGCCCTTTGCTCAGCACACTGCTGCCTCAGGACTTCTCTGAGACCTCCTTGTGTCATTTTTCTGTTTTTAAGCACACAATAATTCCCACCAACTGCAGGAGTGAGACAGGCTTTGATGTAATCATTTCAGATTTGTGGATATTTAGCTTGTTGACAATGTTTAATTTTCCTGATAGAAAAAAAAAAATTGCATGGAGCACCTCTTAAAGTTACTGAGAATGGAGTTACATTCTGACTTTATTGCTTTCATTTTCTCTTACTGAGTGCTGTTCAACCAACAAAAACAACACTGTAGGTTTTAGGACTCAGGGATCCCTTTTCTGCCGGGAACAAGCTGAAGACTGGCTACCAGGCTGTGTGCAGAGCCTGGTGTCTATCACAGCCCTATGCCCCAGAGTGCATAATTAATAAAGTTCTCCGATCTGTTTATTTGAAGCAAAGCTCATGGGAAACACAGAGCTGACTCAGTGCCTGGGGGCAAACTGTGTTAGGCATCAAAATGTTGTTTCATTTGTCAGAGCCTCGGCTGGCCCAGTAAACAAGCATGCCAAGTGGGAAGAGTTCTCTCTCTTGCATTTAACACAGTGCCACGCTCATCTGAAGGGTTCTTTATATAAGTTCTCCTCTTGGGCTTTTGCTTGAATCATCTTTGTGAAAACTTTTGATCTAAGTGGCTAAAATTATTTCCAAACCAATGATCAAAATAAAAGCATTTGCCCAGAGGATCAGCTGTCAAATAGCTTTGTGCCTTATAGACAGGTTTTCTTGACTATTCCAAATAATTTAGGAAGTGCTTTCTTCATTGCCTCTCATTTTTCAATAAGACTCACTTTTGTTTTTCTTTCTTCTCAAATTCGTGTCACTTCAAATTAAAAAAAGGGAGAATTGCTTTGAGTGGGAATGTAAAATGACCCAATTACTTTGGAAAGCAGTTAAGCATACACCCACCTCCTGACCCATCTTTTCTACTCCTAAGGATTTATGCAAGAGTGTTGAATGCCAAGGTCCACAAAAGAGACTGGTATAAGAATATTCCTATTAGCTTTATTAACAATAGCCTCAAATTGGAAACTATCCAACTGTCTGTTAATAGGGAAATACATAAATTCAGCATTGGAATATCTGCCAACAATAAAAGGAGCAAACTATCGAATGTGTAACAATATAAACTTAAAAATTAGTATGCTGAGTGAAAAGAAACCAGACGGGTCCCACCAGAGGGAAGGCTACAGGGTTAGGGTTAGAAGCAACCCTAACCTAAGCAAAGTAGTGAGAAACAATTCTGGATCTGCTCTGCAGCCCGAAGAAGTTCTCCAGGTTTCCCTTCCTAATCGTCTCTGTCTCTGACAAGGCCCTTTGGATTGAAGACTTGGTTGGTGGTCATTGGTTTAAAGTTGGTCTCTGGGTAGAGACTTTCAGATGACCCTTAGTGTGAATTCTAGACCCACAGGAAGTCCCAAACTCTGCCACCTCTGTCCTCAGCCCAGATGCCTGGTTCTCTGACCCTTAGCTGGCTTACCTCCCAGGGCTCTTGCCAGCCAGAGTGGTGGCCGGGGCCAGGAAATCAAATGTGTTAAATGGCTTTACGCGGGTGTGCATGCACAGGTGCTTCAGTTGGGTCTAAGTCTTTGCAACTCTTTGAACTGGCTCTTCTGTCCATGGGATATTCCAGGTAAGGATACTGCAGTGGGCTGCCATTCCCTCCTCCAGGGACTCTTCCCTACCCAGGGATCAAACTTACACCTCCTGCATTGCAGGTGGCTTTTTTACTGCCGAGCCACCAGGGAAGCCCAAACGGCTTCATATTAACTATCAATTAAAGTCTCTAACTGGTAAAGTAAACTTCTATTTCCAGCGATATTTTAAAGTAAGACATGTTGATTTCAGCAAAAAAAAAAAAAAAAAGCTTGCATTTTACATACCTTGTAATTTTTATTATTATTTCCTTCTCTTTTTTTGTGTTTATATTTTACACAGCTGCTAATCATTATGCCTTTGTATTATCTGCATTAACTTAAACATGTTATAGACATTTTCCATGTTATAGTGTTTTACCACACTTGAAGGAAAGACAGTGATGTGTATAGTGAAGGCAACAACCTCTTACTTTAACAAAAAGGTAAATAGCAATGAGTTTATATGAATAAAAGAAAGCACAGGTTATGAATTTCCTGAGGGAGATGTTTCTCAGTGTGAAGTCCTTCATAGAAATGCATATAGATGTAACCCCACACACCTACCCTATGGCATAGGTGGATAGAAAAAAAAGTGACCAAATATGTAGGTTTTGTGTGAAAAGCTAGTGTCTGAGGCAGAGACAAACATCTTAATGAAGTGGTGAAGCTGGACTTAAACCTCGGGTCTGGCCGACTCTCAGGTTCTGGGTGTTCCCACTGTTTCAGGCTGTCTGCTGCGACAGCTCAAAATCAGCAGGTTGAATTGTGTTGATGATTTTCAAACTGCCCTCAGGAGCCAGTGAGGGGTCTAAGAGACACTTCAGCCTTAACTGACCACATCCACTTTTCTCTGCTTAACAAATGGGTTTTCCTGTAAAATACCTTGTGAAGGGATTTAGTAAAGATGTGTTGGGACTTAGCCACCTGTGCCCAGCTCTGGGCTGCCACAATCCTTGAGTCACTTCACAGATGATTTCCAAGGTCTGTTCTAGCTCTAACACCAAGGTCCCTTCTGACTCTAACAACCTTGTTGTTAAGACTGTGGTTCTGTAATAGTTTGGCCTTAACAGGAAACAAAGTATTTTTCTTCAGAGCAGTAATGTAGAAGTCTGATTGCCATCCCTTCCTTACAAGTGGTCATTAGGAGATCCCCAATCTCAAACCCTGTAACAAAGAAGCCCTCTCAATTAGTCCAGACTTTTTGATCTGATTTCAGCTCAGATAGGACAAACATCAATCAGATTATACAATACTTTCATGCTCTTCCAACTTCTTAATGCAGTAGTTATTTATCATAGTATTTTTTACATCAGAAAAAGATTTTACTACTTAATGTGAAGACAATTCATGCACATAAATTAAAGAGGTGAACAATCTTAGTGACTTTGAGATGATGATGATGATGATATTTATTGTCATGAGTGTTTCAAGCTCTGTTGCAAACACTTCACATATCTTCATTAATTATACTATATATGTCTCATGCTTTGGGAGGAGCAGGTTGAGAAACTGAACATACACAAAATAGAGTTTAACGTTATCATTAGACAATACCTCACACCAGGAAGAGAGGAAAGATTAAATCAAGCCTAGTGTCTCTGGGAGTTGGTCCCTGAGATGGTTGTAAAGGATACTCTGTACTGAAAAGTCCTTGATTCACTGGGTGAATGGATCCCTTCCTTTCTTTACTTTTGAGCTTTCTTCCACTTCCCAAGCCCAATAAAAATCCCTAGCTTATTGCCTTTGACTTCTAGATCTCAGTCTCTCCTCCTATAACACAGGGATGGTGCAGGGGAAGGGCTCCTGGCTTTGAAGTCAGAATACAGCACATGGGGGAGGAATTAATCAAGATTTTTCCCAACTGTCAGATCACTGCTCACATGTTATTAGAAGGACCCTTGGAAAAATTGTGTTAACATCCAGATAAGCTGTTGGACCACTTGTTAATTCCGAGTAGGGAAATAGCAGAATCTAATTTCTTGACTTGAAGAAACTAGTTGTTTACTTGTATATTTACTTTAAAACATATGTACCCTGGGCCTTGGAAAGATCTTGGCTGCTAGTTGTACAAACTTCTCAAAATAGACTCTTTACTCTTGTTATTTTTGGTTTTGTGTATGTGGCGCATTTGGGGAAAGACGTCGGGTGATGACGTGAATTCATGGTGGAACATGGGTGAGGAGCCAGTCTCACGATTTCTCAGGGTTCGAAAAGCAAGTAGTTTTTGTAACATCGTAGCCTACTCTGTGCATTTTTTCTTATATTTAAATACTGTCATATTTTCTGAGCAATTGCCCTTGGATTGAAGAGCAGACAGCAGATTCAGTTCTCTCTCTCTCTTTTTAACGTTTACATCCATAAGAATGGCTTGTCTGTGCTGACTGGGGGATGAAACACCAACCACTGCTTATAACCTAATCTGGGAAATTTCTTTCCTATTCACTCACAGCTTTTTTGAATGCATCATTTTTATAATTATTAAGACAAAAACAGCTTCCCTCCAAACAGCCAAGTATTTATAGTAATGTTTAAGGAAGATGAATTATCCAAGGATAATTGGAGAACAAATAAGGCAGGTGATAATTAAAATACTTGATATTTAAAAATTGAATCAGCTGAAACTTTGGATCTTGGACTTCTAGTCTCAAGAACTGTGGGAAAATAAATTTGTTATTAAAGCCACCCCATCTATTGTATATTGAAATGGCAGCCTGATGAGACTAAAAGAGATTATTTTTTAAGAATGGCATTTTTTTAATTATAGAAACTTGTGTAATACAAATGTTCATAGCAGCACTATTGAATATAACACGATAGATAAAGGTGGAAACAATAGAAATGTCCATCAACTGATGGAGGAATAGGCAAAATGTGGTATATAATGGAATATTATTCAGTCATAAAAAGAGTGAAGTGTTGAGAGCATTGTAACATGTTAAACCTTGAAAACATGCTAAATGAAAGAAGCTAGATACAAAAGGTTATATCTGATTCCATTTACATGAAATACCCAGAATAGGCAAATCCATAGAAAGAGAAAGCAGATTAATGGTTGTCAGGGGCTGGGGCGAGGGGAGAATGGGAGTGACTGCTTAAGGGGTAAAAGGTTTCCTTTTGTGGTGATGAAAAGCTTCAGGAACTAGAACTTAGTGATGGTTGCATTAACATTGTGAAGGTACTGAATGCCTGAATAGTATACTTTAAAGAGGTCAAAATGACAAATATTGTTTTATGTGCATTTTACCACAACAAAAGGGCAGTATATGCAAATGTAAACATTTAGAAAATACAGATAAGCTCAAAGGGAAATAAAAATGATTATCTATCTATCCTCTTCAATAAAGGCAGATTCTGCTGTACCTACAATTTGGAACCTAGCTTATCTCTTACTGTATCATGAATTTATACTCATGTAATCAGATAGTCTTTACAGCACTTTTAATGACTACACAATATTCCATTGAACAGAGAAATGATAGCTTCTTTTGCCAGACTCTTACCATTGATAGGTTATTTCTATCGAAGTATTCTTGAAATGTCCTTGTAGATAAATCCATGCTCACATTTGTGATTATTTTCTCAGAATAAATTCTGAGATGTGGAATTGCTTAGCCAAAGAATGTAAATTTTAAAAAATTGACTTTATGTTTTAGAACAGTTTTAAGTTTACTTGAAACTGAGCAGAGAGTTCTCATATATGTACCTCCCCCCACCATTCGGTTTTCCCTATTATTAGTCTCTTACATTAGTGTGATGCAGTTGTTATTACTTAATGAGCCAACACGGACACATGATTATAACTAAAATCCATACTTTATTCAGATTTCCTTAGTTTTTACCTGATGTCATTTTTCTGTTTCAGGATCCCATCCAGAGCACCATATCACATTTAGTTATCACAACTTCTTAGGCTCCCCTTGACTGTAACAGTTTCTCAGACTTGCCTTGTGTTTAGTGATCTTGACAGTTTTGGGAAGTCCTGGTCACATTGTAGAATGTCCCTCAATTGAGTTCTGTCTGATGTTTTTCTCATGGTTAGATAGGGGCTGTGGGGTTTTGAGAGGAAAATCACAGAGGTAATGTGCCTTTTTCATTACATCATATCAAGAGTATGTACTGGCAACATGATTTATGGCTGTTGATGTTGACCTTGATGTTGACGACTGTGATGTTGGTGTTGACCTGACTGATGCAGTGTGTGTCAGGTTGCTCAGTTGTAGAGTTATTCCCTCAAATTCTCTCTACTCTTCGGAAATATTCTGAGCAGTCACTTAGGGAGAAGGGAGATATACTTTCCATGAATATAAATATTGTTAAGGTTTTTGGTATAAATTGTGAAGTTATTCTCCAGAAATATTTTACCAGTTAACATTTTCAGCAGCAATGTGACTATGTGTCTACTTTACTGCAAATTTTCCAGCACTGGATATTATTCTTTAAAAAAAATCTCCTGAGCTTCAAGAGGAAAAATGGCATCTCATTTTTAATTTGTATTTATGAATTTATTAAAGAGTTGGTATATTTTAAAAATTATATATTTTGTTGGCCATGTTAACATTTTGACTGATCGTATAAGTTGTCACATTGCCAGTAATTTTTTAAAAGTTTTCTCTTTTCCTTTTAATTTTGTTTATGGTATTTTGGAGGGGCACAGAAATTTTTATTTCACATGATCAATTCTGTCAGTCTTTTTCTTCATAATTTCTATCTTTGTTGTCATGTTTAGAAATGCTAAATTTACACTTTGTAAAATACCTGGACAAATTTATATTCAGGGAGTTATTATTATAGTGTTCTTTTTCTTTTATTATTGCTTATTTATTTACTTGTTTATTTTTTGTTGCTTATTATTATTATTTACTTATTGTTGTTTGCACTGGGTCTTCGTTGCTGTGTGTGGGCTTTCTCCAGTTGCAGGGAGTGTGGTCTACCCTTCATTGAGGTGCATCTGCTTCTCATTACGGTGGCTTCTCTTGTTGTGGAGTGAGCTTCAATAGTTGCAGCATGTGGGCTGCAGTAGCTGTGGTGTGTGGGCTTTAGTTGCTCCATGGCATGTGAAATCTTCCAAGACCAGGGATCAAACCTGTGTCCCCTGCATTGGTAGGCAGATTCTTTTCTTTTCAGGAAGATTTTTTTTTTTTTTTAGGTTGAGTTCCCATGAAATTGGAGGACGTGGCTTGACTACATAGAGGTTTTTCTCTGAAACAGCTAACAGTGGACACAAGTTCAAGATGGATAACTGTAACTTATGGCCACTCATGGAGATTTATGACACTGGTTTTAATATTTTAAAGAATTCCTGAAATGGGAGTGAACCGGCTGACATATGACATGATGATACCTGACATATACCTGGGATTCTCCAGGCAAGAATACTAGAGTGGGTTGCCATGCCCTGCTCCAGGGGATCTTCCTGACCCGGGGATTGAACCTGCCTCTCTTATGTCTCCTACACTGGCAGGCAGGTTCTTTACCACTAGCGCCACCTGGGAAGCCTTTTAATGGAGAGAATTAAATGGGAGCCCCGCCTGGTGGGCTGCCGTCTATGGGGTCGCACAGTCGGACATGACTGAAGCGACTTAGCAGCAGCAGCAGTGTTCTACAAACTATCCAAAGGAGCTCGTGTCATCTGCTGCAGCCAGAGCCAGACACACAGACTAAGAGTAAGAAGCAGGCTCCGAGGGAGCTGAGATCAGGGAAGAGAAGGGGGCAGCGAGGATAAAAGAGAGGACATTTTCAACCTAATTTTGACTGAATTATAAACTTGAATTGACTATGGAATGACTGAATTCAAACAAATTTATCTGAGGGTAACCAGATTAAATTTTCTCTGCTTTGAAGCAGAATGGAGACTCAAGGCAGAGATTACACTCAATTATAGGAGAATAGAGAAAATCACGCTTTTGCACACTCAAGTCAGTGACTGTGAAATTTGTACTGGCTCCAATAATTCCAGGCAGCCAGGTGTCAGTAAAGTCTCAAGAACAGATCACAGAATCATTATGGGCTGCGCTTCCAAGTTATTACCTCATCTGTGGCCACAGCGCAGAAGGTCCACACAGTGTCTTGTCATCAGAAATCATGATGAAATCCTTCCAAATTTCTGTTCAAAATGTTCCCTTTATATTAGAAAGCAGAGCTGATCCTTGTTGGTGGAACAAGTACATTTTTTGAAGTTCTGAAGAGATTCAGTCCAGATTGTAACCCTATGATTCTAAAAGCAGGAAGTATGAAATTGCAGATTGCTGTGAATATCTTCTTGAGTATATCTTCTAGACCCGCTGCCAAGACTCAGTGCTGAGGCGGGGTTGGGGGTTTGGGGGTGGGTGGGACAGGGCCTTAGGCCTCCTGCCTCTGAGGGGTATGGGCAGGAACTTGTAGAAAGGGAGAAGAATGAGTCAGGGTATCAATTCTCCCATCTCCCTTTGGGAGAGTCTCCTCTGTTTCCTAGGGCTCCCTCCTCTGCCATTGCTGCTGGACCTTCAGTGGTAGGGTAAGGGTCATAGCTGATGGCCTCTGGCCCTTTAAATCTGGTATCCGTAGCACCACAGGCAATGTCATTATTGTGTATTTGCTGCCTGTAGGGAAGCAGGCTGGCAGTACTCAAAGGAGGACTCCACCCCAGGGAGGCAAATCAAAGCCTGCCACCACCACCCAGGCTTTCTCCAATTGGAATCTGCATATGGGCCCAGGGGAGCCCATTATGAAAACACCTATTTCCATACACTCCCAACCAACACTCTAAACAATTTGTGCTCTTGGTGAGGAAGCCCCATGAGAAATTGAAAATTTTTTTCTGGGTGACGTTGAGAAGATCGTGACATGATTTGGGTAAGTTTCATCATGAAATGAATCTTGTGCCCACCTGCGCCTCTCGTGAAATCTCATTTCTGGTAAGGCACAGGTGAGTGTCCTGGCCAGAGCACACTATTATTTAATTTTCTAATTTAAATTTATTTATTTATTTTTGGCCACACCTCGTGGCTTTGTTGTTCAGTTGCTAGGTCATCTCCGACTCTTTGCGACCTCATGGATGGTAGCATGACAGATTCCTCTGTCCTAATTCCCAGAGCAGGGGTTGAACCCATGACCCCTGCAATGGAAGCGTGGAGTCCTAATCACTGGGCAGCCCCACATACTACTATTTTAGACAAATTAACAGGGGTTTCACTGATTGGATATATACTATGAGGCAATTTAGACATGTTTTACAGAAATGCATCTTCTTTTATAATTGCATCAAAAAGTCAAAATGTCAGTTCAGTGCTAAAAACCTGAATGAAGTAGTAAAAAATCTTCAAAATCCACCTTTTATTCCCTTTTTATAACTGATAAGCCAATATTAATGTATTATTTTTAATTAAAGTCCATAGTTTATCAGTATCAGTTCAGTCATTCAGTCGTGTCTGACTCTTTGCGACCCCATGAAATGCATGCAGCACGCCAGGCCTCCCTGTCCATCACCAACTCCCGGAGACCACCCAAACCCATGTCCATTGAGTCGGTGATGCTATCCAACCATCTCATCTTCTGTCTTCCCCTTCTCCTCCTGCCCACGATCTTTCCCAGCATCAGGGTCTTTTCCAATGAGTCAACTCTTCACATGAGGTGGCCAAAGTATTGGCGTTTCAGCTTTAACATCAGTCCTTCCAATGAACACTCAGGACTGATCTCCTTTAGTATGGACTGGTTGGATCTCCTTGCAGTCCAAGGGACTCTCAAGAGTCTTCAACACCACAGTTCAAAAGTATCAATTCTTGGGCGCTCAGCTTTCTTTATAGTCCAACTCTCACATCCATACATGACTACTGGAAAAACCATAGCCTTGACTAGAAGGACCTTTGTTGGCAAAGTGATGTCTCTGCTTTTTAATATGCTATCTAGGTTGGTCATAACTTTCCTTCCAAGGAGTAAGTGTCTTTTAATTTCATGGCTGCAATCACCATCTGCAGTGATTTTTGGAGCCCAGAAAAATAAAGTCAGCAACTGTTTCCACTGTTTCCCCATCTATTTGCCATGAAGTGATGGGACCAGATGCCATGCTTTTAGTTTTCTGAATGTTGAGCTTTAAGCCAACTTTTTCGCTCTCCTCTTTCACTTTCATCAAGAGGCTTTTTAGTTCCTCTTCACTTTCTGCCATAAGCGTGGTGTCATCTGCATATCTGAGGTTATTGATATTTCTCCTAGCAAACTTGATTCCAGCTTGTGCTTCCTCCAGCCCAGCGTTTCCCATGATGTACTCCGCATATAAGTTAAATAAACAGGGTGACAATATACAGCCTGAACGAACTCCTTTTCCTATTTGGAACCAGTCTGTTGTTCCATGTCCATAGTTTACATTAGAGTTAATTCTTTGTGTTGTACTGTCTATGAGTTTTGACAAATGCATAATGTTTTGTCTTCACGATTATAGTATCATAAAAAATAATTTCACTGCTCTTAAAAATCCCCATGCCTCATCTATTTGTCCTTTCCTCCCTCCTTTCCCAGCCTCTGGCAACCAATGATCTTTTTACTGTCTCCAGTTTTGCCTTTTACAGTATGTCATATAGTTGAAATCATATATGTCACTTTTTCAGACTAGCTTTTTTCACTTAACAATATACATTTAAGATTCCCCCAAGTCCTACCAAGTGGCTTGGTAGCACACTACATTTTATTGCCAAATAATATATTCCATTGTACCAATAATGTTCCATTGTACCACAATTTGTTTATCCATTCATTTATTGAAGGATGTCTTAGTTGTTTCCAATTTTTTTATAAATTGGATATAAAGCTGCTATAAGCATTTATATGCATGTTTTGTATGGACGTATGTTTTCAAATCACTTGAGTGTGCACCTTGGAGTGAGACGGCTGTATCATTTGGTAGGACTGTGCTTAGCTTCGTAAGAAGCTGCCAAACTGTGTTTCAAAGTGGTTGTACCATTTTTCAGTCCCACCAGAAATGAATGAGATTTCCAGATATTCCAAAGCCTTGCCAGAATTTGGTGGGTTTTAGGAGTTCTTGTAGATTTTAGGGTCTGGTTCTTTCAGGATCATTGGGATTTGATTTTCACATATACCTCAGGGCAGATATTCTGAACCCTTTGCTTCCCTGAGTCAGAATTACAGGCTCATTCCAGGGAGTGTTTCTAAAGAGGAACACTGTCCTGGGCAAAAGCTACCAAAAGGGTCTGTAGCTTTTTCACTTGGTACAAGAGTAGAATTTCATGTATACACATCAGGAAGAAAGTAGCTTGCTTGAGGGGTCAAAAATAGTGACACAAGACCCCCTGGGAAGTTGCCCTGAGTTCCCTAGGCCCCACTGCCTGGCTGCATTGAACTCGCTGTCTTTGAAGGTCTCAGTCATTTCTGGCAGGCAGAGACCTCTGTGGGGTCTCTGAAGAGCGGGGGAAAGCCAGGAGGGAAAAGCATGAAACCCATAGCTTTAATCTCTTCTTACTTCTAAGAGAAGAGTAGATGGGACATTAAATACAGTTTGTTTGTTTTTTTTCTTCTTCTTGATCTGGGTTAACTTCCTTCAAGAGGCTGCTTATTCAGGTCACCAATAATGACCCTGCAGGGATTAAAAACATTTTTGCACAGTGAAAGTACACATTCACATTCAGAATTTTAGTTAATAATTTCTCCACAGACATTGTCTTCCTTCATAATATCTCTCTGCATCCAGCTCTTCCCACCGCTCTATTCCTGTTACCAGCAGCTGAGTTCAGACTACCTACCAGACATAAAGGTGGCCACATACTTGATCTCCTTGGCTACATAGTCCCTCTCATAGTGACTCAGGTTCAAAATATTGAATCCATTCTTTTCCTTCATAAAGTCTTATTCATTGTTTCTCTGAAGATCTCTTCATTTAGATTCCCACCTTATCCCCAGACTCCAGCACCTTACCTCTAACTCTCCCATATATTCTCCATCAAATCTAGGGTTTTTAATCTGGATCCAAGGTGTTTGCTCCAAAAACTTAAAAGACCTATGCATTGCTCCTGTCTTTGGTCCACTGCTGCTCATGTGTATCCCTCTACCTGGCATTTTTTCTTCCTTCTTCCTCTAAAGAACAATTTGAATTCTACCTCCTCTATCTAGGGTTGCCATTTCAAGCAAATAAAATATCCAGATATCCAGTTAAATTTGAATTTCTGATAAATAACAAATAATTTTTTTTAAAAGTATAGTACATACTTACACTGAAAAAATTACTTGTTTATCTGGAATTCAAATTGAATTGGGCAACCTATATTTTACCTGCTCACTCTACCACTAGGGAAACTTCTTGTTACATGATCCAATTATCTTTTTGTAGGGCTATTCTGTGTGACCTATGGGATCCTAGTTCCCCGACCAGGGACTGAACCCAGGCCCTTGGCAGTGAAAGCATGACATCTCAACCACTGAATTGCCAGGAAATTCCCCAATCCAGTTGTCTCTGATCTCATTTTTTTAGTTCTACAAACAACTAATTCAGTCTTTCATTACAAGGTATCTTGTATTATTGATTATATATACAGAATTAATACTTGTTGGTCAATTATTAAATACTAGGCATTGTGCTTAGTTCTTTTTATACAATAGCTTATTGAATTCTTAGAAGAAATATGTGATATAGTAGGTACTACTCTGCTATCCATTTTACAAATGAGGAAGCTGAGTCTTTGAGAGGTTATTTTATTTGTTCAAGATCTCAAAACTTATTAAACTTCAACTTTCATTTGTCTGTGGAGTGACCAACTTGTTCTGGTATCCCTGGTACTATTCTGATTTTAAAACAGAAAGTGCCATATCTTGGGAGCCCTCTTGGTTCCAGGGAAACCCTGTATGTCTAACTTCAAAGCCTAGAATCCTATCCTCATTCCTATTTTTTTTTTTTTTTTGAGAATTTTAATTTTTTTGTCTAAGTTAGGCTATAATGTCCCTAAGTTCGGGGTAGTATCTAATGGCATTTATGATACTTAGAATTATTTAGTACACGCTTGTCAAAGGAGAACCAGGAGCTCCCCTCAGTTGTCATACCTCTTTTCTTGGGCCTCTTTGGATGGCAGGAGCTGAAGACTGTGTGGACCAGTGTGCTTGGAGGTGCGCAGTCTCAGATACCACTGAGATTTGTGCATGGCCAGTAGCCTTTGCAACAGAGGCATGCAGGTCCATCTTTGCTTGCAAAGATGCTAGTCTATTGTTACTATCAATAGCAGCAGTGCCTCTAAGCAGGTGAAAATGCAGCTCCTTATTAGGTGTGTGGTGCCTCACATGACAAGCTGAACTTGGAGAGACTTCCTTATTTGAATTCTGAGTTAGGACATGGGTGAGGCTGGAGAAACAGAAACCAAGGTGCTAAGAGGAGTGAAATGCCATGTGGTGGGAGCAAGCACATCAGCACCTTGGGGGATGGACAGCACCCAGGGAAGCCGAGTGGCTGGTGTTTTTATTTTTTATTTTCTGAGATAGTGCTTTTGTGCAATAGGCACATACCCAAAAGATTGATATATTATTACATTATTATGTAATAACCAAGTGGTTAAAATGATGATATGCAGGTCTTCTTGTTATACTGCAAAGTGGTTATAAAGTATGATGGAAAAGGCAGAAATAAGAGGTTTCCATCCCCTCAGGGCATCTGTAAAACTTGTCTCAACCTCATTTTGAATGCAGGTCATTATTGAGCTTGTGTTAAATATAAAAACTAAGCTGTGTGTGAAGAAATCATTTATAAAAATCATTTGCTATTTTTAAAAAATCTATTGAAATTGAACTGATAAAGGCTAAGACTCTCAAGGTAGCTATTTTTAGGTGCTAAATTTCACTTCAAAATGCTTGAGTTTTAAAATGCACTTTTGTTTCAGGCTTTGTATTAAGAGAGTATACCAGATATGGGGCCTAAAGCTTAGGTGCAGTTTCCATTTTGAAGAGAGCTGATAGATTCTTTCATCTTTCCCTCATTAGAAACTCAGGTGTCTTTTCCTCATCCCAACGGGATGGTCTCTCAGTCTGTCAGTGTGACATTCAAAACCACTCCTGATTTAGCCCCACCTTTCCAGCTCATCTCCAACCAGTAGGCACCATAGACTCTTTTCCACCTAGACTCATTACTGTCCTCCAAACAAACAAAAATTTAGTTTTTCTGCCTCCAAGTCTTTCTCTTGTGGAGTATCATTAAATATTTACTCTCTTGTACTAGACTGGGTTCAAATGCTGGTTCTGCTACTAACGACATGATCTTGGGAAAGTTTTCTAACTACTCTATGCCCTGATTTCTCCAACTAGAAAGTGAAACTAAAATAGTTCTCCTTCAGGGGTACAATAATTCATATTAGTGCCTAGAACAACACACAGCATATACTAAGCACTCGGTAAATGCTAGTTCCTCATTTATATTGTTGGATCTCATTGTTCTCCCAACTTACTTCAAAATAAATCTCTTCCTTGTAAAGTAAGTCAGGCAGAGAAAGGCGAATATCATATGATACCACTTACATGTGGAATCTAAAGAAAGGGTACAGGACTTTACTGGTGGTCTCATGGTTAAGATTCTGCGCTTGCACTATAAGGGGTATGGGTTTAATCCCTGGTTGGAGAAGTTCATGCCATGAAGTGCAGTCAAAAAAGAAAAAGAAATTTTAAAAGGGTACAAATGAACTTATCTACAAAATATCGAAAGAGAGTCACTGATGTAGAAAACACACTTATGGTTACCAGGGGGTAAGGAGGGATAAATCAGGAGATTGGGATTGACATATAACACTGCTATATGTGACATAGATAACTAATAAGGACCTACTGCACAGCCCAGGGAATTCTACTCAATACTCCGTAATGACCTATATGGTAAAAGAATCTTAAAGAGTGGATATATGTATACACACAACTGATTCGCTTTGCTGAACACCTGAAACTAATACAACATTGTAAATTAACTGTACTCCAACAAAAAATTTAAAAATATATGTACAGTTTCAAGGATAAATATATATATAAAACTTCAAAATAAATAAATATAGATTAAAAAAAAATATATATATATATGTAGCTTCAAAATAAATACCTTCCTTGAAACTTTTCCAGATCACCTCATCCTACAGTGTGCTCTTTCTCTTGGGAAATCCCTAGTTACTGACACTGTTTCTTTGGCAGGTGGTTGACGTTCTTTTCACCTGCTTATATCTTACAGCCACACACACACTCCAGCCACACACCGGGGTGTTCAACCAGCTATTTGTTGAGCAGTCACTTTGCATCAGGCCTTGTGCCCAAGGCATCACAGGAAAGCAAGCCCTCTTTATGTCATTTTACAAAGGAGAAAATTAAGGCTCAGAGGAGTGAAGTGACTTGCTGGGGTTTCCGAAGTGAGGATTGATGATTCTGGGCTTCCAACCCAGATTGCTCACTCTCCCTCCTCTACTAGAAAACAAGTGAATCTTACACCATGGCTGCCCTTAGGGTAGGAGGCACTCAGTGTACTTTGCTGGTGGTTTAATGGATCAATATGCAAGTTGGTTGCCTTTATAACTGTCATTCAGTAGTGCGCTATGGTTGTGATTATCTTGATAATGATAAAGATTCTGCATGAAAAATTTTGACGGGCTTTGAAAAGATAGACTATAACTTATTCCTCTTGGGTTGAATCCCGTGTGAATCTGAAAAAGCAGTTCACATTCATTTTTACTTGAACTGTTCCCTGCTGTTGTAAATATAGTTAGATTGGAATGTTAGAACTGATTTTATTATCAGTGCTGTTTCTGTCACAAAGGAGACTCTCCCATGACTCAGTGCCAGCTAATTGGTCTGTCAGTGGCTTTCTTTGTTAGGTGAGTCATTTGATCCACTGTTGACAAGGTGCAAGCTGCTTTCTACCCACTCTCAGGAAGCTCCAGTGGGCCTGACATTCTCAACCCCTAATCAAGATGTTATTAAAGCAGCTGATGATTTACAGTGAACAAGGATGAAACTGTATTGCTTTTGTAAACAGCTGCTGGAAAGACAACTTGATGTAGTTTTAGTGATGCATGAATGCCTCCCCTCTCAGAGTATGTGCATGCATGTGATACAAAGGCAACTTCAGAGATTTCTAAATTCCTTGCATATATTGATCTATCTTTACTGAGAAATCTTAAAGAGCCAGGTCCATTCAATCAACAAATATTTTATTAAATTTTACTATGTGCCTGATACTGTTGTAGGTACTGAAGCTACAGCAGTAACAGAAATAGACTAAAACTTCTGCCCTCCTCAAGCTTCTTCTTTTTAAACTTTTTATTGGGAAAAAAATTCCAAACTTACATAGAAGGAGAAAGAATAATTTTCCTATTATTCGGCTGTAATAATTACCAATGTTTTGTCATTCTCTTTTCATCTATCCCTCCCACCACATGCTTTTTTATTTTAAAATGGAGTGTTTTAAAGCAAATCCCAGATATTAAATATTTTATCATAAATATACTTTAGTATGAATCTCTACCAGATAAGAATTTTTAAAATAAAAACAAAATCATGTTACTATTATACCTAACAAAATTAGCAAAATTTCTTAGTATCATTTAATATCCAATTTGGACTAAATTTCCCTTGTCTCCAGAGTTTTTTTTATATTTCTTTGTTTGAATCCACATCCAGACAGGGTGTGATATTATAGGTTGTGAAGATAACTCTTATGTCTCTTTTGATTTATACCAATTCCCCTTAGCTATTTTTTGGAAGTGGTTATTCAACCTGGAGAGGTTCCCACCGTTTGGATTTGGCTGGATGTATCCTTTTGATGATTGTGATCTTCCTTTATGCCTCACATTTTCTTTCTTTCTTTTTTTTTTTTTGCTCAACCTTTTAATATAAAAAATTCACTGATGTACAAAAATGCAAAGTGTGACAGTGACAACATATGAAAACCTGTGACTCAAAGTCCCCTCGAGTGCACGTGGTGGTGCACACACACCCGCCCACATGTGCTCTGGCGTGGAAACATAAACTAATGCAAACCAGTGCTACCAAGAAGCGCCGACATATGTTCTCCATTCCACCAACCACAGATCGGCATCTACTCCAAACATTCAGTAACAAAAAGTACAGCATCTTCCAGGAACAGCAAGGCAGACTTCTTACTCACGATGGACCAGCACAAATAAACCCAGCAAAAAGAGCACAGCGTACTTAAATTTAGGATAGTCATTCATGAGGATCGTCACAATCCCAATATAAGGAACAAATCCCCTTGCTCTCCCCACAACATCTTTTTTCTCTAACCAATGTTGTCCTTGTTTATAGAGGCCTCGGTCATCAACCGCATTATTATCTCCTTTGGTTAAAAACTTGATATATCCATTTTGCTTTTCATGAATCTTCAAGACTCGGTGAACTATAGGAATCTCTCTTCCTTCTATCCTAAAAACAACAATTTCTCCCACTCGTATGGGATCTTCAACTCGATTTGTTAGAAAGAGAAGATCTCCTCTATGAAATGCAGGTTCCATGCTGCCACTGAGCACCACTACAATCGGACTTTCACTTCCAGTTATGACCATTAACCCCTTCCAGATCATTAGTGCCGAGGAGACAATCATTCCAAAATTTAGGACTTGATAATACAGCTGCCGCTTGTTCATCCGCCGCACATCATCCAAAAAATTCTAGAGACAGCATGGCGGAGCTGGCGAGGGGACACGGGTCACATTTTCTATAGATATATCTAGAAACTTGATTAGAGTCAGTTTCAATGTGTATGTTTGGTGGGGGAGGGGTGTGTGTATTGGAACTAACCTCCTAGTTGAAACTGGCCTGATGCTGTGTTTGTGTGCTAGAGGTGTTTCTGGAGGTATCCTGGTGACCAAAAATTTGAGTGTGTGTGTTAGTTGCTCAGTTGTGTCCAACTCTCAGCAACCCCATGGACTGTAGCCTGCCAGGCTCCTCTGTCCATGGAATTCTCTAGGCAAGAATACTGGAGTGGGTTGCTCTTCCCTTCTCCAGGGGATCTTCCTGACCCAGGGATTGAACCCACATTTCCTGCATTGCAGGCAGATTCTTTACCATCTGAGCTACCAGGAAAGTCCAAAAATTTGGGTGACCAGGATGAAAAACTTAGCTCTTGTACAACAGTAGCAGTTTTGATTCTGATGCTATGAAAAATTCCCTTTGTTCCTTCTTTTATGCTTGACTCTAAAGAAAACTTAAAAGTGGCTGTGTCACATGATGTTTGTGAGTGGCACCAACTGGAGGGCCCCAGAAGTGGTGTCACACACAGGAGCAAGGTGGTTTTGAAAAATTCATTTGATATTGTCTTCTTGGAAAGCAAGCTAACAAAAGAGAGAAAAAACTTACAGAATAGCCTGAATCTAAATGAGATTAGTTGAACTAGAATATCTGAGGGTCTTTATGGTTTATGTATTTTGTGAAAGATATCCAGGTGATTTGAATGTGCAACCAGGAATGAGACCCACAGATTAATAAGGCTTGTGAGATCTTCAGCAGGCAGTCTCCCATTGAAGTCCTGAGAAAGAAAAAGCGGTAGATCAGGGAAAGGCAAGCCCCAAAGAAGCATCAGTAGGAAGTTCCTGGGATGTCTGGTGGTTATTGATTTGTAAGGATTTCAGTGGTGTTGATGAGTTTCTTCATTAATAAATTATGTTATGAACTTTATTTTTAAAGCATGACAAGGGGGACTTTGCTTTGTAGAATCCAAAAATATGAAAGAAGGAAAGGATGATTTTACGAGCCCACAGCAGAGGAGAGTTGCTATTTATTGACATGGGAAGGTTATGGGGAAGGGTTCTATTTTGAACATGTTATATTTGAGATGCCTGTTAATGAACAGATGTCTATTAATCTACAGCATATTCTAGATTAGAAGCTGAATAGGCAGTTGAATACATGTCTGAAATTCAGGGCTGGAGGCAGACGTTTTGGAATCATGAAAATAGAGATGGTATTTAGAGCCATGGACTGGATAAGATCACCTAGTAAATGAGAAATTGGCTTCCTGGAAACCACATGAAGAAGATTCCTACAGGACCCTTATAGGGGTTTCTCTGAGGCATATCTACAAAGGTGGTTGCTGAGTCATAAAGAATGCTGATAATTTTTCACTAAATATTACCAGATTGTTCTACAGAATGTATTTAGCAGTTTAAATTCCCATCAACAGTGCTTGAAGATTCCCATTTCCCCATATCTTTGTGAGCACTGGAGATTATCTTTCTGAATTTTGCCAGGCTGATGGGTAAAGTAGTGATGTGTTGGAGCTGACTCATGAGAACTGATGGAGCACATTTCTTCCCAATTACTTTTCAGTGGCTTCACACTGGAAGCTTGAAATCATCAGGGGTGAGAGTATTTGTACCTTGGAAATTGGCAAACACTACAAATTAGGACTCTCCTTCAACTCCTATATATACCAGCAAACCAATTTCTATTGGCAGTATCACACCATCTATCTATCCTTTCATTACTAGTGAGTTTGAGCATCTCTTCTATGAGTGTTTGCCATTCTAGCTTCTCCTTCTGTGAATTCACCTATTTCTACCCTTTTTTTAACTTTTATGTTGGGTTCTCTGATGTCTTTTTATTGATTTGCAAAAGTTACTTACATATTTTAGATATGAATCCCTTGCTGCTTTTGAATATCTATTTTCTTCCAATTTGTCAGCTGTTAACTTTTTCCATGGTATTCTTCATTGAAGAGAAACCACGGGGATACAGTGAAATCTCCTAGTCTTTTGTTTGAAGGCTTGTGCTTTTGCAATCTTGTTTTATGAAGTAAATCCCTACCCCACATACATAAAGGTTTTCTTCCACATTTCTCCTACTTTCTACCTACTTTTCAAATGTAGATCTTTAATTAACCTGGAGTTCAGTCTGAATATGGTAGACAGGGGGCATTCAACTCTATTTTTTCTTCTTAAATTAAGCTCATTTTCTCCAAACCATCTTCTAAATAACTTGCAAATTTTCTCATTAATTTGCAGTCCCACATTTATATATATTGAGGTCCCAGGGTCTGTTTCTGAGTGTTCTATTTTGTGTGGCTGTTCTATTTGTTCCTGTACAAGTAGCATACTATTTTTATCTCTATGTGGTAATGACATAATATCTTCCAGGGTAGGTTTTCTCTCTTTGCTCTTGTTTTTCAAAATTGATTTGATTTATTTAACATTTGATTTTTCTTTATTGAAGTTTTCTTTATTGAACTTTATTGAAGTTTCTTAAAATTTGAGTTCCTGTTGGAATATTGGTTGGTATAACATTGGGTTTAGAGATTAAATGGACATTTTTTACACTGTAAAGTCATCCTATCCATAGTATATCTTCATTTATTCAATCTCCTTTTATGTCCTTAAATAGAAATTAAAAATTTTCTCCACAAAGATCTTGTAAGTTGCTAGGTTAATTCTTAATATTATGCTTTAGAGTTTTATTGATATTGTGAATGGTCTCTTAAGGTCTATTATATTTCCTGGGTGCTTACTGCTGAAGTAGAGGAAACATCTGATTTTTAGAAACTGATCTTGTATTTGGCAACCTTGTTACACTGGCCTATAACTTCTAATAGTTTATTCTGTTGCTTTTATATGCTGATGACCCTCTCCTCTGTGAACATGATAGGGATTTTAGGAGTTGCACATAGTGTTCTGATATTCTGCATTTAACTACCTCTGTGTTAAATGTGTGTGTGTGTGTGTGTGTGTGTGTTAGTTGCTCAGTTGTGTCTGACTCTTTTGCAATCCCATGGATGGCAGGCCACCAGGCTCCTCTGTCCATGGAATTCTCCAGGCAAGAATACTGGCGTGGGTCGTGATTCCCTTCTCCAGGGGGTCTTCCTAACCCAGGGATCAAACCCATGTCTCTTACGTCTCCTGCATTGGCAGGTAGGTTCTTTACCACCAGTGCCACCTGGGGACTACCTCTGCTAGTTGGGCTCCAATCTGGCACCCGATTCTAATAGCTAGGTGTCTCTTGTTCACTTGCATTCTGGAAAGGAGCCCTTGTCTTCCTCCCCTGTGAATCATATCCAATGCTGAGCCCATGTAGAGGAAGTAACACTGTGTTCTTTTGATTTTTTTCTCCCACTCTTTTCTCATGGGCTGCAGTCCTGTTAGCCACTGAGCAGACCTTCCGGATGCTAATGTTCTGTTTGTCTACCTGAATTTCTCAAAGATCCCTGCTACTCATGCAGCATTCCTGTGTCCTGAATGCCCCCAAAGGACACCTGTGTAGATAATACAACACAGTGGATCAACACAGGCCTTCATGTTACACAGACTTGAGTTTGAATCCTATTTCTGTCCGAGGATACAGTGAGTGAGTTCCACAGCCTCCTGGAGTCTGAGTCTTCATTGGTAAAGTGAAAAGAAGTAAGATCCGAAAGATAGGAATCAAACTGTGCTCATAATGAGCATAATGAGTCAATAATGCCCCCATCTCCACACTGATGCTGACTACTGATTCTGGTCAGCTTCTGGGACTGCGGATTATTGCTATATTGTCCAAGAACCTTGTTGTGCCTTCAGATATAACTGAATCTCAGCAGCTGCAGCTGGACCATTTCCCCATGTGCTTTCCCACCCCTTTGATGGTTCACGTTCCAAATTCTGGCTCCATATCATTGCCCAGTCCAACTCTTGGTTTGAGAACCGTACAGCCCATAGGGTGTTCCAAGAAGCATGACTCCAATGAGTGCTTGCATCCTTGATCATGGGCTAGGGAGTAACTTTGGTTTTTTGAGTAAAGGCAACCAGGTGAGTGGGAGATTCTTTCTCTAGTGGCTTCGTATCCTTGGAATTTGCCAATGTACTAAACAATGTTTGGGTGAGGCAGAAAAAGCCAGTTGCCTGGCTGGTTCTAACAGAGACTTTCATTATAGTGAGGAACAACCCAGCCGGCCACACCCTGTCACACATTAAGAGTGGTTTCTCAGAGGGATAATTTAAATCAGCAATAAGAGTGAACTGTATAGGTGGAAAGTATAGCAACTTTTGTTACATAGAGAACTTTATGAGTTTCTGTGGCTCACTGACAATAGGGTTTATTTCAGTTCAGTTCAGTCACTCAGTCGTGTCTGACTCTTTGAGACCCCATGGACTGGAGCATGCCAGGCCTCCCTGTCCATCACCAACTCCTGGAGTTTGCTCAAACTCATGTCCATTAAGTCGGTGATGCCATCCAACCATCTCATCCTCTGTCTTCCCCTTCTCCTCTTGCCTTCAATCTTTCCCAGCATCAGGGTCTTTTCAAATGAGCCAGTTCTTTGCCTCAGGTGGCCAAAGTATTGGAGTTTCAGCTTCAACATCAGTCCTTCCAATGAATATTCAGGACCGATTTCCTTTAGGATGGACTGGTTGGATCTCCTTGCAGTCCAAGGGACTCTCAAGAGTCTTCTCCAACACCACAATTCAAAAGCATCAATTCTTCAGTGCTCAGCTTTCTTTATAGTCCAACTCTCACATCCATACATGACTACTGGAAAAACCATAGCCTTGACTAGATGGACCTTTATTGGAAAAGTAATGTCTCTGCTTTTGAATATGCTGTCTAGGTTGGTCATAGCTTTTCTTCCAAGGAGCAAGTGTCTTTTAACTTCATGGCTGCAGTGATTTTGGAGGCCCACCCCCAAAATAAAGTCTTACTTATTTACAGTTCCTTAAAGTCAGCCACAGAGAAGGCAATGGCACCCCACTCCAATACTCTTGCCTAGAAAATCCCATGGACAGAGGAGCCTGGTAGGCTGCAGTCCATGGGGTCATGAAGAGTCAGACATGACTGAGCAACTTCACTTTCACTTTTCACTTTTATGCATTGGAGAAGGAAATGGCAACCCACTCCAGTGTTCTTGCCTGGAGAATCCCAGGGATGGGGTCACACAGAGTCGGACACGACTGAAGTGACTTAGCAGTAGCAGTAGCAAAGTCAGCCAAGGGCAGATTGCCTTCCTTCTTTCAACCAGTTAAACAGGTGGGTGGGGTCAAACAAGAACTGGGTGTGGTGAGAGCAGAGAGGAGCAGGAAACCCCAAAGGGAGGAGGAAGCATCTGCGTTTCTTCGTTCTCCTGACAGCGTGTGAGGTGCTGGACCTGCAGGGACAGAGAGGCTGGCAGCTGACCAGGGACTGTGGGATGGTCATGGTGTTCACACATTGCATAAGCACTGGGAATTTTAGTTGACAGCATGCTCAACCTGATTCGACAATGTGATGTGACTGTGGCAAACAAGTACTTTCATATTTTGAGCTATGCTAATAGAAGCACAAGACCAAGAAAGAAGTGGCAGTCTCTCCTCTCTGCACTCAACAGGACATCCCATTCATTCCTGGGCATCACAATTAAGAGAGCTCTAGACAAGCTGGGGTGCACCATAAAGAGGCCCTTAAAATGCTGGTGAGTGGATGTTAACAGAGTCATATATGGAGCGGCCTAGGAGCACTAAGCATGCTTGTCTTGGATTCCTTGGAGTTAGGCATGATCTGAAGTCTAAAGGGGAGAAATGGAGCCCATTAAGGAGGAGATGCAGGAAACAGCATTTTAGCTCTCAAAGGTAGGAAGAACTTTTCAACAAGGCTAATCAAAGGTAAAATACCTGCTTTCAAAGGAAGTGCATTCCTGCTTATTGGAGGTGCTCAACTATGGGTACTTGGTGGGAGGATATTGTAAGGGGCACTTAAGCACCTTTTCTAGTGTCTGGAGCCAATTATTCTAACAGGAAAAGATGTTCTAGAGCGTCTGAGGACTTATCTTTGCTCGTGGTAGCTCTTGCCAGGCACTGTGTTTGGTGAACGTGGAAATACAGTGTAGCAGTTGATGTATCAGATCAAAAAGGCCTCAGAGGGAATTGTTACGATGTAACACTACTGGCTCAGGGTTACAGGCTTCAGGCACCCGGAAACATGTACTTATTTAGTCCCTTCATTGAGGGACTGTCAAATAACACCTTTCCTTTCACTGGATGGAGAACCAGGATGCCAGCATTCATCACCACTTTCTGGTTCTTAGAGGGGATGAAGATGGGGACCAGGAGAGAAGTGGGTGAGAAGGGAGCAACGCAGCAGGGGAAATAAACTTCTGGGACGAATACTGGTGCATCCTCTGCTGCATCTACACTGCCATACTTGGGTGTAATTACTCCACTTGGGTATATAGCCTTGACTAGGCTTTTTACAGCAAGACCTGCAAGCAGGTAATTGACTAATGGTCCTATTCTGGGCCATGCACGGAGTGATATGGGGGAGCCCCCAAAGGATAAGACGTGGTCCTGCCCCTAAGTAGGGTGTTGGAGCACTTCTAGTCCAGGGATGCGAGACAGAGTGCCGCCTGGTCAGATTGTTTTAGCTAAAGGCTTTGATGGAGGAGCGTCCGTACAGCAGGCCACGCGCTGCTTCCCTAAGCATGGCCTAGGGCCAGGTGGGGTTCCGCAGAGAGCCTGCCTCGTGTTGCGGTGGAAATATCCCAGTGGCGTATCACCCTCGCAAGGTTAACGCACGAAGCCCACCAGACCTTCCTGTCCTCGAACCCCAGCCCAGGTCTGCGGAGGGGCTGCGGGGGCGCAGACAGGAGGCGGCGAGCACGGGCGCGCGCTCCCTTACAGTCCCCGCTCCCCGGCGCGTGCGCGGGGCCGGGCCCGGGGCCTGCGCGCCGCCCGGGCGCCTGCACTGCGCGCGCGCACCGACCCCGCGTGGGGCCCGGCTCCGGCGCGCGCGACGCGGAGGCGGCAGGCGGGAGGGGCCGGACGAGGGAGGGGAGCGGCGCGGCGGGAGGCCCCGCGGCCGGCTACCGGAGACAGGCACCCGGGCGGAGAAGCGCTCCTCTTGGCCTTCTCTCCGCGCCCCTGCGTTCCCGTCGGCCGCCCGGAGAGGACCGGAGGAGGCAGGTGGGGCGGGAGCGCGCGGGGGCCCCGGGCCGGGCGGGCGGGGGCCTGAGGGCCGGTTGGCGGTGCGGGGAGGGCGGCGCGGGGTCGCTGGGAGCCCCCTCCCACCCCCCGCAGGGTCGCCTGCAGTGGGCGCCAGTGTCGCCGGCTCCTGGAGGCCTCCCCGGGGCGGGGGCGGGGTTGGAGCGGCCCACGGGCGGGACGTGGGTGTCTGGTTTCCGTTTCTCACCGCCCGTTTAACTTCAGGATGAGATACCGCCAGGTGTGTGGGACGGGCCGGACCCTGCTGCGCCGCCCCAACCTTGACCGCCCGGCGCCCTTGGGAGAGCCTCTCGCGGGCAGTGATGCGCAGCGTGCTGTGCCCAGCCCTTCGTGGTTTTCCTGAGAGGGCCCTCTTCGCATCTCTCCTGCCACCCCTTTGCTCATTAAACTGTTCGAGAAACCTTTTGCCGGAGAGAATTCAAAGATAAATGACTAAGATAAATGACTCTGCCTCCAGTCATTAGCTGCCCCCAGATTCCTTAATTCTAAATCATGGGAAGTTGGGGGAAAACGCTCAGAGACTGCTCAACAGAGACGCGGGTTAGATCTCATCCTTGTGAGCTGGATTGATGGGTTTATAACGTCAGCTTTCTTTTGAATTACATGTCAGGTTGTTCATTAATCTAGAGACTATGTAGGCAATTTGGATTTTAACTCTGAGACAATGTTTTGATATGTATCAGAGGAGGATATTCTCATGGGATAATAACTTGCTGTATGTTCCCTGCTAGAGTGTGGTTCACATTGTAGCAATATCAGAGTGTAAATTGATGCCTTTTAAATATTTCAGTGAAGAAACACCTTCCTTCTTTGAAACATCCGCCAAATACTTTAATCCTACTTCACTTTCACATTGACACTTGTCTTTTATGTATCTTCTGCACAACTTAAAGTCGTCTAAATGGCAGAAGATCACGCAGTGAAGGACATGGAGCAATTGTGTAGAGAAAGCAGAGAACTGGAATTGGCAGAAGTCTGCATTTTTGTGATGCAAAGCCATCCTGGTTCCACCCTGTTTTGCTACAATAATTATGCATTTTAAAATACTTTCGTTTGTTATGGACAACCTGGGCTGAAAGAGTGAATCTTGAAATGGAATGAATATGTTTATTTCTGTTTTACAGAAGATTTGACATATGGGATATTATTTATAGGATTTATTTCAGACGTTTCATATTTACCAGAAACAATCCCACCAGCAAGGCTTTTAAAAAATAATATTTATATGATGTTTTTTATGGCTTGTAACAACTCCAGTTTTGAAACATACTAGTGATCTTCATGTAATAGAATCAACTGAACTCTTTAGCCTTGTGTAAATCTGTGAACATCTGGTTACTTTTAGACTTGCTATTCCCTTGTTAATGATGTATAATTAGGTACCACCATGGGCTTGCTTAGTTTGTTAGCCTCTGTGTTTTTTTTTTTTTTTGTCATTTCAGGCATTTGTATATTTTCTCATCTGGAATTTGAGTCCACAGAATTTTCTGTTCTGAGGAAAGTGTTCTTCTGCAGTGTTCAATACAGTAGCCATTAGCCACATGTGACTTTTGAGTCCTTGTATGGGGCTTGAGCAATGGAGGAACTAAATGTTTAATTTGTATAGACACATGTGGCTAATAGCTACCTGGTTGGGCACTGTAGTTTTAAATTATTCCCTTAGGAAGCCTTCACTGGCCCCCCTTGAATCCAGCACTTACTTCAATTATATAATAATTTCAAATTTCTTGTAGGAATTCTGTTCTCAACTGTAATCTACTTGATGACATGTCTATTTTTTTTTAACCTTTGCTATGCCAGGCTAAGACTTAGTAAGAAATGCTTGATAAATATTTGTTGAATGACTACATGAACTTATTGAGGGCAGGTATCTTTCATGTTCTCTGTAAGGCCTGTTGTTGTTCAGTCGCTCAGTGGTGTCTGACTGCAACCCCATGGACTGCAGCACACCATACTTGCTCAGTGATTCCATAGATTTCATGTAGATAACAAATAAATGGGTTATTAGAAATATGCTTAAAATGCTTATTTTGTTAAGATTATGTTTTTTCGTATCTCATGAAAATAAACACTCATAACAGAATACTATATGAAAGTGAATGAAAGGGCTCCATGTTTCCAACTCATGTGGATGCAGCTTGGATTTCCTGATAGCTGAGTAACAACTCAAGGATATGAGTTTGAGTAATATGCCCTTGAACTGTATTCCAAATAAATCTGAGGGCATCTCTTGGTCTCAGTGAGGTTCCTTAGTGAGGTCCTGATAGCCGTGGACCACTCTGAAGAAGTTAATGGGCAACTCCACTCACCACCGTTCAGTGTTAGGGCATTGACCAGGAATCTCTGAAAAAAAAATCATCAAAGATTAGAACCATGTTACAAGTTGCTTTTACTCGGAGCTGATTTGGGGCGATGGAATTCCTATATAAATCACAGTTTAGGGAATTTGATTCTTGTTATTACATCTGCTACATACACAGTTAATTAGGGCCACTTTTTTTTTTTTAATCTTAGGTTATTTTGCACAACCCATTATCACCAATTAGCCATAGTAGGATTTAAAATGAAAATATGTACTCAATCCAGCTCATCACAACTCTAGATTTGACCAAGATTCCCAGATCTTAAGATCCAGAAATCACTTTTAGGAAAGGATTCTAAAACTATACATAAGTTTGTAGAGATGTATAGTTTTCTTAAGTGGGACAAAAGGCAGAAGGTTAGGCTTTTCATGACAGAAAGGAAATGGGACCAGGGAAAAAAATGCAATGAAGACACAAAATACATGTTAAGAATGTTCACTACATTGTTCAGGTAATATTGTAGCTTCTTTGGGCTTGAAATATATAACATGTAAAATAAAGTTGATTACATCTTGTTGAATGAATCATCTTTCCACCTTGAGTCTAGGATTTGAATATTTATTAAATGTGTATATTTAATAAATAGTTATTAAATGTGTTTTTGAATGGGAAACCCTACTCTTTGAAAGGGAAGTTTTGAAAAGTGGCTTCCTCTTAACCAACTCAGGAAGAAAACCACTTAATCATTTTGTTGAAGAATTAAGAGTGTAACAAAACATGGCTGAGTCCCAAAGTGTGACTGTAGTCAAAGATTAATCTTTCTAAAACAGCTTGAATTAGGACAGTCTCCTTTTAAAAAGTCAGTGATTTCCCACTGCTCACGGAATTAAATGGTTGGTATTTGATCAGGTATATAAAGCATTACTGAGGAGAGTCCTAAAAAACCATGACAGCCTTACCTCTTACTAGATGTGCCCAGTTCCAGCCTGCTGTTCCTTTGATGGGCTCCCCTTTTAAATTTCTGCCTACTCATCTTTCAAGACACTTCTCAAATGATGCTTTCTTCACTGCACCATTTCTCATTCTCAGGAGCTCCTACTGCAAATGTTCCTTGTACTGAGGTTATGGAATATATTTCACTCAGTTTTATCAACTATAGTTATTAGTACTATTTTATTCACCCTAGTAGATTATAAGCTACCTAACAAACATGGGCCATTATGTTGCTCATTTTTGTATTCTCTGAAACATCTGGAATAGTGTAGTGCCTTGTACAGATTAATATTAAACAGATTAATATTATTAAACTTTATTTCTGTTCCTTGGCTTCAGAGGACACTTCATACCTGGTATAGACTGTTTTCCCCAAATTTACTGCTAATTTGTAGAGGCCAGCAAGCAGAAATCCTGACTGACTTTGAATACAGGGAAGCTGCAGTATTGAAGGAGAGCTGTCCTTGTGGTAGGCACTACTTTTTGGAAGTGTTAGTATTTGAGGAAGTTCACCATGCCGTATGGCAACAATTTTTCCCATTTATGTGGCCAGGTTAATGTCAGAATGATTCAGAGTGTTGAGTGGTGAGACATTTTAGCATCCAAGAAACCTTGAGAGCCTTTAACATAGTAACACTGGATTAAGTTATTTAATATATAATATCCATGACCATGTAAACCTGTACCTTATGAGAAAAAAGAAATTGCCTTATTCTACCAGTTTCTGCTAGTATTTAGAAAACATATGAATCTAATTGGAAAGAAACCACTTATCTCAGAAAGGTGACTGCTTGGAATTTAACACATTGGAGCACACATTGAGTAGTATCTAGCCTAGCATTATCTGCTACACTATCAGTTAACCATCTTTACTTATTCTGTTCTTTCTACTGAAATAATCTATACTCATTTTTATTTAGCTTTGTAATATAGTTTTCTGCTTAATATTTTAAATAGTTATAGATATTCATAATATTTCAGACTTCAAAGATTTGATGCAGAAGAAACTGGAAGGCTTTTAGCCTCATAGTTCAGGTTTACTAACATTTTCTCTTCATTCTGTGCCATCTCTGATATGTGGGTCAGGGTGCAGCTGCTGTCTAATTTGGAGCAAATTTATTCTGAGTGTTCATGTTTCCTGGGAAAAAGAGGTAATATAAGTGATGTGGTTTAAAGGCATGACCTTCCATCTTCTGCTGGATAGACTAAACAGATCCTCTACCTGGTTAAGAAGTGAAACAATCTAGAAATAAGCTTCTAGATTTAGATTTGTACGAGTGATGTGGTCAGTTTTCAATTAAGTTTTCTGGGATGTCCGAAAATAATAATGTTCTAAATTAGACTATTTTCATATGATGAGCAGATGGCATGAACCATTGGATGACACGATAGAAGCTGTCAGATCCTATGAGAAGTTTGAGATGCATCTACCAGGGATACTATCTCCTCACTTGTTACTGCAAGTAAAGAGACATCACCCATTTAGATTAGTTCAGCGTTTAAAAAACGTTTTTGCCTATTATTGGGAAATACATAGTAGTTTTTTATTCCTGAGCTTTGTCCAAAAAGATTACGTATGCTGTTGACCCTAAGAGACAGTGTGAAGCAATGTATATTCATTAACAGTGGTTTGCTAAAAGGAATTTTTTCCCCTCACTCTCTAAAGAGTGAGTTTGAAGGTTGACAATAGGTTAGATATTTTAAAAAATAGGCTATTTGTGATTGAAGGCAGTTTTTCTAAGTTGCATACAAATATAATAGATATGCTTTTTTCCTCTGTCTCATTAAAGGTGGCTTTCTAGAAGATGACCATAGAGGACCTTCCAGATTTTCCATTAGAAGGAAGTTCTTTGATTGGAAAATACCCATTTTTATTTCAAGGTTCTGATACACCAGTTATCTTTTCCATTTCTGCAGCACCAATGCCTTCAGACTGTGGTATGTTAAGTAGCTGCGTTTATTTTTCACGAGCTGGTAACTTGACTTCTGTTTTATACCTTTTTTATTCCTAATTTTTTCTAAAACCATTTATTGTGGTTTTCATAAAATTGCTAAAGTTTTACTTTTTCAAAAATAACAGTTGCTTATTGCTTTTCCTGCCTTTTAAGCTAAACACTTTATTTCTGCTGTCAGAATTTTTACTATGTAAAAATGTTCATTTTAAGCACCACGGTGGATTCAGAGGATTTTATTTTTAAAATGCAATGGTGCTTAGACACCTAGCATCCTTCTGCTATTGATATATATATTTTGGTTAAATATATTGACTTGTTTAAAAAGCCATGTATGAAAAAAAAAGAAAAAGATGTAAAAACACTGTGAGGTAGCCTTCTTTAAGGGCCCTGTTATCTCTGAAATACTGGGATTCTAATTAACAAGCCAAGTAATCACTGCTGAAATGATCCAAATTTGGGTGACCATGTAACAAAAAGTAATGTGTTTTAATACACAAACAAGCCTGATTTGGATTCTGTTCAACTGTCTCCCATTGTAATTATCAATGTATACACAAATATAGTAAAACAAAACCAGAAAAGCTCTGTACTTATGCAGAGAGGGAGAGATGTTTCCTGGGAATGTGGCTTGAGATTGATTCATATTTAAATTGTTTCATTAAATATTCTTTGTAAAATGTAAATTTAGTAGTATTCTAGTTTTTAATCTATTTAGACTTGTTTTCCTGCGGCTGCATTTTATCAGATAGGTGATAAAGGAATAAAAAAAAACTGGAAGGTAAACTTGATGGATATGTTACATTTCTAATTTAGATAGAGTTTTTCAAGTAAAATATTGGGTCACCATTTCAAATTGTCTTTGGAGGTAGAGATAATGCAGTTTTTAAGATATTAGTGAAAATATAATGATTGGATTATGAATTTGTCTTTTTAGTCATATCTATTCTAATAACTACTCATCTCCAAGTATGCTATTTTTATATGTTCAGATTCTGTAGCAGCTTGCCTTGTAGTCATCAAAGGTGTTACATAAAACCCGTGCCTAGATCTTGGGAGTTATTTTCAGTTTTTACAAAAACTGACTGGATTGATTTTCAGATATAAAAAAATCAGTTATGCAGGAAAAACCTTGAAAAGCATGTTGTACCTTGCTTATGGCACTTACCTTGTTCTATCTTGAGTCATAATTATCTTATTTTCTTTCCCAGAGTATAGCTCTTTGGATGGAGTAGAAATCATGTTTTGTTTTTGATTATCTCATTGGGCTAAGGTAGTCATTTGTTGATATTAGTTGCTCAGTCAGTGTTTGTTGAATAAATATGTTGAAAGATGAAAATGGGTATTGATCCCTTTGTATAACCAAAATTAAACATTGTCTGAATTCTTAATAGGTCCTTAGAATCTGAATGGACCTGTAGTTCCGCTTCCCTACTCATTTCCTAGTATAGAAATTCTGTTTCAGGATATCTGATAGGTAACCATTCAGCCACTTGGATATCTTCAGTAGTAGGAAACTAATAGTTTATTTCATTGCTAAAGTTTTAGTTGTGATCAAATTGTTTTTGTATATGGATTCAAAGTATCCCTTCTTAAAATTTTGGCCAAATGGTTTCATATGTGTGTGGAGCAAACACTTTTTATATGATAACCTTCAAATATTTGAAGATAATTTGGATATTTTAAATTAGTCTGTACTTTAGGCTACACATTTCTGATTCCTTTACCAGTCCCTCATCATCAGGATTTCTAGACCCTTTTCACTCCAGTTGTTCTCTTTTTAGTACGATAAAGTATCCTCTTAAAACATGGCTCCAGAATTGTGTTTGTTGAGTAAATATTTGTTGAGGGCCTGTTATGTGCTAGGTATTGTCCCAGGTGCTGGGGGATATAGCACAGTGACCAAGAGCGACATTCTAGGAAGGAAAACAGACAATAAATGAACACATGAATAAACAAAATGTGAATTTTATAGGTTATAATGAATTCTGTGGAGAAAAGAAATGGACAGAGGATAATGGAGCAGAGTGGTTGTTAGGTGGGCTGGTCATCTGAAGAATCAGAAGCATCTGGTTGAGAGAAGAGCCTGGAGAGAAGTGTTCCAGGCAGAAGAATAGGAAATCAAAGACACGGAGTTGGGGAAAAAACTTTGGTGTATCCAGAGAAATAGTGGAAGGCCATTGTGGCTGAGAAGCAAAGTGGCTGAAGGGCAGAATGGCAGAAGATGAAATTGAGGAGGAAGGCAGGGGCCAGACCAGGCAGGATCATATAGGCTTCAGAAAGGAGTTTGTATTTTTGTCTAAATGTAATGGGAATGTGATTTTGTCTGTCTCCTCCTACAAAGGAATCTTGGTGAAATTTTGATTGATTAGAATTGAAATTATTTTAAATAATAATTAAACTTTAAAGTTTAAATAATTTAACTTATGTATGCTGCTAAAATCTGTAAATTTTAGCTCAATAGTGAATTTTCTTGGGGAGGCAACATCATAGAGGGAAGACGATAGACTTTGGAGGCAGACCTGGTTTTCTGCCCCAGATTTGTCACTTGCTAGCTGTCTGACTTTGAGCAAGTATTAGTTAGTCTGAGCTTATCTATAAAATGAGACTAATACCTATCAGGTAAGGTGTTTGGTAAAGTGTAAGCACTCAGCAAATACTGCTTTTCTAATGCATCTCTTCTTTAGATGCTTCTGAATTTTTAGAGTCCCTAGCTTTTTTTTCAAGATTAAATAATCTGATTTTCTTCTGTTCTCTTTTATTTTCTGGTCATAGGATAATCTGTTCTCTGAATCTTAAGGAAGTTTTAAGGAATTTAAAAATCATGTTTAATTTTGTCTAGTATTCCACATCTTTACTAATACATATTCCAAATAACCCAATCCCTTTGCCTCAATGCTTCCTTTCTGTATTATCACATATTACTTCCTTATTGTGTGTACATAGCAGTTCCCCACTGGCTTCTCAGTGGGTAAAAAGTAATGCCTGTTTACTATAGAAAATTAGGAAACTACAGAGAAGTAACAAGAATATTTAAAATTACACATCATTCTAGTACCACTGTTAGTATTCCGGCATATTTCTTTCTACTATGTATGCTTTAATCATGGATGTGAGTCTACTGTTCATGACATATTTATGTTTTGAGAGGTGAAAATACCCGTAAACTTTGACAGATTTTCTGTGCTTTAGAGGAAGTTCTTGGACAGTTTAGGGTTTGATATCAGTGCACTCAGATTTTTGTTTCATTTGTGATAAGACATGGTGTGATGTGTGGAAATCTCATTCTCACAGCCCTTCAGAAGTGCTTCATAATTTTTGGTGATCCTGACTTTGCTTTTGAGACTTGCTTAAGGTAAAATATTTCTAGCACCTAAAAGTATTTGTGTCATTTGAGTCCTGGTCTTATTGTTTATTATTTTTAACATATACTTTTGGAAATTTTAATAAATATAACTTATGCCTTTTTTTTTTATTCTTTAAACAGAGTTTTCTTTCTTTGATCCTAATGATACATCATGCCAGGAAATTCTCTTTGATCCCAAAACTTCTGTATCAGAATTATTTGCCATTTTAAGACAGTGGGTTCCTCAGGTCCAGCAAAACATTGATGTTATTGGAAATGAGGTAAGGAGTTTTTACATCATAAATCTTATGTTACTAGGATTGTTAATTGTAAAAGATTTTTTTCCCCATTGGAATGGATAGGTGGTGATAAAGGGGAAACCTTTTAAAGATGCTGATGCTTGTTCTTTGTATCTCTATTTTTCACCAAAGGTGAATTAGTGCTGTATAGTCTTTCCTTCAGGCTTCCCAGGGTGGCTCAATGGGTAAAGAATACACCTACAATGCAGGAGACATGGGTTCGATCCCTGTGTCGGGAAGATCCCCTGCAGGAGGGCATGGCAACCCACTCCAGTATTCTTGCCTGGAGAATCCCATGGACAGAGGAGACTGGCCGGCTACAGTCCATGGGGTCGCAAGAGAGTGGGACATGACTGAAATGACTGAGCATGCACACAGCACAGTCTTTCCGTCACTCCCCTGTGCTCCTCACTCCCTTACATCTGGAGTGCTGACATTTTGACTCTTGATGGGAGCAGGCATTTTTCATGTTTTCATACAAATTAATTTATACATTAAAAAATATTTTCATGAGGGAATTTGATTACCATCATGTTTTTCTATACTTTGGGGTGACTTGGTAAAGATCTAGACTTAAATATAATTTAAAAACTCTGAATTTTTTGCAAGAGGAGTAAAAGAATAATGTTGGGTTCCTTGACCAGTTCACTGTCATGTGTTAAGGAAGAGGGGCTTATACTTTTTCAAATACTGTTACTCCCATTTGAAAGGAAATTTGCTTGTCTTTTGAGAGGTTAAGGAACCTATTTTGAGTGACAAATTACTTGGGAATACTCTTTAAGAGTTTCCTTTGGTCTGGTGACAAGTTCAATTTTCATTATTGTTATTGGGTGCAGACTTAAATTCATCCTTAAGAGAAGTCAGTTCTGTCTACTCATTTTGTGCGTGCACGCTTAGTTGCTAAGTCTTGTCCGACTCTTTGTGACCCCATGGACTGTAGCCCACCAGGCTCCTCTGTCCATGGGATTCTCCAGACAAGAATACTGGAATGGGTTGCCATTTCCTCCTCCAGGGTATGTTGAGAACTAGTTCAATAAGACTGACTATCCTGCTTCCTCAGTATTGATTTGAAATCAGTAGACTCTTATGTTGTTATCATATCTTCCTTGGTTTCCTCAGATTCTTAAGAGAGGTTGCAATGTGAATGACAGAGATGGATTGACAGATATGACTCTTTTGCATTATACATGCAAATCTGGAGCTCACGGTATTGGTAAGTATGTAGCGAGTCTGTTAATGGCTTGAGACATCTATGTTTGTGCTTGTATGTTTATGTCAACCAGAGTCCCTGCAAGGGCACCTAGGTGATGACGATAACATTCCCTGAATAGGCAAGGATTCAGTTAGGTCCTCTACACACCTTGTTCCTGCTCCTCCCTTTTCTTAAGGGAGTCTTTATAGTCTCCTGGTACCTCCCAACTTTTCTGGAACAGGCTTCATGCCTGCCTTCTTGCTAGATGAGAATAACTAGTAACACCTAGAACCTTCCTGAGGGTTTACAGCAAGGTTTAACTTCCCTGGTGGCTCAGAGGGTAAAGTGTCTGCCTTCAGTGCAGGAGACCTGGGTTTGATCCCTGGGTGGGGAAGATCCCCTGGAGAAGGAAATGGCAACCCACTCTAGTATTCTTGCTTGGAAAACCCCACGGATGGAGAAGCCTGGTGGGCTACAGTCCATGGAGTCACAAAGTCGGACACGACTGAGTGACTTCACTTCACTTTAACAGTCCATGGTTTTTTCCAGGCATCCCGCTCCCTACAGACCCTGGTCTTTATGTCTGTCTAAGGTCTGTTCCTACATACATATGTGCATAGTTTCCAAAATTGGTATTCTCCTGTGCTTTACCACTGCCTTTTAATGATAAATTGTGAATACCTCTCCCTGTTTCAATAGTCTGAGACAGTGCTTCTTAAACTATTGATGAGGAAGGACTCTCTTGTTATTTCTTTCTGCAGTCCATCATGGACTGATACTTTTGTAAAATAAAATAAAAATGACCTTGTAATAGAAAAATGAAATTAAAGCCATACAAAATACAAGCCCAAGTATTTTTCAAAAGCATAAAATTACAGTTCAATTAATATGTTCAGAGGAAATGATTACACAGGGAAAAAGAGAAGCATTATCAAAAGTGCGAGTTACAGTTTGGGACTGGCAGTGGTCCCCAGAGTGCACCCTGAGTAGCAGGGGTCTGGTACACTGGTTTTAATGGCTCTATAGGATTCCATTATGTGGATGTCTCATAATTTATTTAACCAGTGTCTTCATATTGTACTTTTAGGTTGTTTCACAATTTTATTCATGATAAAAAGTGCTGTGATGAACATCTTTACAGCTATGTGTTTATCAATATCCTTGAGTATAATTATTTTGTTAGAAAGAATAAATTCCTTGTAAAAGTGACAGTTTTCGAGTTGTAAGTGTATATTCAGTGTGCTGTTTGCCTTGGCTTTTTAGATGAGGTAGTAGATGGCATCCATTGGAACTTAACATTTGTACTGAAGGAAAGTAATTTAGAAAACCTTCTCTAGGTGATGTTGATACAGCGGTAAAATTTGCAACGCAGCTTATTGATCTGGGAGCAGATGTTAGTTTGCGGAGTCGATGGACAAACATGAATGCCTTGCATTATGCTGCTTATTTTGATGTTCCTGAGCTTATAAGAGTGATTTTGAAGACATCTAAACCAAAAGGCAAGTACTACAAGATCACCACTGGATGTTATTAATTGAACATATTATTGATGGCAGAAAAATTATAACTCAAAGATGTTTTTACTTGTGATCCATCTTGTTCCATATGACTTCCAATCCCATTTTATTTTTCAGAAATAGTTTGAATTTTTAAAATTGAAGATTAGTTGTTATCCTTTCACAAAAGATTTAGTACAGAGACATACAAAATAAAGTGTTGTCTCATTTTTTTATATCTCTGCACATTCCCCAGTATAACATGGATTTTATAAAGTGTAGTTGAATCTGTGTGTAGTTCTTTTGTCTTATTTGGGTAGCCAGAAATTTAGGGCAATAAAACCTTCAGAGCTGAGCACTGAAATAATAAAGAATATTTGTTTTAGGTGGTATTCAGTTCTGAAATTCTGTGATTCCATTTATGGATAGATTTTCATTTTTTTTCTTCTTGTCTTGATGCTGCTTGATGTCCCAAAATTGAACATCAGAATGTCTAAATTGAAGTCCTGGTTCGTGTCAGTGGGGCAGTTTTCTTTAGAGAAAAAATGACAACAAATACAATAGTATTACTTTATGTTGAAGGTTGTATGTGGTATTTCCTCCACTTGTAGAAGACTTGTTTTAGAGATTCAGTAGATAAATTTCCCAGAATGTTGTTTCTAACCTCTGCTTCATATAGTTATCCAGCTCCTCTTTCCCTTTTTACGTTTTTACTTTTTGAATGATGTTAGGAAGAAAGCCTCTCTTGATAGTACAGTGTCTTTCATAACTCAGGACAGTGTTCTGAGTGTGTCTTGGTTTGTTTGCAGTTGTGGGTAGGACATGTAAGGTGGTGAAGCGGTAGTTTGATTCAGGTAGGATTAGCAGAACCAGAGGTATGTTAAACCCATGTTAAAAAAAAACAGTTGAAATGGGATATCCAAATCTGGGGTATATCTTGTATCTATGTATAGCATCCTGATGATTTGTTGAAAATTCTTAAAATGTTCTTAGATTTGCAAGATTCTCATTCTTACTGTGAAATCCAAATTCATCATAAAGTATTGTGAATGAATACAACATGTAGCATATGTTTAATTACACTTTAATTTATTCCAGGTTTGAGAAGTCTCCATTGTTTTACCTTCTTTTTTCTATGAGGAGGCAGATAGTAAATATTTTAGGCTTTGTGGACCACATGGTCCCTGTTGAAACTACTTGATTCTACAGAGTGGTGTGAAAGTAGCCACAGAGAATATATAAATGAATGCAAGTGGCTGTGTTCCAATAAAACTTTATTTATGAAAACATGATGAGTTGTATTTGGCCATGAGCCACAGTTTGCTAGTCCCTGATCTAAACCCTGCTACATTATCATTGTCATGGCAAATATGCAAGAGGTTTAGTGAAAGAGTGTGTTAAGATAGTTACTTTTACAAATATGAATTATTGCCATTAATTGCTTTTAAGTATACTTTAGTTTGTGATGGTTAGAAAACCCATGAGTCCATTTGATAGTGAAATTTTATTATACTAAGAAAAAAATTAGTTAACCAGATTGTAATATGCAGATTTTATTCCATTGTGAGAATGGTCCTTCTAGTGGGTTGGTTTAAGTCTCGTCAATAGCTTATACCCCTCTTCCCTCAAATAAATCCAACCCTACCTGCCTCCTTTCACATTATAATAGATTAACTAAAATTTTTGTTAATGCACTTGTGATGTTCAATTACAGATGTGGATGCCACTTGCAGTGACTTTAATTTTGGAACAGCTCTGCATATTGCTGCATATAACTTGTGTGCAGGTACCGTGAAATGCTTATTGGAGCATGGAGCAAATCCTGCATTTAGGGTAAGAGTTTAATTTAAAGTGAAAAATATTAAAAAGAATTAAAACATCTAACATTATCTTCCAGGAAAGAGTTGAATCTGGATGTTGTTGTGGAACTCTTACATGAGTAAATAATTTATATTTTTTTGTGCTGCATATAGAGTAATAATGATAAATTTTTATCTCAAATAAGTTTAAGGCATAGCAGTGAATTTCAGTCCTTTTATATTGATAAGCTCTACTAGCCTTACTTTCATTCAGCTAAATAAAATGCTCTTTAGAGTTTATCATCTTTGAGTTTAAAAGTATCTTTCAAAGCCTTTAGCTATTAAATAACAATGCATATATTAAAGTTTATATTTTTGCATTAAACCATATTTTAAATTCTTTTGGAAAGAAGTTTTATTTCAGACAGTCTAAAAAAGGCCTATTTAAGAACGGAGTAAACCTTTAAAATTGACTTAAAGGAAAAATTTATTTTTTCACGATCAAGTTACATACTTAAAAGTTATCACACAAGACTGAACTTCATAAACTTCAAATCGCTCGGTATTTTATTGTCTTCACCAAAGTGGCTATGCGTGTTCTTTTCTGTTGCATTAATAGCATTGACTTGCTCTGGCTGGGATTCTTCACTGGGTCTGTGCATTCTCTTGAAGTGGCAGCAGTGGGCAGTGCTAGCAAAAGTCTCCTCCCCTTCTCTTTTCCTTGCTTTCCTGTTTTGCCTTCCCTCCCCAGTTCTTTGCCACTTTTCTTTCTGTTTAACCCCATTAATTATTTAATCAACCCCTCTGTTCCTCCTTCCCTCCCTCCATCCTTTGTACCCTATTGTTTATTAGGCACTGGGAGAATACACGTGTCTGGGACAGTACATGGCACCGGGACAATAAATGTGTCTCTGTCCTCAAATAGAATGTCATCTAGAAGGGGGGACAAACAAGAGAGCAGGCAGATTTACCATAGTGTGTCAAGTTGAGTGTGTTAGGATGGGGGCGGGCGGGGTGTGGCACAGAGTATCATGGGGTTGCATGGGAGGGGAGTCTGTCCAAGCCTTAGGAAGCCTGCTTCCTGACATAGGTAAACTTGAATACTTAAACAGAGTTGAGAATTAACCAGGTATAGGAGGGAGCTGAGAAAGTCCCATTAGGCAGAGAGAGTGGCGTGCACAAAGGCCAGGAGTTGATCAGAGTGTGAAGGCAATAGGTGCTTGCTTTTGCTAGTACAACTCTTGGCAAGACCCCATTAGTGGAGAGAGTATTTTGAATCTAGTAAGATGCAGGGAGGTATGTCATGGAGGTAAATTACCAATTCAAGTCCAAAGTAATTAATAGATTTTACCCACTTTTGGTAGTTAATACTTAAAAAAAAAGATGTCTACATGTGGGTTAGCAGTAGCCCTTGGATCAGACCCTAACTTAGCCACTACTTTAGAAGAAAGTGGAATTCTATAATCATGAACAAGTGTTCTTATGTTAACATGATATCATTATTATTTTATTAGTATTTAGTATTTTTTAAACACTGAAGTTTGAGTTGCTAAATTTTATGTAGGAATTAATAGAAATGTGTGACTTACTCTAGAAAGGTGAGGACTTGAAAATATGAAGTAAAATATTCATTGTAAAAGTAGCCTACAACTTAACAGAACAGGTTTGTTGATTTTAAAAAAGTTTCTTTCCCTTCTTTCTTTTTCTCAAGAGTACATATTAGCACTATAGATAATTTTCTTTATATTTTGTACTTTGAAATTGGGGATCAAAATAGTTCATCACCATACCCCAAATTTGATAACATGTCTTCCTACCATATTTTTACTTAGGACCAAACTGACTTGAATTTTAAAATAAAAAACGTTAGGCCCTTGCAAACTAAGTGTTCTAAAAGCCCCATTCTTTTATCCATGTGGGTCATTTGAAGATAATTATCAGAGGAGAAGAAAAGGGAAAAAGGTTTCTGAGCCAAAGAATCTTGGTTCATCTCATTAAGAGAAGATTAGAGTCTGGAATCTTTCTGATAAAATCTGAGTTTTTGGTTAGGGAGCATAGAAGAAAGAGGGCTTGTTTGAGGGAAGAAGGATGGCATGGAGCAGGAGAAGAGCGGAGAGTCCAGTCAGTGGTTGCTAAACGTGGGCTGCGGTGTCGTCTCTGCAGTAATCATGGAGATGACGCTGAGCAATCACTCATTCATCTCTCCCTGCATAAGTCTCCTAATTGGCAAACTGGAAATGGTAGTCATATTTTACTTGTTTAGTTGGTCCCTCATGCTGCAATAAAAACAAATTTGTAACAGGCAAGGATTTTTATCTCTGTTATTCTCAAGCTTTTTCTTGTTGTGATAACCCAGTGAGAATCTGTGGGACAGAGATTTGCTTATATAAACACCATGCAAATGTTAGTGGGCCCTGGGACTGACCTGTTTTTTTTTTTTTGCTACAGGATAAATCCTAGTCCCAATTTTAGAAGTGTTGAAACTGTGGATTCTGTTCTCGAAATCTGAGTTGCACCATGAGTGGGCAGGGTGGGTCAAGGTCACGGAGCCCAGGTGGAGGCTCAGGAGACCGATGGGAGTGTCGGGTCCCCGGTTGGGAAGCCAGGCAGTCCCATGACTTCTGTCTCCAGAAGTGCCTTCTCCAGGCACGCCACCCACTAACAGCCTGAGATCTTGCTCTTCCCTCAGCCTGGACTGCCATCCCCACCAGCTAACCTGCCCATGTTCCCTCACCTCCCTAGGCCTCTGCACCAGAGCCGCTCAGCACCGAGGCCTTCTCTGCCCCTGTGTCCATGTTCCTCTTCTCTGCCTTGTTCTTCTCTCTGCCACTTTTCACCCTTTGACACACCATACATTTTATTTATGTGATTATAGTCTGCCCCTCACTAGGCTGTGTGCTTTTTGAGGGTGGAGCTATTGATTTCTTCACTGTGTATGTCTTTAGCACTTAGAATGGGCAGGCGGTAGTTGTTTAATGAATATTTTTGAATAAATAAATGACCTATGAATTTAACTTTTTTCCCAGAATACTTCTAGGTGGCCATGTAGAGCTCTGAGCCAATATAAACTGAAAAGTTTCTCTTTATCTGTAGAATGACAAAGGGCAGATCCCCGCTGACGTTGTCCCAGACCCAGTCGAGATGCCCTTGGAAATGGCCGATGCCGCGGCCACTGCTAAGGAAATCAAGCAGATGCTGCTGGACGCGGCGCCTCTGTCATGTGATCTCTCAAAGCCCTTGCTTCCAAATTACGATCGTGTTACTAGCAAGGCGATGCTGACGTCACTTGGCCTGAAGCTGGGGGATCGTGTTGTTATTGCAGGACAGAAGGTATGATAGTAGCTGCCGTCTCTAAAGCCATGTCCAAGGTCACGACATGGCTTATGTGCCGAGGATGCAGTGTGGCTTGGGGTGTTTTTTTGTTTTGTTTTTAAGTTCAATGTGTAGGGAGAAAGATACTTAATGGAAAACATGAGATTTAGATGCACGGTTACTATAAAGTATAACTTAAGAATATAAACTATTAGTCAAACTGTATTTAAATGGGAGAAAAGTGGAGGGGCTGAGTGAATTTACAGGCTGCCAGTCTGCAGGTTTCCCCTTGCAGCTCCCTCTTCCTCAGTAGTGGTTCTCCCACAAATTACTACTGTATGAAAATGCAGCAGACGTGACTCTCACTGTCCCTGCCTTAGTTGTTAAGTGCATATAGATTTAGGATTCTTATGCCTTCTTGGTCCATCAACTCTTTTATCATTATTTAATGTCTGTTTTTAGCCCTGGTGATATTTTCCTTCTTCTGAAGTCTGCTTTGAGTGAGTGCTTCTTAAAGACTTCTGTGATAAAGTTATAAGAGTAGAAAATTTAGGATTACAAGTAATACTCAAAAGTTACCCTGATTTATATTTCTTTAGGTTGGAACATTGAGATTTTGTGGAACAACTGAATTTGCAAGTGGACAGTGGGCTGGCATTGAGTTGGATGAACCAGAAGGAAAAAACAATGGAAGTGTTGGGAAAGTCCAGTACTTTAAGTGTGCCCCCAGATATGGTAAGGTAGATACTGCCTAATGTGATGAGAATTAATTTAAAATAATACAGTTTTACTTTTTGATTAAAAAAAAATTTTTTTTAATGGTTGAATTTGATCCATAACTGAGGCACAGCATTTAATGACCCATTTCAACTATTTCATAGACTTTTTCTTTTCTTTTTTTTAGTTTATTTTTTTATTGAAGGATAATGCTTTACAGAATTTTGTTGTTTTCTGTCAAACGTCAACATGAATCAACCATAGGTACACATATAAACCCTCGCTTTTGAGCCTCCCTCCCATCTCCCACCCCATTCCACCCCTTTAGACTGGTTCAGAGCCCCTGTTTGAGTTTCCTGAGCTATACAGCAAATTCCTATTGGACATCTATTTTACATATAGTAATGTAAGTTTCCATGTTACTGTTTTCATATATCTCACCCCTTTTTAATTATTTTTTAAATAAAGCATTCTCCCTGGTTATAAATGAGTGAAGAGACTGCCCTTTTCTTACTGAGCAGTCTTGTGACTAATAGAGTATGTCTTACTAGGAGTGCACCCAGCTCTGTGGACCTTCCTGAATCCTGCTGTTGGTGGTGTCATGACTGAAGGAGAGCTTTTATTCTTTATTACCAAAGAACTACAGTACTCTAGAGGCTGAAAAACTTGAAAAATTAGAAAAGCAAGTGAGGCCAACTTTATTACTGTGCTTCTGAGCTGGAATGCTTCTTTGTTTCTCTGACAAATGTTTGCTTAATTTTATTTTCTCTGTTTCTTTCTCTTTCTCTCTCACACACACTCTGACACATTGATTTCTAATTGCTTTTGTCACTTAACTACGTTGAGAATATTTTCCCAGAACATTAATTTCCCTGTTTGCATAGTATTTCATCTTGCAGCTCGATAGGGAGGCAGTCCAGGATAGTGTTTGAAGAGTACAGGCTTTGGAGCCTGATGGCTGGGGTGTGAATCAGCTGTTCTCCCTACCAGCTATGGGACCTTCTTTCTCTTCTTGTGTTGCCTCAGTTTTCTTCTGTAAATTGAGGATAACAAACCTACAGAGTTCATGTGAGAGTTAAATGTATTGATTAATATAGACACCACCTAGAAAAGTGCTTGGTTCCCTGTAAGCACCCGAAAAATGTTAACTACCTGCTACCTGTTATAAATGTATCAAATGGGGGATCGTGTTGTTACTGCAGGACAGAAGGTATGATAGTAGCTGCCCTCTCTAAAGTCGTGTCCAAGGTCACGACGTGGCCTCTGCGCCAAGGGTGCAGTGTGGCTTGGAGTGCTTTTGTTTTGGAGCCTGGCCATTTGGGAAACTCACCAGTTTCCTTTCACCATACACTTAAGCTGGAGCCTCATTTTTGGCTCTATTAAAATTTTTCTTTATAAAAAATGTCCATGACATTAGATTTAAAAAACATAAAAAAAGGAGAAAAAAATGTAAAATCGCCTGTATATGTTTTCTGTTTATTTTTTTCCACAAAATTTGGATTATAAATAGATAGTCTGCATTTTTAACTGACATCCTATTAGAATTTCTATAAATCTTTAAATATTTTTTGAAAGTATGATTTTTAATATGATTCCATTTCCTTTAATTTTTCTAATTTGATAGGTGAAATTTGTTTGAATTCATATTTCTCTTGATTGTGGTGAAGTGGAATGCCTGAAATGTTCTGTTGTAGCACATGTATTTTTTGTATTGTCTTGGTAATTCCCAAGAAATAATTACTCATATTGTTTGCACATTAAAAAATGGGGATATGAGTGTTACTTTAAACTGATAATAGTTTTTAAAATATGAATACATGTTTAGGATGTTAAGCCTTTATATTTACTACAGATATTTTGCCTAGCTTGTCACTTTCCTTTGAACTCCGTCTTGAGTGTTTTTGTACATGTACTTTTATGCAGTTAAAAAAAAGACTTTTCCTTTATAATTTCTTAAAATTGCTTTTATGCTAAGGTAGGTCATTCTTCCTAATCCAAGGATTCATTATAGGTTATATATTTTATTTTTTTGAATATGTTTATTTTTAAATACTGTATTAGTCAATTAATTTGGAGTTTATTTGGTTAGTTGTATGAGGTTAAGGATTTAATTTTCCTCTATTAGCTAATTTTGGCAACTGTCCAGCAGACTAAGGGCAAGACCAAAACCATTAGCAGCAGAGAGAGCCGATGTAGATCAAAGCCCTGGGAGAGGCTTAGACTGTAGCAGAGTGTGTGTGGCCTCCCTAACCCCATCATCCCAAGGAGAGGCATGCATCATTAGGGCAGAGGTGGATTCCCAAGGGCCCTTCCTCCATTCCCCTTTACATATTTAAACGCCAAGTTGGGGGGCAAGGGTCATGTGTTGGATTATACAGAAATGGCCATAGTCCTTCCTGTTGAGCCAGTTCAACAGTCTGAGCCCAGTCTTTGCTAAACTACTTGAGGTGTGGGGAGCAGGAGAGGTGGAGCACCCCCTGATGAAGCAGAAGCCAAAGGTTTCTCAGCAACAGGGTTTTTTTTTTTCTTCTCTCTTAAATCTATCCTTTTCCCTTTGACTTGTTGTGCTTCCTTTAATATGAATTAAGTTCTTCTAAATGCTACAGTCTGTTTCAGGATTGTTTTGTTCCATTGATCTGTTAATTCTAGCACATATTAGATGTTTTAATTATAGAAATTTTACAACAATTTTTTAAAAGATTTTTTTTTTTAGAGCAGTTTTAGGTTCATAGCAAAATTGAGGGGAGGGTACAGAGACTTCTTGTAAACCTCCTGCCCCCTGTCATCAACATCCCTTCACCAGAGGGTACATTTCTTGCAATTGTTGAATCTACATGAACACATCATAATCACTCAAAGGCCATAGTTTGCCTTAAGATGCACTCTTCATGCTGAGTATTCTGTGACTCTGGACAAATATACAATGGCGTGTGTCCAACAATGCCATATTATAGAGTATTTTCACTTCCCTCAAGATCCTGTGTGCTCCATCTATTCAGCCACCCTCCCCATCCCCCCAGGTCCCTGACAATCAATGATTGTTTTACTGTCTCCATATTTTGTCTTTTCCAGAATGTCATAGAGCTGGAATCATACAGTATGTAGCATTTTAATATTGGCTTCTTTCACTTAGTAATTTGTATTTATATCTCTTCATTGCTTGATTGCTCATGTCTTTTTAGCACTGAATAATACTCCCATGGTCTGGAGGTATCTCAGACTTCCATTATTTCTCCATTCACCTACTAAAGGATATCTTGGTTGCTTCTAAGTTTAGGCAATTATGAAAATTTTATAGTAATTTTTAATATTTGATAAAACTATTTTAATTCCTTTTAATAATTACCAAAATAAACACAAATGCCTAGTTTAATTAGTCAAATTGTATTGTAAAACAATAATGAAACCCTCCCCTGGCTTGCAATTCCTCACTCCAAGTCCCATTCTTTAGAGGCAAGAATGTTTTTTACTTCTTTAGCTGTTATCTTCTGATGTTCATTTCATATTTTGGCTAATATATTTATAGGAATCTTTCCAATTTTAGACATCTATTGACTTCATACTATGAAGAGAAAGATTTGATATTCTTACTATTCTAAGTCAGTTTTTTTTTTTTTTTTGGTTGACTTCTTTGTTTTGGTGGATCACATCCTTCAGTAGCTTTTTCATAGAGGACTCACAGGAAGTAAATTTTTTGAGAGTTTCCATTCCAGAAATGTTTATTTCTACCCTCACATTTCATATGATAACTTAGTGGGATCAGGAATAGGTTGAAATTCACATTCTTTCAGTATTTAGAAGGTGATACACTATTGTCTAATGCAATTTGGCAAATGTTTTCTGTTAAGGGCCAGGTAGTAAATAATTTTAGGTTTTATGGGCCATATTTTAGGTGTTAAGCTGGCTTAAAACTCAACATTCAAAAAACTTAGATCATGGCATCCAGTCTCATCACTTCATGGCAAATAGATGGGGAAACAGTGACAGATTTTATTTTCTTGGGCTCCAAAATCACTGCAGATGGTGACTGCAGCCATGAAATTAAAAGATGCTTGCTCCTTGAAAGAAAAGCTGTGATCAACCTAGACAGCATATTAAAAAGCAGAGACATTAATTATTTTGCCAACAAAGGTCAGTATAGTCAAAGCTATGGTTTTTCCAGTGCTCATGTACGGATGTGAGAGTTGGACTATAAAGAAAACTGGTTTTTCCAGTACTCATGTATGGATGTGAGAGTTGGACTATAAAGAAAACTGAGCACCGAAGAATTGGTTCTTTTGAACTGTGGTGTTGGAGAAGACTCTTGAGAGTCCCTTGGACTGTAAGGAGATCCAACCAGTCCATCCTAAAGGAAATCAGTCCTGAATATTCATTGGAAGGATTGATGTTGAAGCTGAAGCTCCAATACTTTGGCCACCTGAGGCAAAGAACTGACTCATTTGAAAAGCCCCTGATGCTGGGAAAGATTGAGGGTAGGAGGAGAAGGGGACGAGAGAGGATGAGATGGTTGGATGGCATCACTGACTCAATGGACATGAGTTTGAGCAAGCTCCAGGAGTTGGTGATGGACAGGGAGGCCTGGTGTGCTGCAGTCCTTGGGGCCACAAAGAGTTTGACACGACTGATCTGAACTGAACTGATGGGCCATATGGTCTCTTGTTGCAACTCTTCAGCTCTCCTATTGTAGTGAATAAGCAGGCATAAACAATATGTAAGCAAATGGGTGTGGCTGTGTTCCAACAGAGCATTACGAAGTAGGCGGCAGGGAGGACCTGGTTCTTGGGCAGTGCTTTGCCAGCTCTTATCTTGAGATTGCATGTTGCTATTTACAAGTTTCAGAGTCTTTCTTCTGCTTTTTCCTTTTCCCTATTTTTGGAAACTTCTTTGGAAGCTTTAGTGTTTTTTCTCTCTTTTTTTAATTTTATTTTTTCTTTAGTGTTTATGTTTTGTTTCTTATTAAAATTGTAGTGGAGTTTTAGGAGGAATTGTGGGTAAACAAAATGGGTTATGTTTACCTAGAAATTAATTACTCTTCTGTTTTAAAATAATTCTTCCTTAGATGTTTATTTTTAGTTAAGCCTTATAATTATATGTCAGGATGTAAGGAGAATCCCATCACTGTTTTGATTAGCATGAGATTCTAAACAGGAAGGTTAGCACGTATATGGGGCACACTTTGGACTTTGTATCCAATCATTGCTTTAAATTTAGTTTTGCTTCTCTCAAATGATTTAGTTAATTAAAAAAAGCAAAGAGGATGAGAACTATATAGTTCATTCATTGAACAATGTTATTGTGACTTTAGAGACACACACAAATTTGAAAAATAATTCATAGTCTGCACTCATAAATGTGTTTTGGTTTTTGATTTTTTTTCAGTCCTTCCTATATCCACACATATAACTTCTCACATATATAATCATAATGCAGTCAAACTTACAGTTCAATTTTTGTTTTCTTGAATTTGCTTTTCATATTTTTCTATATTTCTATGTAATCTTTATTCTAGTTGTTAATGGTGATGTAATAGTTCATAAATATAGTTGATTCATTCCTTCTATTGCCAAATAATTATTTTCTCTTACTTATAATATTGCAATGTTGGCATATTCAGGTAGACAGTCTTTTCCTCCAGTTTGGATTATTTCCTTATAATTTCCAAAAGTGTGATTGGGTCATAGTAGAAAACTAGAAATTGCTTTGATTCTTAAAATCTATCTTATCCTTATAATATACAAGTGTAACCCTATTCACACCTCTTAAATATAAGTATTTCCTTATAGTTAGTATCATAAAATAAATTAGGGCAGAATTCTTGTCTTCCAGTAAGATTTTACAAATGTACATCCCACAGTATAAAATAATTTATTTCTTCAAACCCTTGACTTGAGAATGTATGTGTATTTGGCAAGGAAAATAATTTAGAGAAAAGAATAGAAGGTCAAAGAAAAATCTGCTAGTCGGGAGACAGAAGAGAAAAAACATTGTGGAGAAGTCAAAAGATCTGGGAAGATCAGAAGGAAGTACTGTAGAATCCAAGGGAGGAAAGAATGTTAAGATTAGCAGAAAAGCAATATAGTCTGCACTTGTTAGCTATAAATAGAGCACTCACTTTTTGTTGTCCTTAAAAACCTATTTTAAAACAAGTTGTTTTAATGTATTACATTTTGGTCATAATGTGTCTTTGTTAGTTTAGGTGTAAACACTGAATGGAAATGTATAGTATACATATTATGACTTTATTTTTTCTTCTTAAATGTCTTAGCCAAATAATCTTGGTATTCGCAGTTCATATTCACTGTTTCTAATGTCTGCCTGTTTATATATACTGGAATTTATGCCCAGATAAACTTCTTTTTTAATGGAATTTTATACTTTTAGCTGCAGCAGAGAGGCTGTCTCTCTCTCTATTGTTTCTGATTTTCAGATGTTGAGGGATAAGCCTTTGGGGAAGATTATATTTTGTATTCAAAAGTATTTTATATCCCTACTATGTGTCAGGCACTATAATTAGGTACATTGGGGGAATGCAGAGATGAGTAATCTTGAATTTTATCTTTAAAGTCTGGAAAGGAGATAAAACATGGACATAAAAAATCATAATATGGGAAAAAATATGACCTAAGGAGCTATAGATAAAGTGACATGGAAGAATAGTTTTTATACTATATAGCAGGGGTCCCCAATCTCTAGGATCTAATGCCTGCTGATGTGAGGTGGAGCTGATATAATAAAAATAGAAATAAAGTGCACAGTAAATGTAATGTACTTGAATCATCCTGAAACCATCCCTCCCATCCCAGTCCATGGGAAAATTATCTTCCACAAAACTGATCCCTAGTTGCCAAAGAGGTTGGGGACCGCTGCTTATGTAGTACATTATTATTTGCTGGTATTTAGAAGTAATTATAATGTATAAAAGTATAATTATTACTTCTACTCATTCCTCTTTTTCCTTAGTTTCACATAGTGCCTGATTATGCTATGTGCTTCTTGAATTACTGTGTATGTTGTTAGTCTTGACAACTAGATTGTAACCTCTCTGAGGGCAGATACTGATTCTTACTTTTTTTCTCTCTCTCTCACTACAAGGACACCTAGTAGACACTCAAAAAGAATTTAAAGATTTTTTGCTACTGAATGGTTGTACTTGTCCCTTTATTTGAAATGCTTTCAATTGTTTAATATTAAAATTCTGCCTTCTCTCTTAGGCATTTTTGCACCTCTTTCAAAGATAAGTAAAGCAAAAGATCGAAGGAAGAATATAGCACACACTCCTTCTACAAAAGCTGGACCTCTCATCAGGTCCCAGAAAATTGATGTAGCTCATGTAACATCAAAAGTAAATACTGGTAGGTCAAACCGGAATGTTAGATATCTTGTTTTAATTTTAATCCATGGAATACCTTATATTGCGTCAGACTTTTTGTTTAGCTACCTGTGAAACCTGAATTTATTGCCTGCAAAATACTTGGTTTATGATTTTAATTCCTAACAAGAGTATTTCAGATATCTTCCTTCCTTCCCCCCCCATCTATCGTCATACTTTTATCTAACCTCAAAGCTAGACTTTATACCTCTGATAAATATTTATGTAACACAGTTAGCTTTATGTTTCTCACCTATTCAAGAATTTTAGTGACTTTTTAAAGATTTTTTTTTTAATGTGGACCATTTTTTAAAAAGTCTTTATTGAATTTGTTACAGTATTGCTACTGTTTTATGTTTTGGTTTTTTGGCTGGGAGGTATGAGTGATCTTAGCTCCTCAACCAGGGAGGGCAAAGTCCTAACCCCTGGACCACCAGGGAGTCCCTACTGAGTTTTTTCTTTTTAATCAGAGGAAGTCATGACTCTTGAAACTGGCTATCAGAGACCTTTCACTGATGGAGGGTCTTACTGTTTTGCAGTTGAGCTGTGGTTGGTCATGTCTCACTGTCTTTTGTATATATTGTTCTCACTCTTCCCTTCATACTTGTCCCAAGCTGTTTCTCTGCAACGTTTGACTTCTCCCTGAGGTCCGTGTCTTTGTGTACCTCCTTACTCACATCCTGTTTCTCCGTGAGGACCCTCTGATGACCCAGGTCTCTTTGATCTCTTCCTTCTTATCCACACTACCCAGTTGCTATTTGTTACCTTGGGTTTTGTCCTCTGATTGCCTTATCCATGCAGATCTTTTATTCTGTTGGCAAAATCTTAAACTTTAAATGGACTGTGAGAGCCACATTCACTGTGGCTTCCCTGGTGACTCAGATGGTATAGTGTCTGCTTACAATGTGGGAGACCCAGATTCAATCCCTGGATTGTGAAGATCCCCTGGAGAAGGAAATGGCAACCCACTCCAGTACTCTTGCCTGGAAAATCCCATGGATGGAGGGAGGAGCCTGGTAGTCTATAGTCCATGGGTTAGCAAAGAGTTGGACATGACTGAGCAACTTCACTTTCACTTTTCATTTACTGTGGCACATAGCACAAAATAGGTGCTTAATACATACTTGCTAACCCATCAATAGCTGAAGCAGGAGGGCTTTCTAGCATGAATAAAGGAGTGTGTCCAGGAATTGGGTTGCCCTTTCTACTCTGTTCCATTGACTTATTTGAATATTCCCATGTCAGTACTGCATTTCATGATTACCATAGGTTTTTTTTTTTTTTTTTTTTTTAAATCTTGATTTCCATTAGAGGAAAGCCTCCTCTCTTTTTTCTTGAACAGTGTCCTACCTGTTTGGCCTTTTTTATAAATCAAACTTCCATATAAACTTTAGAATAAGCTGTTCAGTTCAGTTCAGTCACTCAGTTGTGTCTGACTCTTTGTGACCCCATGGACTATAGCACACCGGGCCTCCCTGTCCATCACCAACTACCAGAGTTTACTCAAACTCATACCCATTGAGTCAGTGATGGCATCCAACAATCGCATCCTCTGTTGTCCCCTTCTCCTCCCGCCTTCAATCTTTCCCAGCATCAGGGTCTTTTCAAATGAGTCAGGTCTTCATATCTGGTGGCCAAAGTATTGGAGCTTCAGCTTCAACATCAGTCCTTCCAATGAACACTCAGAACTGATCTCCTTTAGGATGGACTGGTTGGATCTCCTTGCAGTCCAAGGGTCTCTCAAAAGTCTTCTCCAACACCACAGTTCAAAAGCATCAATTCTTAGGCACTCAGCTTTTCTTATAGTCCAACTCTCACATCCATACATGACTACTGAATAAACCATAGCCTTGACTAGACGGACCTTTGTTGGCAAAGTAATGTCTCTACTTTTTAAAATGCTGTCTAGGTTGATCATAGCTTTTCTTCCAAGGAGTAAGCATCTTTTAATTTCGTTGCTGCAGTCACCATATGCAGTGATTTTGGAGCCCCAAAAAATAAAGTCAGCCACTGTTTCCACTGTTTCCCCTATTTCCTCATCTATTTGCCATGAAGTGATGGGACCAGATGCCATGATCTTAGTTTTCTGAATGTTGAACTTGAAGCCAGCTTTTTCACTCTCCTCTTTCACTTTCATCAATAGGCTCTTTAGTTCTTCTTCACTTTCTGCCATAAGGGTGGTGTCATCTGCATATCTGAGGTTATTGATATTTCTCCTGGCAATTTTAATTCCAGCTTGTGCTTCATCCAGCCCAGCGTTTCTCATGATGTACTCTGCATAGACGTTAAATAAGCACTGTGACAATATACAGCCTTGACATACTCCTTTTCCTATTTGGAACCAGTCTGTTGTTCCATGTCCAGTTCTAACTGTTGCTTCCTGACCTACATACAGGTTTCTCAAGAGGCAGGTCAGGTGGTCTGGTATTCCCATCTCTTTCAGAATTTTCCACAGTTTGTTGTGATCCACATAGTCAAAGGCTTTGGCATAGTCAATAAAGCAGAAATAGATGTTTTTCTGGAACTCTCTTGCTTAACAGAATAAGCTGTTAAGTTTCTTTAAAGAAAAATCTGTTGGGAGAGGGGTGGGGCGCTGGGAAAAAGGGAATTAAGAGGCACAAAGTTGTAGTTAAAAAATAAGTCACGCATAGCATAAGAACAATGATGCTGTTACAACTCTCTGGTGACAGATGGTAACTAGACTTCTTGTGGCAACTGATTCATAATGTCATATATACAAGTGTTGTACACCTGAAGCTAATATATTATTTATGTAGCTATACTTCAGTTAAAAAAATAAGAAAAATAAAGATGATAAATGTATCCCCAGGGTGAGAGAATATTAGTTTGCAACTACAAACTAGAATTATATCTCAAAAAAGTGCTTGTCCCAAAATCAAGAGTTATTTTGCTCGACAGAAAATTACCTTCTAGACAAATGAATTAACAAATTATGTTAATGTTATTTTTAGTGTCAAAAAATGAAAAATTATCTGTTGAAATTTTAATTGGCATTGCATTTAAGCCTAAAATCAATTTAAGAAATGACATTTATGATATTTAGTCTTTCAATTATAAGCTTGGGATATCACTTTATTTAATTGGATCCTTAAAAAATATCTCAGTAAAATTTTATGATTTTCTGTATATTTTGCACTTGTTTTGTTAGGTGTATTCTTAGGTACTCTGTACTTTTTGATGCTCTGTAAATGGTATCCTTTTAATGTGAAGTGCAGAAGTACACAGCAGGTATGGAGGGAAAGCTTGAAGAGGAGCCCTCTGTTTCTGGTCTGAGGAGCAGGAAAAGGAATCTCCAACTAGACAAAGTGGAGGAAATCCCTGTTTTCCTTTTCAATTGCTTTTTAAAAAATCTCTTTGGTTCTTTCACACCCTAGTCCCTAAGAAGTGCTGTATGTTGTAGTAGCAGCAGGGGATGGCCAGGCACCTAAAACCCCCAAGGGAGGGAACCCTTGTTTTTGGCTAGAGAAACTGTGGTCCTGCGAACGTGGATGGAGTCCCCATTAGTTTTTCTTCTTTTTTCTCACTGCTTGGCTCTCAAGAGATTGTATGACAGAGCACAGCAATGAAAACCTCGGCATTCTATCCAGAATATTGGGAGGAGCATGCTTCTGGAGACCATGTGAGGAGGGAGCTCAAGAAAGTGCTCTCAGAATGGGGGCACTTACTGCCAAGCTGTGTGTACATGCTTCTGACCACAGGCTTCAGTCTGCACAGACCTCCACCCAGATCTCAGGCTGATTGCTGGGTGGCACAACACACAAGCCAGATCTCAAAGAGGCTTTGGGAACCAAATTGACATTGGAACCACAGTCACAGAAGGTGGATAGGAATTTCCAGCCTGAACCTAACTGCCTGCTGACTGTCCAGTGCCAGCGAAAACAGAGCAGAACAAAACAATCCACATTCTCCATTGAATTTTAAACAAGACCCAGAGTCCCATAGAATAATGTTTATAGTGTATAGGATACAATGAAAAGTTGTTCTAAATATGAAAAACTGGGAAAATCTCGGCAGCTCTAAAGGAAAAAGGCAATCAAAGATGCCAACCCTGAGATGATACAATTATCAGGTAAATATTTCAAAGAATATATTATAACCCTCTAAGAATTAAGGGTGAACCCTCTTGAGACAAATAGAAGATTTCAGCAGAGACATGAAGATATAAGGAAGAACCAAATAATGCATGTGCACGCACACACATGAGCACACACAGGAACACAAGTAGCACTGAGCTTGATGGATTGTAGCAATGTCAGTATCCTGGTTGTGATTTTATGCTATAGTTTTGTAAAATGTCACCTTTGGGGGAAACTGGGCAAAGTGTGTGAGACATTATCCAATATTGTTTTTTCACAACTGCATGTGAATCTCCAGTTATCTCTAACAATTCAAATAAAAGGAAAGACTCAAATGGCTCTTTTAGGACTAACAAGTACAACTGAAAATAAGAAATTTACTCTGTGGGTTGCCTTCACAAAGTCTGTCTTCCCAACCCATCCATCTGGGGTCTGCAGTTGTAGTTCTGGCCCTCACTCCCGGCCTCTGCTTCCTGTCTCTCCTCCTTTTGGTTCCTCTTAGACTTTGCTGTCTGGTTGATGTTATCCACCTGTGAGTGGTCACTCCAGCCCTCCTTTCCACAGCCCATCAGAGGTTTGTTCCTTACTGAAGAGCGCCCTCTAAGTGCCCTCTGTCACCCTCTAAGATTGTAATGTGACCCATCCATCGGGTTTACTTCTGTGTTCCCCCAAAGTCCACTTCATTCCAGCCAATCCACTCAATCTTCTCTGACCCTGTCTGTCTTTAAGTTTATTTTCTCTTTGTCTATCCATAATGCCTACCCTAGTTCTTTCTTACCATACCTCCAGTATTCTCTGCAAGAAATCCGACCTATCTCTCAAGACGCATATTGGAATGTGATGTTCTTGATGAGGTGTTAACTCATCTTTACAGCAATGATTATTGTCTCCTCCCTCAATGCTAGGGCTTGTATCAAACATGTCCTTGTATTTTGATTATTCATGTCTTTCTGCCATGCCAAATTGAAAAGGTCTTTCTTTAGGACTGAGACTATGGCTTGCTCTGTTTGTGATGCTCAGAGTGCCAAGCTCAGTTCTCCACCCAAAATTCTTTGTGAGCAAGTAGAATTGAAATGAATTCTAGATGGAATTCAAAACTGGATGTCATTCATTAGGTTTCTTATTTAAATGGTTGGGTTCTGTAGAATTAAAACAGAAGTCTTAATAAAGTAGATTATTATTCATGACCTTGTTCTTTTTTAAACTGCTTTGTTTTTTTTTTTTTGGTGGGAGTTGAGTGTAGTGAGAGTCAGGTAGTCATTTTCAGAATACCAGTGACAGAGAGTACAGGGATTCTTAATATCTGACTTCCACTTAAATGAAAAGCTTCTATAATGGTTTGCAAAAATTTTTTTTTACCACAAATCCACTATCTGAATAGGCAGTCTGCCCCGATGAATTTGCCTGCGCACCAATGAAATCATGAGTTGTGTGCAGGTCTTAATAAGTGTGCAACTGTCATAGGCATGTTAAGTTTTTTTTACCTGCTAGCATTGTGCAAGCACTAAGGAGTGTACTAAGTATCAGATGGCTAGATAGTTGTGTTTTAAATGCTTTATATTATATAGAATTCCTAAGTGGATTTTAAAATAAGTTTAAAAGATAGTTTAGTGACATTTGGGGAAATTGATTGGGGTTTTCAGATGGGCTAGGAATACATTCTTTTCTTTCCCCTTAATAAAATACTGGCCCCTGATGTCTATGAATTTATTATCCAGTGTGTTTGCAGAAGTAGAGAATATTTCAGTGAGGATTGTCTGTACTTTTAAAAGCGAATCCATATTTATGTTTAACATTAAAATTCTTTCTTGCTGAATGTGTTTTGTTTCTGTGTTCTAGGGTTAATGACATCAAAAAAAGACAGTGCTTCAGAATCAACACTCTCATTGCCTCCTGGTGAAGAGTTGAAAACTGGAGCAGAGAAAGATGGTAATATAATTTATAACTTCTTAAAGTTTAATGTACTGATGGAACTTTAAAACAATATAGTGATATAGCTTATATGAGGCTAAATTTTAAAGTTTGTAAGGGAAGACTTGGTATAGTAAAAATTTATACTTGAAAATCCCCTAAACAGCTCATAATAAAGTGCACACACACACATATGTATTTTTTGTATAAATTCCTGTGTTGTGATTCTTACATACATGTAGTGAATTATAGGACTAGATGCAGAGAATAAAGTGAAATTACATAGTGTAGATGGCTTGATAGAATTATTTAAAGTTACCTTTACAATTTATACTTGAAAGCTGCTGAGAGTAGATGTTAAGCATTGTCACCACTCACACACACAAAAAATGAACTATGTGAGGTGATGGATGTGAATGTGTTATCTTGATCTTGTTAATCATTCCACTATGTCTTTTAATCATAATATTGTACACTTTATATACAATTATATTTGTCAATTATTACTCAATAAACTTGAAATAGATAAAAAATTAAGTTGTCTTTAGCTGTCAAATCACTGGGTGACTAGAGCATGAATAGAACATTCAAAAGTATTCCTTCTTACCTTCAGGTTAACTCAGAACATTTTAATATTAAACTTTTGTTACCTTAAAAATACATTAGTTGTGTTTTTTATATAACTAAGTTGTGATTCTACTAATTCATCTAAAGTGAGAGGTGAGAGACAGTGGTGGTTAGAATAGATAATTGGTCTAAATTGATTACACGACAACACTTTTCTATATAAGATGTCATCATATGGTGTGGATCCTTTGGATCCTTAAAATTGCTTGGGCTCTAAAATCTTGTGTGTATTAACTACAATGTATTTTGATGAAATTAGGCATTTAATTCAACACTAAGATAATCTACAATGGAAGAAGCTGAATGGAGAGTTTCAGAGGATTTACCCGGAAAAGCATCTAATTGGTTCACTGCTTGTTTTCCACCCTTTGACGTATTCCTTTCCTTTACCATTGTTTTAGTTCCCCTGATTGGATCCATCAGCAGCTCCTCCTCTATATCTTCTTTGGAGCACAAACAGAGCCTCTCCAAGAACCTGAATGCACGTGGCAATAACAAGAAGACAATGAACAAAAGCCCTTCTCTCTCATCTAGAGCCAGTGCTGGTATCTATGGCTTTTTCAACCAGGCTTTCTTGGTGTTTTTTATCTTGGTTTGTTTGTAAGTAGATTTGCTCTTTTTAAATGTGTAGAAGGAACCCTTTACTTCAGTCAGATTGAGCTACTTGCCCCTTTCCTGTCTGTCTCCCAGCCCTCACCCCTCTCCTCTCTCAGCACACTCTGGATCTCTCTGCCTTTCTCCTCATGCTCCTGCCATTTTTCCTTGTCTGGATATACTTCTTCTCTTTGTTGTCTAAGGACTCCAGCCTCTGTAAGGTTCCTATTAGAACTTTATGACAGATCCTCAGATACTTGGAAACTGTATGATCTCTTCTCTTTCTTATCTCTTTTCTAATCTAAATCTAATATTAATAATTAACATGTCAGTATGCATTATTATTTCATATCTATTAAAGGTATTTTGCATATCTTATTTCACTTAATTCTCAAAATGAATGAAATATCATGACCACCTTCACTTTATGAATGAGGAAACTGAGGCTTAGGGAGGTCAGGTATTGGTGCATGATGGCAGTTTCTAAGTGCACACCTGGGCTGCACCCACAGGTCTGTCTGATGCTTCTCGGCTATGTCTATGTCTCTGCCTCTGTCTCAAGTACCTTCAGCTCTTCCTTGTGCTGTAGGGTCCTTAGGACCCTCCCAGCTAGCTGGTAGAGAGCTGAAGCTCTGCCTCTTAGTACAAGTCCAGCCTGAGTCTGCTCATGCAGTTTTGGTGACCACACTGTATCATTATCATTGGCTCAAATAGAGCCGAAAGCTAAGTTTCTTCATTTTATGGCTTGACGTAGGACTTTACATTTATTTTCATTTAATTTAACGGTAGAATTTTTATCCCTCTGAGTTTTGTTTTTTACATCTTGCTTGTAGCTTTTCACACACTTTAGAGTTATCTTCTTATTTAAAAAAGCATGATTTCTCTATTTTTAAAGGCATCGTTTAAAACTGTGTAGGAGAGGTTGACAATGATAACCTGTTTAGCTCGATATGAAGCCTGCATGATCCCATTCAATCCACATTTCTTCAGTTATGTGTAAGGATATAGAAAACACTTTTTCTTGTTAGAATCGACACATGAATACTGATTGCAGTTCACTTATTTGCCTATGGGCTTCCCTGTTAGCTCAACTGGTAAAGAATTTGCCTGCTATGCGGGAGACCTGGTTCAATCCCTGGGTTGGGAAGATCCCCTGGAGAAGGGAAAGGCTATCCACTCCAGTATTCTGGCGAGGAGAAGTCCATGTACTGTATGGAATTGGGGTTGCAAAGAGTCGGACACGACTGAGTGACTTTCACTTTCTTTTATTTGCCTACATAGAAAGGAAATCAGGTCATTTTAGCATAATTTGTTTTTAATAAGTTTCATAGTAATTACTGGATCCTTTTTCTAATACTTTTAATACTAGTGCTGAATCAGTATTTTATCATGAAAAATGTTCAGGACAGGATTTTCTTAAAGATACTTTATTGTATCGGGGAAAAAAACAAAAAAAACATCCTTGATAGTAACACTGATGTAATAAATGTAAAAGTTCTCCGAAAGTGGAAAACCTGGAAATTTTGCTTGAATATCTATTTTCTGAATAGATTCCCCTTCCCCTGAAACCAGTTTCTCGTTAATGCTGAGAGGAACAGAGGTGAGACAATGCAGTGATGTAGCAATCCTGTTTGTCCTCATTTTAATCGCATTTTAAGGCCTTCTTCATTTGGAATTTAGGCCTTTGACAGTGACTTGATTTTAAAATCTATGTATGGGTATGGAATTGTCTTTTTTACCCTTTATATAAAGTAGTTCTAGTGTGCCTTCTTATTTAACATTTTTTTCTTTTTATAAATTTGAGGGGTTTATAAGTTTAAATAATAGAGATGAAGAGAATTATCAGTTAGAGTAAGAAAGAGGTCCTTTTAAAAAGGGAGGGAATTGAAACATGTATATTATCAATTGTGAAACAGATCGCCAGTCCAGGTTTGATACATGAGACAAGTGCTCAGGGCTGGTGCACTGGGATGACCCAGAGGGATGGGACGGGTAGGGAGGTGGGAGTGGGGTTCAGGATGGGGAATACATGTAAATCCATGGCTGATTCATGTCAATGTATGACAAAACCCACTACAATATTGTAAAGTGATTAGCCTTCAACTAATATAAGTAAATGAAAAAAAAAAAAAAAGGGAGGGAGAGAGAATGGGTCACATGTGAGAGAAAGTCCATATTCCAAACCCGGAAATATTCCCTTAAATTTTTCTCTAGATTGACTGATTTGCATTTGGGGAGGTGTGGACTGCAGAGAGTGGACATTATTGGAAGTTAAGGACAAAATATTAAAGAGAAAGAGGAGCAGAAAGAAGGGGTTGGGGGATGGGGAGGTTGGGGAGGAAGTCTGTGAACTCAGCCCCACTGTGTCCCACGTTGAACTCATTGTCTCGATCCATTGTCTGCAGACAGAAACCTGAGGATTTCTGGTCACAGGGTCTGGGTTTTAAGGCAGGTGTGCCACCTACTCGCTGTGAACACCATGTCTTCATTAATTCCCGAGTTTGTATCTTGTCTATGATTATAATTCTCATGATAAGCACTTTGTAAACTGTGAAGTGCTTCGGAAATGTTAGTTATTTTGAGGGCCTAGGACTTTTTAGACCTTCCTTCTTCCTAGACCTTCCTTCTTCCCGGGTTTGTGTTCTTCGGTTGTTGCCATGTTTTTAGTTTCTCCCTGTTCACAGCCTGACTTTCCCTGTATCCAGTACCCTCACAGAGGGTTCCCCAGCCCTTCTCAGATGACAGCCATTCCAGTCTGTTTTTTGAACTGCTGGGAGAAGCCTCAGAGGCCCACCTGTCCTCTGTTATAATTGAGCAGCTTTCTAGACAGTGTTGCTCTAGAACGTCTGATGTTCAGGAGTGGGCACTTCAGGGTTTAGGTTTGAATCAAGGTCTGAGGCGAGGTGGTGTGTGCTTTTGTTTCTAATAAGGAAATCAGTTTGGGGGTCATTGGAACCTTAGAGCAGTTCCACTTTTAAATTACATTTGTGTATGTATCATTTACACCAAGTCCCACTGAACTATTATGATTCTACCATTTTACTAGAATAGAGATTGGTGGACTGCCGCCCATGGGCCAAATCCAACCTACCACCTGCTTTTGTAAATAAAGTTTTGCTGGAACACATTGTGCTCATTTTGTCTCTGTCTGCTTTTGAGCTACAACAGCAAAGTAGAACAGCTGTGACAGGGTAGCGTGGCTTGCAAAGCCTGAAGTGTTTACTATATAGCCCTTTACACAAAGGGTGTGCTGACCTCTGTTCTTGTAGAGAGTGCTCCCAGGAAGTCAAAATAACTTCACTGTGTAAGTTCCCAGAGCAATGATCGTCTCAGGAAACCCTTCAAATTTCATTCGAGTAGCTTTCCTTCACATGTGAGAAACACAACTGCAGATGCGGTGTGTAAGGAAGAAAGCAGCATATATTGAGACCAACTAAC